>NC_039359.1:110236997-110557503 GCF_003573695.1 Papaver somniferum | reverse complement strand
GCGATTTTGGGTCATAGCAACTCTTAGTTGTGGGTGAGATCAGCTAAGGGAATCAAGTGCGCAGTTTCCTACTGGGATCATAGGTGTAGGGAGTGCAACTGTACCTTGGATCAGCGGGAGACTGATTGGGGTTCAACTACAGTCCAGTCCGAAGTTAGCTTGGAGTAGGCTAGTGTCTGTAGCGGCTTAATACAGTGTGTGTTGTATCTGGACTAGGTCCCGGGGTTTTTCTGCATTTGCGGTTTCCTCATTAACTAAATTTATGGTGTCTATGTTATTTCTATTTCCGCATTATATTTGTTTATATAATTGAAATAATAAATGTTGTGCGTTTGAATCAATCAATTGGAAATCCGACCTTTCATTGTTGATTGATATTGATTTATCCTTGGATATGGGTCTTTGGTACAATCCGAGTTATTCCTTGTATTTGATTAGAACTCGCAGTTCTTGCTTGAGAAAATCAAATCAAGAAGGGAGATATAAACTCGTTGATATACTTTTAATTGATTGAGACTTGTTGATTCTCTTAAAAGTATATTCGAGTTTGTCCATACAGATTGCTAAGCAAAATATTGGGCGGTGTTGTTAGACCCCCGCTTTTTCAGGTATGATTTTTATTAGTGAAACCGATCTTAAGTAATCACCTGAGATGGTATGATCGAGTTTGTGATTTTATGTCTGACCAAATATGGGAAAAATGGAACCGATACTAGTAAGAGGTGCAGTACATCACAAAGGGGACTCAATCCTTGTATGAGGTGCAGTAAGTTTATAGCAGAAAGAGGAACCGATCCTATGGACATGTGCAACATGTTTTTAGGCAAAGGGGAACCGATCCTATGGAAATGTGCAGCAAGTACAAGTTAGATACCATATATATGTGGGCAACCGATCCTAGTACCTAGTCAACCGAGTTTTGGAAATCTAGTGTGACTATGCACAGTACTCACATGGAGGTAGAACTGAAACTTGTTTTGGTAGAACCGTTACACCCATGATTTGTGATTGAGTGTTCTTAATAAATCATATAGTTCTTGAAAGTCATATGAACCAATTCTAAACTTGTTTAGGAGTGTGGCAAATCGGTTTCAAGGTTGTAAGTATGAAAGAGGACTTACAAAATAAGGATGTCGACATACTTTGAACACGTACTGTGAATGTTAATCTTTAATTATTTAAAGTTATTCCTTAATAGCTAAGGGAAGAGAATCCCATGATCGACACATAAATAAGTTAAGAATCTTTTAATTAAGGTTATTAATTTCATTTTTAGGAAAATAAGGACTAGTAATTTGCATTTAGTAATTAGAGATTTTCCAAGAGATTTCGATCATTATTTTTGGACAGAGCATTTCCAAGAATTATGGAAACCGAATTTATGCTTTAATGAATATCTTGAGAATATTTTTGGTTTTGGAAATTCCTTGGTGTCCAAACTTCCTTGTATATAAATATTGAAGTTTGCATTTCTAGCAAAATAATCCTTCGTAACAGCAAACTACCTCTTGTTGTGCTACTACTGGTGAAGCTGCCTATTCGGAAAGGAGAGTAACCTAATTAGGCGAAATCTCTTACGACCGCTCGTTTTAAAGTCTTATTTGGGATTGAGAAGCTCTATTAGTACCGTTGGGGAAACTAGATAATTGTGTTTTATCTTTTGTTTTCGATTGATTTGATTGACTAACGGCGGTTGAACTTTGGTTGCACCTAGTTTGTTTATGCTTGAGGATGTTCTCTTCTGATATAAGATTCACTCAAACTAGTTCAGAGTTTCGACAGGGATCTTTAGAATGTTGTTAGTTCTAAAGATGATCTTGTGATAATCCACTGTTAACAGACTCCGTTCTGTGCGTGATTGATCACAAGAGATTCAAGTGATTGTGTGCAGGTGTTTATTGAAAATCTAAGAATATTTGAAGACAAAGAAGAGTTTAAAGATTTCTGATTTGGGGTTCATAATCTTTGGTGTGCACAATACTTGTTTCGGTAAAAATAGGATCCAACTATAATCGGTTTTATCCTTGTGATAGAATTGGATTGATTAGTTGAGTAGATCGGCATCAACATAATTCTTTGGATTAAGAGTTTTGTTGGAAAAATCTTAACGGTTACTTCGGTAATTGAAGATCTAAGGACCTGATGAAGGAGTTTATGTTAAGATAAACAGAAGAGCCTTTGTCCGATTCATATCACTTGGTTGAAGAGAGTTGATACCAAACATATTTGTTGTTCCTTTACTGTTTGAAATATGAACCAAATGAATTTTTCCAAGTACGTGACTTATTCTTAAGTTGGAGGCGTGGGAATACAGACGGAACTAGGTGAACTATAGGTTTAGTTGCTTGTTCTCAACTATACGAAGTTAGGTTTAATTTTGTGTAGCGGCTTAATCCTGAGAGTAATTAATTTTGGACAAGGTCCCGGGGTTTTTATGCATTTGCGGTTTCCTGTTAACAAAATCTTGTTGTGTCATTTACTTTTATTTTGCGCATTATAATTATTTTATTATAATTAAAGTAAATTACGCAAAACGTTAATTCCTATCTACTTGATAAGTGATCCCATTGTGTTTGGTTAAGTCCGAACCTTTTATCAAGTAAACATACTTCGTTGTTGTATTGTCTCGATCTCGTATCCATAGACGATCACACGAAGTGTGAACCGATTAGTTGCATTGTATCAACTTAGTCCTTAGATAATCACTTTCGGGGAAGGACTTATAGGTAGGAAAAGTTTAGATTGAGGTATATTTGGGTACCTTCGTCTTTCAATTGGTACCAGAGCAGGCAAACACGAAAAGATCTAACGATTTGTGTTTGATGCGATCCAACCTATAAGACATGAGTCAAAGTAAAGTTAAGCGAGAGAGAAAACTAAAGAAAGACTTATCTAACGCATCACAAGACGTTGAAAGTTTTGATTTTAAGAAATGTTTAAAAGGGGCTTCTTCGTCAAGTTCTACTTGCTCTTCTGAGAATAATTCTGAATGTTCTCAAGACGAGATTAAGTTAAGTCCTGTATGCGTAATCAATGATTCAGAATCTGAAAGAACTCTTCTTGATGATGAGAAAAACATTCATTCATCGAATATAGAAACATTTCATCAAAATGAATTAAGCGAAAAATTTCTCTCATGTTCAATTGAACTAATTCTTGCATTAGAAAGAGAAAAAAAGCATCTAGACGATATAAATTGTCTGCAAGCTATGATTGATCAACTTGTCATTAGCCTTGACTTCTCAAAGTCTGAATTTGTTTCTCTAAAAAGAGAAGATTCATTAGAGTTACATTCTATGAAAGAAAGGCTTAACAATTGACTTGATGAAGCAAAGAAAACTGATTCTAAACATATACAGAATCTTGAAGAAAAAGCAAGTGCTAGTCTTTCTCGAGCGGAAATTTTAGAGAAAGATCGTGATGCTACTTTTGAAAAAGTACATTTATTGGAAGAGAAACTTGCTGATTATGATCAAGGATTAACTCTCAAAAAAGGAGTTTTGAAGAGAAAGAAGGTGAATATCTCTCCCGAGAAAACGCCTTGAGGCTGATCTAGATAGTGCTCTTGATAAAATCAAGATGTTGGAAGAGAAAATTTGGACATTAAAAAGTTCAATGATAGCTCAAGTAATTTAACCTCAATGTTAGAAGCAAGTAGAAATCATCGTGATACACGAGGATTGGGCTATGAGGGAATAGATGCTTCAAATATTAGCAAAGAGGTAAAATTTGTTAAAGCTAAAAATTCTTCTAAATCAGAGGCTTCCACTGATGGAAAAAATGCTAGTATTTCTTGTAAAGAAGTAAAACCAGCCAATCCTAAGAATTATGTTCAATCATTCTCTTCAAGTACGACAATCAAATAGAGCACTTCTGCTAATGTCAAGGAAGCAACAAATTTGAACAAAGATAAGAAGAAGAAGAAGAAGAATAAGAAGAAGAAGAAGAAGAAGAAGAAGAAGAAGAAGAAGAAGAAGAGGAGGAATAAAAATCGTCGAGCTCCAATGCAAGAGGATCCACAAAAATGTAACATTAAAACTCACACTTCGTATGTTACTAAGCGTTGTCGTTATTATGGTGATAAAGGGCATGTGGAATGGGGATGAAATATTCGTAAGATAAAAAATACACTTCTTTTGTATCAAACGAATTGGCTAAGATTTCTCCCCAAAGGAACTTAGATCGGTATTGTCCTAAGTTTAGGGAAAAGAATTATTATAATGATAGTTCAAATTTTGCATATCACTCGACAAGGTCGTTTCATAAAAGACCCAATTATAGAAAGAGAGATGACTTCTTAAATGCAAAAACAAGATCTGATGTTCCAAATTGGAGAAAGGGTGTTTCACAAAACATTCAAAAGGACAATGATCTTACTGGTATGAAGGAGAAATCTGCTCCTGCGAAACCCAACTCTAAATGGGTCTCGAAATCCTCCATAGCCAAGAAGGGACCAAAAGTTAGTCACAAGAATGACTCTCAGCTGTTAATTGTTGTTGACAATAATTACAAGAGTTTTCTTGAAAGACTAGAGAGAGACATTATGTCTGAATTCTCTTGTACTAGTGGACGTTGTGATAATGACACTCTTCATCACAAGTCAAAGAGATGGAACAAGAGATAACAAACCAAGCAAGAGGTCAAGAATGATTATTCAGTCTTAGTCACTCGTGACGAACAAGACAAGGATCAACTCAACACAACCTAGTTGTGTTAGAATGTGATTCTGATAGTTCAGTTGGATCACAAGATGAGTCATGTCTGTTGGCTTACAACCTACAAGATCCAACCAAAACCAAGTGGATTCGTTCTGATAGTATGATTGACTATATCCAAGGTTTTGAGGAACTAATAACCAACCTTATTATAACGGTTCGAAATCAAGATTGGCTCAAAGATAAGATTGAGAAAACAAAAGATGATATTGTTGATATGAAGATTCAAGTTGAAAAACTTGAGAAACAAGAAGTGGTTGCAGACAAGTCTCTTGAGACATGCTTTAAGAGTTTGAACACTGAAGAGACCTTAGTGAACAACAAGAGCACCACTAGAGATTAAGTTATATGATGTAATACTTAATCTAGTAAAATAGACATCAATTTTTGATTCCTTTAAATGATTGTATTGGTCTATTATGAATGAAACTATTATTAATAAAATTATTTGATTTATAATTTTTTCTTGTGATAGTTTTTGGTTTACATAGCCTGTCTTGAATACTTTTACCTTATTGATATGTATGTTTATGGGATGTTTTATTTCGGTTTTCTAACCTTGATATTCAATCTCATAATTTTGCGAACCCTTGTGGTTTGGGTGACTTTTTGATTTAGCAGGATTAAGTTCTAGCCCATGTTGGTAGGATTTATCAAAGAATCATGAGGGGTTTTGGTAGAAACAATATGTGAAAAAGTCACAATATGTTGAGTCGGTTTTGATTTAGCATAAAAGCATATGTGTTTCGGTGGTTTTCAACTTTTGCTTGCAATTGTTAAAACCGATTTTCAACCTTTCTCTGGTAAAGGTTGGTTGTTATTCTTTTGTTTTTGCATAAGGATGACAACATGATGATATTTCGATATCAATTCTCCCTGGACGAAGATGCAAACATATTGGATAAGTGGATGCGAAATTTGACGTAACGAGTTTGTTAGTTAATCGTTTTCCTGTTTAAGAAAAACCTGATTTTTATTTCATATATATTTATTGATTTTGCTTAACAAAATTTTGGTACAGTTGATGTTTATTCCATGATATGTGTATGTATGTGTGTGTGATTCAATTGGTTCCGGTTAAGAAAAACTATTTTTATCTTGCTTTATTGTGTGGTATCAATTGTTTAGGCTTACGAAATTGTTTAGGCTTACGAAATTGCGGTGCTTTAATGTCTATGTTGTTTCAATTTCTTATGGTAGGGGTGAATAATTATGCAAGTTGATTTATTGGTTTGTATGAATTATTTATGGCTTAATGAAAGAAAAGGTTTACGGGATGAGTTGTTTAGTCCAATTCAATTCCGGATAAAAGAAACTAAGTTGATTCTGATCTTAGTTAGACTTATCGAAGCGAGGTTTCGGTTATTCAAGTCTAATCGAATGCCTTAACAAGAAATGCTAGTTAACTAACCTAGTACTTGTCTTGTTTGAAATTGAAAGGTCTAAGTTTATGGATAACTAGAACCCGATGAGAAAAATAGAGTTATCTTTATTTTGGTCTTATCGAATAAGCGAATATTTTTGTACAATTGATTTAGCAAAGGAACTAAGGTGCTTAGTTGATTTTTGGTTTGCTAAACTAAAATGGGAAAATTGTTTCGGAAAATTGTTTCCTTGGTAAAATATCAAAAAATGGTGTGTGGAACCCTCGTGCTTAACTCTACTGATGGTTTTTCAAATGATGTTGTAGTTATGGTAAAAAATGGGTTCTTTTAAGACTTGTGAAGGAAATAATTTTCAGACTTAATAAAAACAAAGATAAAACAAATTAAATTAAATTCAAAGGTGAAATAAATATTATGGAAAGACCAGGGTTCAGGATTTCACCATACACCAAAATTCATGTGATTCAATGATAATTCTTATCATGCAGTTCTACACATTATAATTCCAATCAAAAGTAATTGTGATTCTAATCATTGCCTAAATCAGATTTTCAAAACATCCGTTGTTAATCGCAAGCATGAAATATCAAAAGCAATAAACCAAGCATATTTCATCAAGAGAAAACACAATTAATTAATAAAAATCATTTATTCAATTTTCATTCGGTGCAATTAATCATAAAAGGATTGCATAAATAAATTTAAATGAATTTTACCACATAACTTTTGGAAGAATGGCTTCCTCCATCACCCCTGGGATTGGGTTTAGCTCCTCATCCCAAAAACACACTCACAAGATAAATTCATGGCTAAAATAGGTGTTTTTATTGATGTATATAAGATGAAACAGGAATTAGCAACGCTGTAGAAGTGTTACAGCGTCACTGTTACAAAGGGGTAAGTGCTGAATATAATCGATAGAAGTAAACTGCTGTAGAACAACGACACATGGGTATTGATATTAAGACTGTTGAAGAACGACGGACTTTGCGAGTCTGTTCTTCGTGTTCTTCAGGATATTCAATGGTAGCAGCAGCAGCAGCAATATCTCCTGTAACTTTTTCTTCTCGTCTATCCTGAACTCTAAACTCTCTCCTAAGGTTTTCTAACCCTTCTATGATGAAAACACAACTATTTATAGCTATCCAACTCCCTAGAAACTCGATCAAATCCGAGAATAATCTCATTATTCTTCTCGGGAAGTTTGGAGAAAATCACTTTCCTGTTGATTCACGTGGTTCTGTTGGATATTCTCTCGTATCCAAACTATTCTCTGACTTGAACAAGACTAGGTACATCTTTATCCAGCGTAAAACTCTCCCAAAATTCTTCACAAAATCTTTGAAAATAAACAGAAAAAATACGTATCACTGTTGAACTTTGATTCACTTCTCCCGGACATTCTAGCCCAATATGTTCGACCCAAACGCACACACAAACCCTGTTTTGCTCTAGTAAGTCCAGCCCAATCGAATTCCACAATTGAATCTCTTTAAAACTGCCCAAAGATTCTCACACAAAAATTGCTCCTCGCTGCTGCCAGTTTCCCGCCAAAAATTGTATTTGAACTATGTAGATGACCTCCCCTTATCCATTTCGAGAGTCCCTTTAGTACATGCCCTGAAATGGGGTGCCCCTTATCCAACTTAGGGGTGCCTTTAGCAATTCTTCTAGGATGTTTTCCGCACTTTTTCGGGGTTCCTCCGGGGTATTTCTGGGGTGTCTCCAACATACTTCTGGGGTGCTTCTGGTAGTTCCTCTCGGGGTGTAAATACCACTTTTCGATCTCATTTCGCCGCAAAAGCTTATTTCTCCAAAAACACCTACAAAAGCGCAAAATAACCAAATAAGTACAAAAACGAGCACTAACAATACATGTAAATGAGAACAAATAGACACATAAATGCGTCTATCAAATAACCCCAAACTTATTATTTGCTAGTCCCGAACAAATCAAAACTACAAAATAAAATCCTAACTCACTGTCGCAAGCATCGTCGATTGCATTTAGCGTATGCAATAAGCCTTTAAACCCCTAGGTGTCCCTAGTGGCCGAGTTATAGTCTCAGGAGGGCTTACAAGAGATATACCCACAAAACCTGTACTCCAGACCTTAGCTATCTACGTAGAACCTTGGAAGGCACTAAATAATCTCCTTGGTTGGCATACTTATTGACTACAGGAAGAAGTACCCTGATGCGAAATTCCAATTGTTGTACACGAGTTTGCACTCAAGCATACTAAAATTCATATAAAGTGACAAAGCTCTACTCAGATAGTTGCACTATGGACATCATGTTCGGAGTCAAAACTAATCACATGGATAGATCAAGAAGATGGATATAGAAAAACATATATGGTTTTGATGTTTACTAAGTGAACGGAGTTTCCCATATCTGTCTGAAGGCCTCCGCCAAAATGAACCTATCCTAATGGATTGAGATACTAGTCTGACTAATATCAACACACTGGCATATACAAGGGTACAAGTGGTCGATAACCTAACTCTAGGTCAACACAACTGGCATATACAAGGGTACCAGTGGTCGACTTTATTGAATTTATTCCTTTTGGTCAAATGGTCTGGTCAACTTTTTTTTTTTCAACTTTTTTTTTTTCAACTTTTTTTTTTCAACTTTTTTTTATGGTAATAACTTGAATCGTGAGCCCCACCAAATCACTTAGAAACATATTTAAAAATAAAAATAAAAATAGAAGTGAAAAGGACTCAACGAGATATGGTGAAACTATCATGTTATTTCTAACACCTGAGCTCTGTGCTTTTATGAATAGACTCTTCTAGATGTTTCCACCTAATCAGATTGGTTCCTCAACTCCTACAACCAACATGCTTCCATCCACTTAGATTAGTTAGTGCAATCCTCAATAGGCATAAATTTCTAAGCTCTGGAGTTTATTTATTGCAAAAAGGTGACAATAAGTGTTTCTTACCCACCCCCAAACTTAAATGTAACATTGTCCTCAATGTTCTAAAGATGAAATTAAAAGCATGAACAAGGAGAAAATATTACCACTGGAGGGAAAAGAAATAAGGAAGGATATTACCGTATCACATGAACGCGGGAGCCTCCCAGTAAATGCTAAATTTATAGTCATTAGCTAGACATCAAATACCTCTAAAAGAATTTTCACCTTCCAAAGTCGTATACCAATAGTCGAAACAATTGTGGGTCCATAAGACCAAATAGAACTGCCACGAATAAGAGACAAATGCTCAAGATTAGAAAAATGAGCAGATAGAGCATAACCTGATCTAAAGTTTCTCGCAAGACAACTGGATTTATCTGAGGTGCCAACTTGGGATTCATATGAGTGTCTCGGCAAACAGATTCATCCGAAAAACGGGTCTCTAACATATGGATTTTCTCCTGGACAATATCAGGAGGATCGGGTTGCGGAGTCTGAATAGACTCAGGGAATACCTCACTAGGCTTGAGTCCCAAGTTAGGGACTTCCAATGGGGATACTTTACGATCACAAGAATCATTACTACCCCCAAACTTAGGGTTTTCACTACTCTCAGACGAACCTTTAATTATTGTTTGGATTTCCGGATCTTCCCAGTCCTTAAAATGCTCAAGAGATTCTTCTAGTTATCTACCCCCAAACTTAGAATTTTGGGTGCCTCTACATAGACTAGTCACAATGTTCCTAATTTCTAGACCATTGGGTTCTTGAAAAAGGTTAATTGCTTTCTCTAAGTTATAATCAGGTTGTTCATCCTCTACTTGCTTCATATACTATGGTCCACTCTAAAACTTCCTTATTTTCTTGAAGCACGGTCTCTGGCCTATTCTCCTGATCACTATCCAAATCGGATGCTACAATCACAGGAAAAGACTTGGGTGGGCCTAAAAATGTATAATTAGGCTCCAACTCAGGAGGCTCTTTTAAACAAGGTATTAAGGTAGACTCGGAAGCTAGTAATGGTTCAAACCTATATTTCCATATATCAATATCTAACACAGGAATGGAATCTAACAGAGCATTTACTTGTTCAATGTTACTACCATCGTCGAAATCCAGGCTAAAATGGGATAGACAACTCTCTAACGGATCTTTCGATACGATGTTTGGTAATGACTCCTGAACTAAGGTTCCTATCATGTTTACCTCTTCTACGCTCGATTCATCTAGCTCGGAGGGTAGCTTACTAATATTAAAAATGTTCAGCTCAATAGTCATATTACCAAAAGACAAATTCATTATACCATTTCGACAATTAATGATCGCATTGGATGTAGCTAAAAACGGGCGACCTAAAATCACTGGTATTTGGTTCTCTGGGTCAGGGACAGGTTGGGTATCTAGGATAACAAAATCCACCGGATATATAAACTTGTCGACCTCTATGAGAACATCCTCGATCACACCACGAGGAATTTTAACGGACCTATCAGCTAACTGAAGTGTCATCTGGGTAGGTTTCATCTCACCAAGTCCTAGCTTAAGGTACACATGGTATGGCATTAAGTTCACACTGGCTCCTAAGTCAAGCAACGCTTTCTCAACACGGTATTTACCTATTGTGCAAGAAATGGTCGGGGACCCTGGGTCTTTATACTTAGGAGTAGTGGTATTCTGAATAATAGAACTCACATGACTAGCTATGAAGGCTTTCCTCTGGACACTGAGCTTACGCTTTCGCGTACACAAGTCCTTAAGGAACTTGGCATAAGAGGGAATCTGCCTAATTGCATCTAATAATGGAAGGTTGATATTAACCTGCTTAAAAACCTCCAATATATCATTAAAGTTGGACTCCCTCTTAGTCGGAACTAGCAGCTGGGGAAACGGGGCTCTGGAAACAAAGCCGGGCTTAACAGGACCCTCATTGGTCTCTTTAGAGACTCTATCAGTCTCTTCATTCTCTGGCTTAGCAGGGTGAACTACATCATGTTCACTATCAGGCATGGCAACCTTGTTGTCAACCTTCTTTCTACTCCTCAGGGTTGTGACAGCATTCACATGATTGTACGATTTCTCTCCTTTGGGGTTAGGATCAGTATGACTAGGGAACCTTCCATCTTCTCTCTCACTTATAAACTTAGTTATTTGTCCTACTTGAAGTTCTAACTTGGCAAGACTCTGGGAAGTATTCTTCAATTCCTGCCTAGTTTCTTGTTGAAAGCTCATGTGGTTCTTTGATAGCATGTCATGGTTACTTACTAAAATAGTGATAGCTTCCTCTAAGGTAAAAATCTTTTTCTCAGAAATTTTCTGAAACTGGGTTTGACCTGAAGAGTTCTTAAAAGCAAAACCTGGGGGAGGCTGAGAATTTCTAGACTGGCCTTGACTCTGGCCCTTAGACCAAGAGAAATTAGGATGGTTTCTCCAACCAGGGTTGTAGGTTTCTGAGTATGGGTCAAACTTCCGACGATTCTCATACCTAGCGTTGTTATAGACAACATGGGCTTGTTCTTCACTAACCTGACCTTCCCAAAATGAATTATCGGGCTCTATTCCACAACTAGAGACTTGAGAGGCTCTATTAGGTTCAACAAGGGACCTATTTTTAGTCTGACCCATTTCCAAAGCTTCTAACCTTCTGGACAAAGCAGCAAACTTAGCATCTGACGCAAAACTCGTATCTACCATATTGGTGCTACTTCTATTGACCAAGAGTCTTTTAGGGGGTTCAACACAAGATTCCCACTGTTGGGATTTTTCAGCGATAGCTCCTAAGAAGGTAAAAACGTCATCAGCATTTTTACTAGTGAACTCACCAGCGCACATAGACTTAACCATGGCTTTGGTCGAATAGTCTAAGCCATCATAAATAATCTGTACGAGTTTCATGTTATCAAATCCATGGTGAGGACACTGAGATAGGAGATCATTAAATCGCTCTAAAAACCTATAAAGAGACTCTCCCTCTTGTTGCACACTAGCACTAATTTTCTGCCTAACAGCTGCAGTTTTATGCTTAGGGTAGAATTTCATATAGAAAGCAGCAATAAGTTCCTGCCATGTTTCAATGGATTCAGATGGTAGGTTGTTCAGCCAGGTCTTGGCTTTGTCTCTCAAAGAAAAGGGAAACATCTTAAGTTTCAAGACTTCATCGGTAAGGTCCTTTATCCTAATTGTTCCACAAATTTCCTCAAAGTCCCTAATATGAAAATAAAGGTTCTCATCATCCTTTCCTAAGTATATAGGGATCATCTGAAGAATACTAGGTTTTATCTCGAAATTAACCGTAGTGGCTGGCAATTTAATGCACGAAGCTCGGTTGGACCTAGTTGGGAACATGTAATCTTTCAAAGTTGTCATCAGTGGCACAGCAGAAGTACTAGGGGTACTTTCCTCACGAAGAGATAGGTTCTCAAAACTGAAGTTTCCAAAAACGGGGATCTCAAAAGAAGAATCTTCGAGCTCCCTGCTTATATCAGAAGAACTACTAGGTTTTTCGCTAATCAATCGACCTAGAGTATCTCTTTTCCAAGCCCTATTAACAAAATCGGGCATACACTAAAAAAAAAAATTCAAAAAGAATAAAAACCTAACAAGGAAGGTTGTTCTAACAAACACACAGCAGGCTGACTCGACTTCACCAAAGCAAACCTAAAGATTTCTAGCAAACAAAAAGCATGATGGCTCCACTTAGATTGTTTCTAGACCAGCTTCTAATCCTTCGAAAGGGAATTCGTTACAGTTTGAGCAACCCCTCTGGATCAATCCGAGCTAATGTGAGATGAAACTGAGGCGAGGGAAGCTCAATGGAGCTTTGATACCCAAGGCCTCACCGGCGTTACAAGGCGGCTTGTTTCAACTCCCAGAAGTCATCATGAACTTTGAAATTGCTTAAAAGGTAACCAATATCCTTCGAAATTTTTTCCTAACAAGCTCGATACCCTATAGGTCTCTTTCTAATCAGATTTTAAAGCTTGGGTTCGCGTTAGGTTTTGTTTTCCTAAAACGGGCAAGAAGGGAACGGTGATGAAATCCGAACCCTTATCTTGTTTAGGCCAGGCCTTGCCCTTTACTAGGAAAATAAAGACAGTCCGGTTCGTCCTCAAACAATTATCACCTTAAGGAATACAGTAACTCGCTTGCAGGGGATTCGCGAGTGTTTCGATTGGACTTACCTCCCGTACCAGACGGGGGATGAACCGTTGTCGTCGACTCGGGCCACGACTCCTATGCCATGTGCGAATCCGAGGGACCGAGACGATATTGTAATCGTCTTCCTTCCATGCACACAGTTTGTATTTAAGGATACCCTTCCGTAGGGTTTAAAATTAAAATAAATTGTCCAAAGTCCAGAGTCCAAAGTAAAGTGCAAAAATATTACAAAAATTTCCTAATACAATTCCAAAAATAAATAAATATATAATAATAAAACTAAATCCTAAAAAAATTATTTGTCTTCTTTTTCTTGTCTTTTAGCTTTAAGCTTTGTTCCAAGTCCTTAGTATCCAACTTCAAACCTGCAAATCAAAGACACACCCGAAGAAACGTAAAGAGGAACAAATAAAAATAATAATAAATAAAAAAATAAATCTAAAAAAAATGCTACCTAAACACAAATCTGCGTCGGCGGCGCCAAAAATTTGATGGTTTTTCAAATGATGTTGTAGTTGTGGTAAAAACTGGGTTCTTTTCAGACTTGTGAAGGAAATAATTTTTAGACTTAATAAAAATAAAGATAAAACAAATTAAATTCAAAGGTGAAGTAAATATTATGGAAAGACCAGGGTTCAGGATTTCACCATACACCAAAATTCATGTGATTCAATGATAATTCTTATCATGCAATTCTAGACATTATAATTCCAATCAAAAGTAATTGTGATTCTAATCATTGCCTAAATCAGATTTTCAAAACATCCATTGTTAATCGCAAGCATGAAATATCAAAAGCAATAAACCAAGCATATTTCATCAAGAGAAAACACAATTAATTAATAAAAATCATTTATTCAATTTTCATTCGGTGCAATTAATCATAAAAGGATTGCATAAATAAATTTAAATGAATTTTACCACATAACTTTTGGAAGAATGGCTTCCTCCATCACCCCTGGGATTGGGTTTAGCTCCTCATCCCAAAAACACACTCACAAGATAAATTCATGGATAAAATAGGTGTTTTTATTGATGTATATAAGATGAAACAGGAATTAGCAACGATGTAGAAGTGTTACAGCGTCACTGTTACAAAGGGGTAAGTGCTGAATATAATCGATAGAAGTAAACTGCTGTAGAACAACGACACTTGGGTATTGATATTAAGACTGTTGAAGAACGACGGACTTTGCGAGTCTGTTCTTCGTGTTCTTCAGGATATTCAATGGTAGCAGCAGCAGCAGCAATATCTCCTGTAACTTCTTCTTCTCGTCTATCCTGAACTCTAAACTCTCTCCTAAGGTTTTCTAACCCTTCTATGATGAAAACACAGCTATTTATAGCTATCCAACTCCCTAGAAACTCGATCAAATCCGAGAATAATCTCATTATTCTTCTCGGGCAGTTTGGAGAAAAATCACTTTCCTGTTGATTCACGTGGTTCTGTTGGCTATTCTCTCGTATCCAAACTATTCTCTGACTTGAACAAGACTAGGTACATCTTTATCCAGCGTAAAATTATCCCAAAATTCTTCACAAAATCTTTGAAAATAAACAGAAAAAATACGTATCCCTGTTGAACTTTGATTCACTTCTCCCGGACATTCTAGCCCAATATGTTCGACCCAAACGCACACACAAACCCTGTTTTGCTCTAGTAAGTCCATCCCAATCGAATTCCACAATTGAATCTCTTTAAAACTGCCCAAAGATTCTCACACAAAAATTGCTCCTCGCTGCTGCCAGTTTCCCGCCAAAAATTGTATTTGAATTATGTAGATGACCTCCCCTTATCCATTTCGAGAGTCCCTTTAGTACATGCCCTGAAATGGGGTGCCCCTTATCCAACTTAGGGGTGTCTTTAGCAATTCTTCTAGGATGTTTTCCGCACTTTTTCGGGGTTCCTCCGGGGTATTTCTGGGGTGTCTCCAACATACTTCTGGGGTGCTTCTGGTAGTTCCTCTCGGGGTGTAAATACCACTTTTCGATCCCATTTCGCCGCAAAAGCTTATTTCTCCAAAAACACCTACAAAAGCGCAAAATAACCAAATAAGTACAAAAACGAGCACTAACAATACATGTAAATGAGAAAAAATAGACACATAAATGCGTCTATCAAATACCCCCAAACTTATTATTTGCTAGTCCCGAGCAAATCAAAACTAAAAAATAAAATCCTAACTCACTATCGCAGGCATCGTCGATTGCATTTAGCGTATGCAATAAGCCTTTAAACCCCTAGGTGTCCCTAGTGGCCGAGTTATAGTCTCAGGAGGGCTTACAAGAGATATACCCACAAAACCTGTACTCCAGACCTTAGCTATCTACGTAGAACCTTGGAAGGCACTAAAGAATCTCCTTGGTTGGCATACTTATTGACTACAGGAAGAAGTACCCTGATGCGAAATTCCAATTGTTGTACACGAGTTTGCACTCAAGCATACTAAAATTCATATAAAGTGACAAAGCTCTACTCAGATAGTTGCACTATGGACATCATGTTCGGAGTCAAAACTAATCACATGGATAGATCAAGAAGATGGATATAGAAAAACATATATGGTTTTGATGTTTACTAAGTGAACGGAGTTTCCCATATCTGTCTGAAGGCCTCCGCCAAAATGAACCTATCCTAATGGATTGAGATACTAGTCTGACTAATATCAACAAACTGGAGGTAAAAAGACAACATCATCCTTCCACTTGAGGTTAGTGATATTTGACTTGAACTGTTTCATTCCCTAACGTATCTTTCAATTCGTGCATATTGAAAACAAAACTGCGAAGCATGATTGAACTCTAGATAGACATAGTATTAAGGAATACAATACGAGGTTTATTTCTTAACCATTAAACTTTGTAGATAAGACATTAACATAATCGTTTAAATGATATTGTGATTATGTATGGGTATGAGGTGAGGATTTCATCCTAGGGAACAATGTTTTACATGTGTTTTAAGGAAGTAAATTCATGAAATTGGTTTGTGAATCGAAAAGGAAATCGCCAGGTGTTATTGGTATTGTTATTCATTGCATATCTTTTGAACAACCAATATATGTATTAGTATAACCGTTCATGACTTGTTTGTGTTTTGGTAAAACTATTCACAAGGGCCTGACTCATGTATTGGTATGACTTTTATTAGTGAAACCGATCTTAAGTAATCACCTGAGATAGTATGATCGAGTTTGTGATTTTATGTCTGACCAAATCTGGGAAAAGGGGAACCGATCCTAGTAAGAGGTGCAGTACATCACAAAGGGGAATCGATTCTTGTATGAGGTGCAGTAAGTTTATAGCAGAAAGGGGAACCGATCCTATGGACATGTGCAACACGTTTTTAGGCAAAGAGGAACCGATCATATAGATATATGCAGCAAGTACAAGTTAGATACCATATATATGTGGGGAACCGATCCTAGTACATGTCAACCGAATTTTGGAAGCTAGTGTGACTATGCACAATACTCACATGGAGGTAGAACCGAAACTTATTTTGGTAGAACCGTCACCCATGATTTGTGATTGAGTATTCTTAATCAATCACATAGTTCTTGAAAGTCAGATGAACCAATTCTAAACTTGTTTAGAAGTGTGGAAAATCTGTTTCATGGTTTTAAGTATGAAAGAGGACTTACAAAATAAGGATGTCGACATATACTTTGAACACGTACTGTGAATGTTAATCTTTAGTTGTTCAAAGTTATTCCTTAATATCTAAGGGAAGAGAATCCCAAGATCGAAACATAAATAAGTTAAGAATCTTTTAATTAAGGTTATTAATTTTATTTTTAGGAAAATAAAGATTAGTAATGTGCATTTACTAATTAGAGATTTTCCAAGAGATTTCGATCACTATTTTTGGACAGAGCATTTCCAGGAATTATGGAAACCGAATTTGTGATTTAATGAATATCTTGAGAATATTTTTGGTTTTGGAAATTCCTTGGTGTACAAACTTCCTTGTCTATAAATATTGAAGTTTGCATTTCTAGCAAACTAATCCTTCGTAACAGCAAACTACCTCTTGTTGTGCTGCTAATGGTGAAGCCGCCTATTCGGAGAGGAGAGTAACCTAATTAGGCGAAATCTCTTACGGCTGCTCTTTTTAAAGTCTTCTTTGGGATTGAGAAGCTCTATTAGTACCGTTGGTGGGAAACTAGATAATTGCAGTTTATCTTTTGTTTTCGATTGATTTGATTGACTAACGGTGGTTGAAATTTGATTGCACCTAGTTATTTTATGCTTGAGGATCTTCTCTTCTTATATATGATTCATTCAAACTAGTTCAGAGTTTCGACAGGGATCTTTAGACTGTTGTTAGTTCTAAATACGATCTTGTGATAATCCATTGTTAACAAACTCCATTCTGTGCGTGATTGATCACAAGAGATTCAAGTGCTTGTGTGCAGGTGTTTATTGAAGATCTAAGAAGATTTGAAGACAAATTTTTTTTGAAGATTTCTGATTTAGGGTTCATAATCTTTGGTGTGCACAATACTTGTTTCGGTAAAAAGAGGATCCAACTATAATCGGTTTTATCCTTGTGATAGAATTGGATTGATTAGTTGAGTAGATCGGCATCAACACAATTCTTTGGATTAAGAGTGTTGTTGGCAAAATCTTAACGATTACTTCGGTAATTGAACATAAGATAGATTTAAGGACCTGAGGAAGGAGTTTATGTTAATATAAACAGAAGATCCTTTGTCCGACTCATATCACTTGGTTGAAGAGAGTTGATACCAGACATATTTGTTGTTCCTTTACTGTTTGGAATACGAACCAAAGGAATTGTTCCAAGCATATTACTTATTCATAAGTTGGAGGCATGGGAATATAGACGGAACTAGGTGAACTATAGGTTTAGTTGCTTGGTCTCAACTATACGAAGTTAGGTTTAATTTTGTGTAGCGGCTTAATCCTGAGAGTATTCAATTCTTGACAAGGTCCCGGGATTTTTCTGCATTTGGGGTTTCCTCGTTAACAAAATCTTGCCGTGTCATTTAGTTTTATTTTCCGCATTATAATTGTTTTATTATAATTAAAGTAAATTACACAAAACGTTAATTCCTATCTACTTGATAAGTGATCCCATTGTGTTTGGTTAAGTCCGAACCTTTAATCAAGTAAACATACTTCGTTGTTGTATTGTCTCGATCTCGTATCCATAGACGATCACACGAAGTGTGAACCTATTAGTTGCATTATCTCGACTCAGTCCATAGACAATCACTTTCGGAGAAAGGACTTATAGGTAGGAAAAGTTTTAGATTGAAGTATATTTGGGTACCCTCGTCTTTTCAAATATTTCTACGAAATAATAAACATTTGAGCAACTCTCTTGAAACGCATTTAGATTCATTTGATTATCTATCATGATTGATTGGTCATCATATTTGATCTAAAAGTGTTAGATAAATATGGCTAAGCCAAAAGTGTTCATATGGCTAACTTCGGTTAATATTTACTGAGCCAACTTAATATATACGTTTAGGTACGGTTACGCATATCTAAATATAGGTATCTTTCATTTGTGTGTATCAAGATAAGACCATATAACGGTGGAGATTAATTTCTTAATTTCTAAGCAGACTTAGCTTGAATCTTAAATCAGGAATTCATCTAACTGTGAATATCAATTGCTTTGTTACACTACACCAAAATCCATGATTTACCACATTTATTTTCGTTGCAAACAATTTCCGCAACGCTTATGTACGTTGCCCACACGGTGTCACAAATTTTGGGCAACGTCTACATACTTTATTAAAGCAACCTTTATATTTGTTGCTTATGCTGATTCTATTTACACCATTGATTAATGCCTAGTTGTTGCTGTTTTTTTCTAAGTAGAATACAAGATGGTATATCAACAGGTTGTGGTGGTATTAGTAGTGGAATACATGCTGTGCCTAGGCTCGTTTTTAACGTACGATCAAAATGCTCATCCCTCATGATCTCTACGCACAGTCTCTTCTTTCTCTTCTTCGTTTTCTCTGCACCAACATCATCCACTTTGGGTAATCTGGGTAGTTTCTTATGCAGAATGGAAAAATAATGCGATAAATCGGCATCAACCGTAGAAACATAGAATTTTCTCAACTGGAAATGGAACAATAACTTTAAAATTGACATGCAATGCAAAAATTTAACCAAAAGCTTGTAGCAACTATACAATTCCGAAAATCAAAAGATCTTACTGTAATCCGAGATCCGCGTTGTTCCTCCAACTTCTTCTTTTTATGCTCTTCTATGTATTGTTCATATATACTCGAAAGGATTAGCCGACGATTTTGCCTGCAACAATAGATTATATAAACATAAAGACCACAAACAAAGCCAAATCACAAGATGCTGATCTTTTAAGTATGGTTGGAGTCAAGAGAACAAAATAACCTTGAACTATTCTTCTTGTCTCAGTTTCAAAGGATAAATCTTTAATGACCTAAGATAACAACATGAGAACAAATCCAAATCAACGCATTTTAGCAGAAAGAATCATATCACCTTTATATATTGAGACATAAAAGTTAAACAAATCCGCCACTAACTACAACAACAGGAAAAAATCTCCAACCCACTGATTCCAGTCGAATCTCCACCAACTTCTACCTGCATCACCACCACCACCACCCATTCTCATAACAGATCCAAGAGTTTCATCACAAACAAATATACCACACCAATTAAACCCGAAAATTTGTAGCACAAACTACACCGCCAACACCTTCTAGCACCACAAAATCACCCACACCATCAACTCTATGCAACACCACAAACTTGAAATCAAAAGAAATCCGTGCTTTAGAACTCCAACAAATAGTAAACCGAAAGAAAAAGTACAAAGTCTTTACAAAATACTACCTAACGAAACATGTTAATCACAAAATCAATCAGTGATAACAAAAACAAGTAAAAAGATTAAAGGTGTACACCTAAAAAAGTCTTCTTCTTGAACTCTCAGCTCTGTCGAATATGAGACGAGGGTTTCCTTTGGTTTCAGGAGAAAATTAACTAGATTTAGGGTTACAAAATTAGGGGATATAAAATTGTGATTCTGGGTATTGATTCAATGATGTGGTTAGGATTAGGTTTTGAAATCAGATTTGATTCGGTGATAAGGGTTGTATGGATATGTAGGATCTTAATCTCCCTCTCATACAAAAAAACGAGAGAGCTGAAATGAGACGATGATTTGTTTTTGGTTAAATCTAGGGTTACAAAAGAGGGGTTTTCTATTAAATCTGATACATGGGTTTTGATGATGAGTTGGGGTTGGGATTTGTCTTCGATTTGTGAGGGTTGAGGTTGGATCTGTAAGATTTTCAGAAGTTGGTTTATGAAGAAGATAAGAAACTAAAAACGAGTTTGCTCAAATCTATAAAGAGCTTCGGTTAAAACAAAAAAAACAGATAATAAATAAAAATAATATTAACTCTAAAAAATCCTTGAAAATAAGATAACCCTAGGATCGCAACCTATATCAACAATGCGTAAATTATACTCAATTATTATGAGTTAATTTAGAAATGAAGCAACATATATTCTATTATGCAACGTACACTTTCGTTGCTCCATCTGCAACAACTATATCCGTTGCACATCAAAAATTCCTGACGTTGCAAAAACCCAGATATGGTGTAGTGTTACTAAGCTATCTTAGCTATGATTGTAAGCAACCCTGATTTGAAAGACTATATAAGAGAGAAGTCTAGCATCTGGGAAACATAATCCCCACACCTCCGTATGTCCTAGTTGTAAACTAGAGTCGATTCTCCATTAACCTAGGTTTTCAGTTCTCTGATAAACCATCTTGAAGACTTCATTTGGGATTCGTGAAGCCAATTTAATCTGTAGTTGCATATCCTGAGCTTACACTTTCTATGGTATTGGATTTAATCTTCTCTAATATTTTCTCAAGATTTATCTCCGATAGGTAAGATACAAGAAATCACAAAGTTTTTCGTCTCAGACTTTGTGGTTCCGCAATAACTTCTTCTACCATCATATAACTTACAATAACTTCTTCTACCATCATATAAATAAGTTATTGTGAGGTAACTAATATTTCTAGGATGCTCTTCGGGAGTATACGACCGGATTATTAGTTGGTTACTTTTCACCTTGATCTTTGTATCAAAAGACGGAGCAAAAATAATAAAGGATAGACATATTTATGGGAGACAATTTTGTTTATAAATCTTCGATTTTGATCGTAGCAACTCTTAGTTGTGGGTTAGATCAGCTAAGGGAATCACGTGTGCAGAATACTGCTGGGATTCAAGAGGCGTAAGGAAAGCGACTTTACCTTAATCGGTGTGGGACTTGGTTAGGGCTCAACTAAATTCCAGTCCGAAGTTAACTTGTAGTAGACTAGTGTCTGTAGCGGCTTAATACAACGTGGTGTTCAAATCTGGACTAAGCCTCGAGTTTTTTTTTGCATTTGCAGTTTCCTCGTTAACAAAATTTTTGGTGTCTGTGTTATTTCCTTTCCACATTATATTTTCTATATATAATTGAAATATCACAGGTTGTGCGTATTTCAATCATTGTTCATAAGTCCGACCTTGTTTGTTGTATAATGACGTGATTGACGCTTGGATACTGGTCTTTAGTACCACCCAAGTTATTCTCATAACAATCAGGTTCGCGAATTTCTATATGTTTGAGTTACTGATTGTATTGAGAAATAGACAAAGCTCTTTGATATATTTCCTGATTGAGCTCACTAACTTGGTGCTCTCAAGAATTATATTAGAGTTTAATCCATACAGATTGCTGAAATAAAATAGTTGGGTGTGGTTGTTGTACCCCAGCATTTTTAATTGGTATTAGAGAAGGCAAACACGTTAAAGCCTCGTAAGTATGTGTTTATAGCAATCTGACTATATGGACATAAGTGCTATCTCTATAAACGTACATCCATTCTTTGATGGCTCAAATTACTTACGGTGGAAATTTCTATGCGTGCCTTTTTGCAAGCGCGTGATTTTGAATCATAGGTTCGTGTTGTAAATGGCTATGTTCCTCCAACAATTCTGAAAAATGGTGTATTTTTTGCGAAGGACATTGGAAGATATAATGAACCTGAGATTAGTGCTTCAAAGCAAAATTCAGATGGGTTAAACGCTATTATCCATGCCATTACCCTAGATCTTCAGCACTATGTGACTACGTGCACTACGTCCAAAGATGCTTGGGATATATTAGCTACCGTATTTGAAGGGAATACCTCTGAGAAAAAAGCTAGGCTTCAAAACCTAAATTCTGATTGGGAAAACCTTTGTATGGCTGATGAAGATTCATTTGATGAGTTTAATTACAAAATGTCTGAAATTGTTAATGCATCTTTTGCATTGGGTAAGACTATTCCTGAAAAGGACATTGTGATGAAAATTCTCATATGTCTACCATCTAGATACGATTCTAAGAAACATGCATCGTTGAGGGAAATAACCTTGAAACACCTTCCAGAAACACTCTTGTTTGGAAGTTAACGATCTTTGATCACGAACATTTATCCAAAGCCGGAAGGGATATTGTGGTTAAAGCACAAAAGAACACTAATCTACTTGATAAAAGTAAAAATATTGACAATTCTGCGAATGATCCGATTGAGACTGAATCATCAAATGAAGATCTTGACAACTTAGTTTCTTCGATCACAAGACAATTTATAGATCTTCTTTTGAAGAGAAGTAAAAACGCTTCTCGAGAGACAAACCAATATCATCAGTTCAGCCACATGATCGTGTTCCTCCTAAAAAAAAGGATAATGTTGATATTGATGACGAGGATATGCCACAGTGCTTCAAGTATAAAGGTTTTGGGAATTTTTCTAATGAGTGTCCAAATTGTAGAAAGTACACTGGCAACAAGGGTTTTGCTGCAACTCTTGATGAAACATCCGATCCTATCATTCTAAAGAGGATGAAAAATCAAGTGTAGCACTCTTATGTGAAAATATCAATTTTGATAATTTTAGCAATACGCATATCAATCTTGAGATTTTTCCTGATGATGCATCATCAACTTTAGTGGAGGATGTAATGGATTTTTCCCTTAGTAATGAAAACTCTGCCTCTTATGTTTTAGGTACCCATGTTTTTCTAGCAGCATGCTCTGCCCCGGTGTTTGAACCATCCTCCATATTGGCATGTCCTTACTGTACTATTAGGGGTCACGAACTCTCAAATTGTTTTTAAGTACAAACACACAGTAAGCTATGTCAACAAAATGAAACGGAGAGTGATATGTTCAGAAACCTACAATAATAATACTGCAAGTGCACAATGTCTAACTAGTAGATAATGGAAAATACAGGTCGTTCCCACGAGGAGTGTGAAAATACTACTACTAACTAATACCAAAAACTAACAAATCAATAAGGTGATGTTTGACGATTTTTCAGATATTCGGGACAAAATGAAATAATAAATAATTCTAACAATAAACAAAATGGGTAACGAGTTGTTAATGTTTTCGGTTTCCACCAATTCAATCATATAAACTCGACTAATTTCTATTTATTACTCAAGACAAATTTTGAAATCGATCTCATGTCTCGGAAGATAATATGTTTAAGTTCTAAAATATGGTTTCTTCGCTGTAATTTCCTCTTCACGGGTAATGATTCTAAAGTATTACATATCAATCCTAAAGCATATTGCGTCAAAGAATTTAACCAATCACGCTATATCAATTGAAAAGTATAAGTAATCAAGAAAATCACATAATCGATTAAACAACAAGCTATATGAAGAGAAATCACTAATCAATGAATCATTATTAGAAATATCATCATAGAGTTCATATAGATAAATTGGCTTCAATCTAAACCCTAACAAACAACTTAGAAAACCATGAGAAAAGAAAACTCAAATACACCAAACCCTTGTCGCCTCTTCTCTCTGTCAACGCTCTGTGGCCACCTCCCCCTTTTCATTTTGAAATAACACATAAATATAGCCCACAGATGAATTCACGTCGTCGCCACATCGCCTCCCAATAGAAGTCTGCCACATGTCATGAAATACAATCCGCCCAATAATATTGTGTCGCGTGTCATAATATGACGAAACATTGTAAAGTATTAGCGAATCTCCACTTTCCATAGTATATGACACCACCAAGGAAATGAATTAATTTCATTTAAAAAGCATGATATTTTCTTGCATGTGCTGGGCCCACCTTAACTGTATTTGCACAAATGACGTCATTTGGTCTCAAACATTCCTTCAGATTCTTTATATATATATAGCAAGAGAACTTATGTAAGGACAAGATATGTTAATTTTTCCCTTTTCTTCATTTGCACTTCATTTGCACGTGGTCATGGAGGTGATATTCTTCCATTCTTATGCTAACAATAATAAAGTCACTCTTGACCAATCTTAGGTGGCATTAGTGTGCTGGCGTCGACTCGCTTCACCATGCATTAATTGAAGAGCAAATTAAAACTTGTCTGCTCATTGTGACCTCAGCTGTGAAATAATTCTATGTTGCTGATATATATGGAGATACCAGGCCAACATAATAAGTGCTGCTGATATATAGAAATACCAGGCCAGTATAATAAGTGCTGCTGGTATATAGAAATACCAGGCCAGCATAATAAGTGCTGCTGATATATAGAAATACCAGGCCAACAGATTTGATCATTGTGGTTGATGATACATGGAAATACCAGACCAACCCCATTTCATCATTGTGGTTGCTGATACATGGAAATACCAGGCCAACCACGTTTCATCATTGTGATTGCTGATATATGGAAATACCAGGCCAACCACATTTCATCATTATGGTTGCTGATATATGGAAATACCAGGCCAACCACATTTTGCAATTTTCGTCGCAAACACCATTAAGTCTCACTTTTTGCTATTTATTCGCCGGATGATCGAATTCACTTGTACTTTCTACAAAAGCACTAAAATAGTATTAGCAACTAAAATATTGTATCCTAACTAATATAAATATGGGTATAAAATGTAGCATTTACATGCTTATCAGAGAACCATTCAATTAGCCAACAAGATAAAACTTTTTCTAAAGTTAAATCCATCTGAGGTATGTAATATAAACTCTTCTCCAAAAAATTTGATTACTAAGGAAAAGGTTAGATCTCTACAAAAAAGAACTAGGTCTAAACGATCTATCAAGAAGGATGTTGATAAATCTGTGCAGGAACCATGTGGTGGAAATGTTTCTGTTCTCCCCAACACAGCCTAACTGTGTTTGAAGTGCATCTTGTCTCATGTGCCCAAGAAGAAAAGAAAAAAATCGTGCACAACTAGGCTCTAGGGTCAGAAACTATTCTAGTTCGTATCTTGAATATTGTTACTTAAATTTTCATCTTCTTTTTAAATAATGGTATTGAAAAGATTTCACCATATACAAATAAAAGGCTAAAATCGACAATTATACCCTTTTTTAGAGTTATCTACGTTGATTGTACGTGAACCCTGCTTACCCTTTATATAAGTTCCGTAATCCTAAAGCCTTATTCCTTCCTCTGAAACTCTTTTCTTCAATAGCTGCTTGTAGAGATGTTTATTTATTTATTCACAAATCAACAGTTCAAAATTATGGAAACTCCAAGCACCATTCTTTCTGATGGAAAAGGTGTCAATATGATTGTCAAATCCCCGATCATGAAAGAGAAAGAGAGATCCCATTCCTCTAATTCAACTTTGAAGAGAAAAATGAAGAATATGAAGAAACAAGAGGGAATAACTCAAATCTTCAAAAATCTTGTGTTACTACTCTTGAAGAGTTAAACCAAGTCAGGATGGAGATTCAGGAAATAAAGGATATCGTACAAAGATCTCTGGAGATTCAAAAGGCCCTGGTTTGGCAATAACCAAGAAGGTTTGTTGGAATTAACTCCTTTCTTCATGAACCTTATGTTCCAATGTTTGTTGATGATAAGGAGTTCGGCGACGATAAAGAATTCTCCAGAAATCTTAAATTCTGACGATTACACCTAGCTATTGCCAACGATAAAGAATTCTTCAATATTGTGATTACACATAGCTATTGCAAACGATTCTCATCTTGCAATCTTTTTAGATTTATTTATTTAAATTCTAAAGTTGTTTGGAAGATGATTTTTCCAGTATTTAATTTTTTTATTTCATATATTGCAATTTGTTAGAGCATTGCTCGGTCAAACTCGCAAGCGTTGCTATCTCAAGTTTGTTTTTTAAGTTTAGGTTGAACAAAAACTATAATATCGATTTCTACTCTACCAATAGGTGTTTCAGACTAAGATAGATAGTGTAGTTGAGCTTTAGACTTCACGGTGCTTACAACTTAAGAAAGAAGATCTACTGAAGAACTCAGAAGAACTTCGTCAACAAAAGCTATGTGGAGACTAAAACTTTTCTAGCATTCAGAAATCTATTCTATTCTTACATATCTCCTATTGAGACAAGTCGTATATGATATAGTTTTCATATCATACCATTTGATATTTCGAGCTGAGTATAACTCGCTTATATATTTATCGAAATATGTGTTGGTAGCTTTCTGTCTTAGCTACATTCATCATCCTTCTTGACTTTATGTCAAAAGATGATCATGCGAATCTTACATGATTTGTGCGACACAGTCATTTGATGTCGACTTGGAAAGTTTAATATTGATCATTCAATCACTTGGATATTGCTTATTAGCTAATGGTTTGTGTGAGACAGCCATTGTCGTCCTCTAAGAATGTTTTAATAATTGAAATGGGAGTTTAGAGAAAAAACCCTTGTCTGGAAAACATCACAGTATGCGTACTTAATGTACAAACTATGTTGATAAGATTCAGGTCCGGAAACCTAGCATGCATACCTGTTCGCGTACCGTTTCAACTGTGGAAGTCCGGGAACCAAGTATGCGTACCCGTTCGCATACAGTTTTACCTGAGTTAGGTCCGGAACTATAGTATGTTTACACGTTCGACCAATACCATTTTTTATTGTTTTCATTTTCTTTTAGACTAAAAAAGGTGTTTGGTATGAAACTTAAAAACTATTTTTTAAACATATTTTAAAAAATTAATCCTAAGTTGCAACCAAGGTAATATATATAATAATGATGATAGTGCATTTTATTTTGGGAGATACTCATGATGCAGAGGGAATAGTATATTGAGAATACCGATTATCATGCTGATATTGATTATTACTAATATGCTATATTATCAACTTAAATATAAAGTGTTCTCTTCACTATTGTTTTGAGGAAATATAATTACAAACGATTACACGATGAGAAGAGGATAATTCTTGGATAACTTCTAGGCAGTACTGGTCGAGGACCTTGACATATGTACTCGATCACTGCTTGACAAGAACAAACACATCATAAATATGTATATGGTGACATTATGGACCAGCATGGGATAACTTATTCAGCCAAATACTCATACAAGCATATAACCAGACTGCCAGAGGTTGGGTGAGTCGCCGTGCATACTAGCTTGTAGCCCGTGAACATTTACCTGTAAATCTCGGTAGTCTGTCCAGTAAAATAGAAAATAAAAGAGAAAAAAAATAAGAGACACAGAGAGAGATGGAGGATTAACCGCCACCAAAATCACCGAAATACCGTCAACACAATCAAACTTATTGATTCCAGACTTACTGAATGACACATCACTCCAATGTATAGCTAGAGTACCACATATCCACCAATCAAATCTATCACATACCACTTACCCTAGTGGAGAATAATGATTGTGATGCTGATACTCATGATGCATAGGAATTGTATATTCGGAGACAACAATTGGGACAAGTTTGAGAGATTACCGTAAAATTGATGGTCTCTTAATTGCTCGCCAGGAAACGTATGTTGCTACACTGTTCCGGTTTGGAGAGTCGTCATCAGAAACGATCAAAAATAGGAAGACCAGAGTGGAAGAAGTTTGGAAGATTGAAGACATCAATGTGCCTCAGATTTCCCTTGATTACTTCATTCCTCCATACGACATCTGTGATGCTGCCAGCATGGCGGAGAAGAAAGAGAAAGAAAACAAAAAGAAGAAAACACAGAAAACGATTTTATTATTATTATATTTTTTTAGTGTAATTTTTTTCGGAAAACATATTCTAAAAACAGTTTTCCACCAAACTCTGACGAACATGTTTTCAACCATTTTTTTATTCTCTGTGTTATCAAAAATAAAAAACTGTTTTCAAATTTCGTGCCAAATATACTCTAAATCTTTAATGATTTCGATACCAACCATCTTAATTTCCATTTTCTCTTCCAACTTTAACAAAACTACTCATCCGTTTAATTATAATTAGTGTTCACTTTGGCTGATAAAAGAACAACACAAAAGCTGCGAGTTAAATGCCGATCTAGATAAACGTGAAAGTCAGATCTCTGACTTCTTTTAGAACCGTAAACAATGCTAGGGTTTCTGATGCAAGAAGAGTCATTCACATGCTAAGTAAATCCTGATCCGCACTGTATAAGTGCAAAAATTGGCTAGTGTTTTCTTTTGGCAGCAGAAGGCTCAAACTGTGCTAGAAGGTGAATAAACAAAAATTGTACACAAACAATATTTTATATAACACTAAAACAACCCTCTCACATAACTTCTAATTATAGGGCCCAAAAGCGGACCCTCTGCTAACTCCATGTGAGGGGGTTGTTTTAGTGTTGTCTAAAATGTTGTATGTCCAGAATCATTGGTGAACAAAATAAAAAGGCAACAACACCAACGGTAGAATCAAACGTGTCGCCCATTACCTCACGTGTAATTGTCTGAATCTGAAAAGCATTTTTTGGATCGCTCATTTTACACAGATACCTGGTGTGTTTTCAAAGTTGTTGTAGTAATAAGATTCGTTCAAGACTTGTGAAAGAATATTTTAGACTTAATTTTATATAAAAATATAGGAAACTTAAATAAAAGTGATATGAAAAATATGGAGAAGACTGGGGCTATGGATTCCACTAATTACCAATATCAAAGTGATTTATATTTTCTAATTATAATTATGTAAATTCTTCATTCAAATTGATTCTAAATATTGCAAAAGTTGATTTTTTTAGAAATAACAATTGTAAATCGAAAGTATGGGACATCAAAACGCTAGGCTAGCATGCTCCATCAATTGAAATAACAAAAACCATTTTTTCTATTTATTTATCAAGGCAGATAATCATATAATAATTGCAGAAATTAAATAAAATAGAGATTACCACATTTTATTGGCGAAATATCTTCCTCCGTCGCCCCAGAGGATGGTTTTAGCTCATCATTGTATAAACTTGCTCAAAGTATTGATTCATGCTCAAAATTTGTTTACAAAGATGAAATGGAGAGAAAATAATGAAAAATCGGGTGTTTGCAACGTTTATAATTGTTGCAAAACACTGTTACAAAGAACGATAGAAAAGAACTGATGTTGTTGTATCTCTGCGACCCTCGTGTGTCTGTTGTTCTCACTGTTGATAAACGACTGCCTCTGGTGGTCTTTTGTTCTTCCTAACAGCAGCAGAAAATTTTTCTCTGCAACACGATCAATCTCCTCTGTTGTTACTCTAAACTCTCCCAAACTCTCCAGACCGCTTCTATGTGATCCTAGGAACCTATTTATACCCGGTAGCACCAAGAAATCTCGCTATAACTCAAGATAATTCTCTCTTAACTCGGCCTTGATGAAAAATATTATGGGAATATTTTCTTCCCTGATTTAGCTTCTCACGCTGTTTCCCCACGCCAAATTACTCTCAACGCATCCAGTCATTGTCCAGAAGTGTTCCAACATGCAGTAGCCACGCGAAAATCTCTTGGTCACTCAATCAGGACTCGGAATGGAAAACCAACCCGTGATGCTCTGATTTCATATCTTGGGTTATCTAGCCAAATTTGATCGAAACAAACACCCATACCAGCTCTGTTAAGACATATCGCAACTACCCATGAAGTTTCAGCGATTGAATCGCACAAAAACTCCTCCAAAATCCGATCGAAAAATCTGCAGTGAAGTGAATGTTTTTTCCCGTCATTTTTATTTTTGAAATGTTGAAGATGAAGTGCCCCTATCCTTTTCTGGGGTGAGAATAGAAGATGGGTGTTGAGGACAAATTTGGGTGCTGAGGATGAATTTGGGCTACGCATAACCTTGGGTGTCCCTTAGCCAAATCCGGGGTCCGTATAGCAAATGTCCACCAGGGGTCCAAATAGCACTTTTTGAGCAACTTTTTCCACACAAGTGTATTTCTCCAAAAACACCTACACAAACATAAAAACACCATAATAAGTACAAAATCAAGCACTAGCAATACATACACTAAGGACAATTCAGACACAAAAATGTGTCTATCAAATACTCCCAAACTTATTATTTGCTAGTCCTCGAGCAAATCTAATCTAGAAAATAAAAATGACTACACTTAGCACGTGCAACAAGCCGTTAAATCATTAGGTGGCCCTAGTGGCGGAGTGTTGTCTCTGGAGGGTTTACCAGAGGTGTACCCACAAAACCTTTACTCCAGACCCTAGCTATCTACGCAGAACCTTGGAAAGCACTAAAGAATCTCCTTGGTTGGCATACTCTCATTGACTACAGGAGGAAGTACCCTGATGAGAAATTCCAATTGCTGTATACGAGTTTGCACTCAACATACTAAAATTTATATATAAGTGACAGAGCTCTACTCAGATAGTTTCTGTACATCATAACCGGAGTCAACCAATCACATGGAAAGATTAAGAAGATGGATAAGAGATGGTTAAAAGTGAACGGTGTTTCCCATATCTGTCTGAAGGCCTTTGCCAAGGTGAACCTATCCTAATTGACTGAGATATCGGTCTGACTAATATCAACACAACTGGCATATACAAGGGGACCAGTGGTCGATAAACCTAACTCTAGGTCAACACAACTGGCATATACAAGGGCACCAGTGGTCGACTTTATTGAATTTATTTCGGTTGGTCTAATGGTCTGGTCTCTTTTTTTTTCTTTTTTTTCGGTATCTCAATCACTCTATTCCACCCTAGCAAAGGTAACAACTTGAATCGTGTGCCCCACCAAATCACTTAAAAAAAGGATTAGGATTCAACGAGATATGGCAAAACTACCATGTTTTTTTTTTTAAATTCTAACACCTGAGCTCTGTGCTTTTATGAATAAACTCTTTAGATGTTTCCATCTAATCAGATTGCTTCCTCAACTCCTCTAACCAAGATGTTCCCATCCACTTAGATTGGTTAGTGCCAACCTTAATAAGCATATATTTCTAGGCTCTGGAGTTTATTTATTGCAACTAAAAGCTAAAAAGTTTCTTCCCCACCCCCAAACTTAAATCTAACATTGTCCTCAATGTTTCTAATGAAAGAGCAATACCAAACAGTAAAGTAACATGAGGAAATAGTAAAGAGAGAAGTCGGAAAGATAGTACCTGGGTGAAGAGAGAAATCAAAAACTAATATACAACAACATACAATCGCCTCGATGGTCAATCAAGGGTAAACATGGTCCTCCAGAGGGACCTCCTCAATATCACTTGTAGGAAAGGGCTCTAAAAAGGGTTTCAATCTCTGACCGTTAACCTTCAAAGAAATACTACCATCCGGTGTCTCGATGTCAACAACTCCATGAGGAAAGACAGTGCGAACAATAAAAGGACCCGTCCACCGAGAACGTAACTTCCCAGGGAAAAGATGCAAGCGGGTATCATACAGAAGAATTTTTTGACCTGGAGAAAATGACTTTCTTAAGATATTTCTATCATGCAAAAGTTTCATTTTGTTCTTATACTCCTTAGCACTATCGTATGCATCTCTACGAATCTCTTCCAACTCATTGAGCTGGAGTTTCCTATGGGCTCCTGCCTTGTCGAGTGAAAAATTTAGCTGCTTAACAGCCCAATAAGCTCTATGTTCTAACTCAACAGGTAAGTGACATGCCTTGCCATACACAAGTCGATAAGGTGACATTCCAATGGGGGTCTTAAACGCAGTACGGTAAGCCCATAAGGCATCAATAAGCCTAGACGACCAGTCTTTCCGATTAGGATTAACTGTCTTCTCTAATATACGTTTTATCTCCCTATTGGAAACTTCTACCTGACCACTAGTCTGTGGATGATACGGGGTAGCTACCTTATGTGTAATACCATATTTCTTCATCAAAAGCCTAAAAGGTCCATTACAAAAGTGCGACCCTCCATCACTAATTATAGCTCGCGGTGTACCAAAACGTGTAAGTATATTATTTTTCAAGAACTCAATCACAACCCTATGGTCATTGGTTTTACACGCAGCCGCCTCAATCCACTTAGAGACATAGTCTACAACGACAAGGATGTATAGGTTACCAAAAGAATTAGGAAACAGACCCATAAAGTCAATAACCCACACGTCAAAGACCTCTACAACTAAAATAGGGTTCAAGGGCATCATGTTCATACGGGAAATGGTTCCTAATTTCTGTCAACGTTCACAAGTCACACAGTAACTGTGGGAGTCTTTAAACAACGAAGGCCAATAGAATCCACACTGCAATATCTTAGCAGCAGTTTTCCTAGCACTAAAGTGACCCCCACAAGCATGATCATGACAAAAGGAAATAATACTGGACTGGTCACTCTCAGGTATACATCTCTTAATAATCTGGTATGGACAATACTTAAACAAATAAGGATCATCACAGAAGAAGTGCTTAACCTCAGCTAAAAACCTACAACGACCTTGTTTACCCCAATGTTGGGGCATTCGACCAGTAACAAGATAGTTCACTATATTCTCATACCAAGGTAATTGGGTAACAAAGAAAAATTGTTCATCAGGAAAGCTATCCCTTATAGGAAGAGAATCATCAGGGGAACTAATAACTAGCCTAGACAAGTGGTCTGCTACAACATTTTCGGCACCCTTTTTGTCTCTAATGTCTGGAGAAAACTCTTGCAACAAAAGGATCCACCTAATCAATCTAGGTTTTGTATCTTTCTTAGACAAAAGATATTTCAAAGCAGCATGATCAGTATATATGATGATCTTAGAACCTAAGAGATAGGGTCTAAACTTGTCTAAGGCAAACACAATGGCTAACAGTTCCTTCTCAGTAGTGGTATAGTTCAACTGGGCATCATTCAGAGTTTTTCTAGCATAGTAAATCACATGAAGTAATTTGTTTTCTCGCTGACCTAGCACAACACCAATAGCATAATCTGAAGCATCACACATGATCTCAAAGGGTAGGTTCCAGTTGGGTGCCTGGACTATGGGGGCGGTAGTGAGTAAATTCTTAAGCTTCTCAAAAGCCTCTAAACAAGCATCATCAAAGACAAACTTAACATCTTTTGCAAGCAAATTGCAAAGAGGTCTAGAAATTAGGCTAAAATCCTTAATGAATCGACGATAAAAACCTGCATGCCCTAAGAATGACCTAATATCTCTTACGGTTTTTGTGACCTGTAAAGTCTTAATAAGGTCAACTTTGGCTTTATCTACCTCTATACCCTTAGAAGATACGATATGCCCTAAAACAATTCCTGAATGAACCATGAAGTGACATTTCTCCCAATTAAGCACTAAATTTTTTTCCTTACACCTAGTCAACACTAGTGACAAATGATGCAGGCACTCATTGAAAGACGAACCAAACACTGAAAAAATCATCCATAAAGACCTCTAAGAACCATTCTACCATGTCAGAAAATATGTTCATCATGCAACTCTGAAAAGTCGCATGGGCATTACAAAGCCCAAAAGGCATGCGTTTATACGCAAAGGTACCAAAGGGACATGTAAAAATGGTTTTCTCCTGGTCTTCTGGGGCAATAACGATCTGATTATATCCAGAATAGCCATCTAAAAAGCAGTAGTGACTATGTCCAGCTAATCTCTCTAGCATATGGTCGACGAAGGGAAGGGGAAAGTGGTCCTTCCTAGTGACCTTGTTCAATTTCCTATAGTCAATACAAACATGCCAACCCGTGGTCACTCGGGTCGGGATTAACTCATTGTTATCATTCTGGACTAAAGTAATACCGGATTTATTGGGTACAACCTGAACGGGGCAGACCCACTTACTATCTGAAATGGGGTAGATAATGCCTGCATCTAACAACTTAAGGACCTCATTTCGAACTACCTCTTTCATATTAGGGTTTAGTCGAAGTTGCATCTCCCTAGAAGGTTTGGTATCACTCTCTAAATAGATCTGATGCATACAAACAGTGGGACTTATACCCTTAATGTCATCTATGGTCCACCCTAAAGCTTCCTTGCTGTTTTGAAGGACAGTTACTAGCCTACTTTCCTTGTCACTATCCAAGACGGAAGAAATAATCACAGGTAAAGTCTCAGACAGGCCTAAAAACCTATATTTCAGGGAATCTGGCAATGGTTTTAGGTCCAACTTAGGAGGCTCTTGTAACGAAGGAATTAGGGTATACTTAGAAACTGGTAGTGGTTCGACTTTAGGTTTCCATCCATTACTAGTATCTAACAAAGGGGTTGAATATAACAAAGCATTCACCTCATTAATCACATTATCATCATCAAAATCAATCCCAAAGTGAGCTAGGCATTTCTCTAATGGATCTTCTAACAAAGTGTTTGGTAATGACTCCTCGACTAATGTTCCTATCATGTTCACCTCTTCTATGTTCGAGTCATCTAGTTCAGAGGGTAGCTTACTAATATTAAAAATGTTCAGCTCAATAGTCATATTACCAAAAGACAATTTCATAATACCATTTCGACAGTTAATGATCGCATTGGATGTAGCTAAAAACGGGACCTAAAATTACCGGTATCTGGTTCTCTGGGTCAGGGACAGGTTGGGTATCTAGGATAACAAAATCCACTGGATAAATAAACTTGTCAACCTCTATGAGAACATCCTCGATCACACCACGAGGAATTTTAACGGACCTATCAGCTAACTGAAGTGTCATCTGGGTAGGTTTCATCTCACCAAGTCCTAGCTTAAGGTACAATGATATGGTAGTAAGTTCACACTAGCTCCTAAGTCAAGCAACGCTTTCTCAACACGGTATTTACCTATTGTGCAAGAAATGGTAGGGGACCCTGGGTCTTTATACTTTAGGGTAGTGGTATTCTGAATAATAGAACTCACCTGACTAGCTAGAAAGGCTTTCTTCTGGACATTAAGCTTTCGCTTTCGCGTACACATATCCTTGAGAAACTTGGCATAAGAGGGAATCTGCTTAATTGCATCTAGTAGTGGAAGGTTGATAGTTACCTGCTTAAAAACCTCCAATATATCATTAAAATTGGACTCCCTCTTAGTTGGAACTAGCAGCTGTGGGAATGGGGCTCTAGGGACAAAGCCGGGCTCAATATGACCCTCATTGGTCTCTTTAGAGACTCTATCAGTCTCCTCAGTTTCTGGTTCAGAAGGGTGAACTACACATGTTCACTATCAGGCATGGAAACCTTGTTGTCTATCACTCTACCACTCCTAAGGGTTTTAATAGCATTCACATGATCAGATGGTCTTTCACCTATTTCATTAATTCCTCTAGGGTTGGGTTGAGTCTGACTAGGAAACTTACCTCTTTCTCTTAAAGACTCATTTATCTGACTAACCTGGGTTTTCAACTCGGAAATAGCCTGAGAGTTAGCCTGACCTATTCTCTTATTTTCTTTTAAACCTTGAGCAACAGATTGCTGAAACTGCACAGTGTTACGAGTTAACAAAGCAAGAGACTCTTCTAAACTCATAATCTTCTTATCCGAAGGGTTCTGAAACTGTGCCGGAGCTGAAGGATTCTTAGTATAGCCAAAATCTGGGGGGACATGCGCATTACTAGACTGACCTTGATTCTGGCCCTTGGACCAAGAAAGGTTTAGATGGTTTCTCCAGACAGGGCTATAGGTTTCTGAATATGGGTCAAACTTCTGTCGGTTATCAAACCTAGTGTTGTTATAAAGAGCATTGGCTTGCTCTTCAACAACATGGCCTTCCCAAAAAGGCTCATTTCTTCCACTACCATTAGAATGACCTAATTCTAAGGCTTCTAACCTTTTGTCTATAGCTGCTATTTTGGCATCTGACTCATAAGATCCTTCTACCCTATTAACATTTCCTCTACTTAGAAGAATTGTTTTCTGGGGTTCCCTATTATTTTCCCATTGTTGGGTCTTATCGGCGATTTCATTCAAAAATGTCATCGCTCATCAACAGTTTTCTTCTCAAACCCATCTGTGCATAAGGACTCAACCATGGTTGTTGTTGAATAATCTAAACCCTCGTAGAGGATCTGAACTAACCTAACCTTCTCCAAACCATGATGAGGACATTGAGATATCAAGTCATTGAACCTTTCTAAGTACCTATATAAAGATTCTCCTTCTTGTTGGGCAAAAGTACATATTTGTGTCCTAATAGACGATGTTTTATGCCTTGGGAAAAACTTATTTATAAAGGCAGAAGTAAGTTGGTCATAGGTTTCAATTGCCTCAGAGTCCAAACTATACAGCCAAGATTTGGCTTTATCTTTTAAGAAAAGGGGAATAACCTAAGTTTTCAACGCATCATCACTTAGGTTCTTAATTTTCAGAGTACTACAAACTTCCTCAAATTCCCTAACATGAAAATAGGGGTTCTCATTCTCCTTCCCTAAAAACATTGGGACCATCTGTAAAGTCCCAGGTTTCAGTTCATAATTTGCCTCGGTTTCAGCTAACTTGATACAAGACGGACGAGAGGTCCTAGTTGAGTTTAGCAAAGCTTTCAAAGTTGCCATTCTGGCACTACCAAAGGACTAGGAGTACTAGGGGTACTTTCCTCATGAAGAGAAAGATTCTCAAAACTGAAGTTTCCAAAAACGGGGCTCTCAAAAGAAGAGTCTTCGAGCTCCCCGCCTTCACAAGAAGAACTACTAGGTTTGTCACTAATCAAACAACCTAGAGTGTTTCTTTTCCAAGCCCGTTTAAAAACTTCGGGCATACACTAGAAAAACAAAATCAAAAAGAAAAGTCCTAAAACGGAAGGGATGTTCTATGCAAACACAAACAAGGCTGACTCCACCACAGCAAACCTACTGATTTCTAGCAAACAAAAAGCATGATGGCTCCACTTAGATTGTTTCTAGACCAGCTTCTAATCCTTCGAACGGGAATTCGTTAAAATTTAAGCAAATCCCTCTGGAATCAATCCGAGTCAAAGTAAGTTGAATAGAGGCGAGGGAAGCTCGGTGAATCTTTGATACCCAAGGCCTCACCGGTATTACAAGGCGGCGCAGTCACGCATTCAACTTACAGAAACCGTCAAGAACTGCGAAGTATGCTTAAAAGAGTAACCAATATTTTTCGAATGACTTTCCTGTTAAGCTCGTTACCCCATCGGTCTCGTTCTAGTCAAAATTTTAGGCTTAGGTTCGCGTTTGGTGTCGTTTTCCTAAGGCGGGAAAGAAGAGAAAGGTGATGAAATCCGAACCCTTATCTTGTATGGCAAGTCCTTGCCCTTTACTAGGAAATTAAAGCAGCCGTTTTCAAGTCCTTAACATATATGCATACGAAGAAAGACAGTAAATCGCTGACAGGGGATTCGTGAGTGTTTCGACAAACTTACCTCCCGTACCAGACGGGGGATGAACCTTTGTAGTCGACTCGGGCCACGACTCCTATGTCATGTACGAACCCGAGAGGTCGAGGTGAGATCGTAATCACCGTCCTTCTCTGCAAACAATTTATATTTAAACTACCCTTCCGTAGGGTTTAAAAATAATGTCCCAAAATTTAAAGTCCAAAGTCCAAAAAAAAAAGTGCAAAAGAAAAAGAAAGTCTAAAAAAATAAAACTGTCTCTTTTTTTTTTTCCTCTTTTTTTTTATATAAAAAAAATCTTCTTCTTTCGCTCCTTTCGCCTTGCCTCTTACTCCAGTCCTTAAGTATTCACCAAAAGCTTTGGAAAAATTTTCTTTCGCTCCAAATTCCAAAATTTGAAAGGAAAAAACAAAAACTCAAAAACGTAAAGAAGAACAAATAAAAATAAAAACCTAAAAAAAAATCTAAAAAAAATCTAGCCTAAAGACAAGTCCTCGGCAGCGGCGCCAAAAGTTTGGTGTGTTTTCAAAGTTGTTGTAGTAATAAGATTCGTTCAAGACTTGTGAAAGCAGATTTTAGACTTAATTTTAAATAAAAATATAGGAAACTTAAATAAAAGTGATATGAAAAATATGGAGAAGACTGGGTCTATGGATTCCACTAATTACCAATATCAAAGTGATTTATATTCTCTAATTATAATTATGCAAATTCTTCATTCAAATTGATTCTAAATATTGCAAAAGTTGATTTTTTTAGAAATAACAATTTTAAATCGAAAGTATGAGACATCAAAACCCTAGGCTAGCATGCTCCATCAATTGAAATAACAAAAACCATTTTTTTCTATTTATTTATCAAGGCAAATAATCATATAATAATTGCATAAATCAAATAAAATAGAGATTACCAGATTTTATTGGCGAAATAGCTTCCTCCGTCGCCCTAGAGGATGGGTTTAGCTCATCATGGTATAAACTTGCTCAAAGTATTGATTCATGCTCAAAATTTGTTTACAAAGATGAAATGGAGAGAAAATAATGAAAAATCGGGTGTTTGCAATGTTTATAATTGTTGCAAAACACTGTTACAAAGAACGATAGAAAAGAAATGCTGTTGTTGTATCTCTACGACCCTCGTGTGTCCGTCGTTGTCATTGTTGATAAACGACTGCCTTTGGTGGTATTTTGTTCTTCGTGTTCTTCCTAGCAGCAGCAGAAAAGTTTTCTCTGCAACACGATCAATCTCCTCTTTTGTTACTCTAAACTCTCCCAAACTCTCCAGACCGCTTCTATGTGATCCTAGGAAACTATTTATACTCGGTAGCACCAAGAAATCTCGCTATAACTCAAGATAATTCTCTCTTAACTCGGCCTTGATGCAAAATATTATGGGAATATTTTCTTCCCTGATTTAGCTTCTCACGCTGTTTCCCCACGCAAAATTACTCTCAATGCATCCAGTCATTGTCCAGAACTATTCCAACGTGCAGCAGCCACGTGAAAATCTCTTGGCCACTCAATCAGGACTCGGAATGGAAAACCAACCCGTGATGCTCTGATTTCATATCTTGGGTTATCTATCCAAATTTGATCGAAACAAACACCCATACCAGCTCTGTTAGGACATATCACAACTACCCATGAAGTTTCAACGATTGAATCGCACAAAATCTCCTCCAAAATCCGATCGAAAAATCTACAGTGAAGTGAATATTTTTTCCCGCCATTTTTATTTTTGAAATGTTGAAGATGAAGTGCCCCTATCCTTTTCTGGGGTGCGAATATCATATGGGTGCTGAGGACAAATTTGGGTGCTGAGGATGAATTTGAGCTACGCATAACCTTGGGTGTCCCTTGGCCAAATCTGGGGTCTGTATAGCAAATGTCCTCCAGGGGTCCAAATAGCACTTTTTGAGCAACTTTTTCCACACAAGTGTATTTCTCCAAAAACACCTACACAAACATAAAAACACCATAATAAGTACAAAATCAAGCACTAGCAATACAGACATTGAGGACAATTCAGACACAAAAAATGTCTATCAATACCACTACAACAATACACTACCTGACCCCTTTCTTTCCCTTTCTCCCATATTCTCTTCTCTTCTCTCTTCCGCACTCGAAAAAACAATTCAAAAATCCAAAAAATCGCTAAAATTCCCAATCTGAGCTCAATGAAGACGATTCAATCAAAACCCTAAAATCCTAATGAAATTGAGTGTCAGGATTTTCTTAGGGAATCACTGACAACCGCGGAATAACGGATCTTGAGATATTATGATGAATAATAAGTAAACCAAGCACAGACAACTATAATAATACGAGAAAGATAAATCAACTCACAAGACACAAGATTTATAGTGGTTCGACCAATACATACAACTTGTATATATTGTCTACGTCCACTTTGAGCCGCACCAACTCAAATCCACTATGAAGAAAAATGATTACAATGTCGTGTGAATCCCAGAAAACCCTTGGTTACACCGCAATAATTACCCGAGACGATAACCTTGTCTCTTGTTCCTCACCAATATGCTCTCACAACGAAACCCTAGCTTTATCCCTAAAAGCTATACAAGAAATCTCTCACCGATCTCTTAATCGTTTTCTACACAATACAATTCTACAACGCCTAATTACCTATTTATATAGGTTACAAACTTGACCACCAAGAATTATAAACCCCTTTCCTAAAATATCACGGCTAACTTTAGGAAATAATTAATTAGTCTTCAATTAACTAACAATCTCCCACTTTGAAGACTCACTGATTGTCTTCAATTCCTCTTTTCTTCAACTTTGAATTGACAGTGCTAAAACATCTTCATGTCAGTGAGGCTCCCCTCCCAGATCCTGAGAGACCAACTAAAGCCTTGCAGAGATTTAGCTTGTCTGATGTAACTCCCTTGGTAAACATATCCGCCGGTCTTCGAACCAAGACTCTTCTCGAGCTTCAACTATCCTTCTTCTAATAGATCCCGAATGAAATGATAACAAATATATATATGATTCGTCCTAACATGATAGGCTGAGTTCTTGGCTAAATATATAGCGCTTTGACTATCGCTAAACAGAACACTATCTCGTTGTTCCTTTCCCAACTCATACTGCTACGTACTCTGCTTCCGTAGTAGACAATGTTACCAACTTCTGTAACCGTGAGTTCCAACTCACTGCAGCTGACCCCATAGTATAAACATAACCGGTCGTACTTCGCCTTTTATCTACATCACATGCGAATTTTGCATCCACATAACCCCTCAAGATAGAACCACCTTTTCCATAGCACAATGGTGCGTTTGTGTTACCTCTCAATACCTGAGAATCCACTTTACAGCTTCCCAATGTTGTGTTTCCTGGGTTGCTTGCATATCTACTCACTACTCCCACTGCATGTGCAATATCCGGTCTCGTGCACACCATAACATACATTAGACTCCCAATCACCGAAGAATATGATACATTAGACATGTACTCATTTTCTTCATTTATCTTCGCACACTGCATACTTGAAAGACGAATTTGACTTCCAAGTGGAGAACTAACTGGTTTAGCATTCTTCATATTGAACCTCTTCAACACTTGTTCAATATATTCAGCCTGACTAAGCATAAATACACCCTTAGATCTGTCTCTTATGATCCTCATACCAAGAATCTGCTTTGCTTCACCAAGATCTTTCATAGCAAACTCACTTGCTAATTGTTTCTTCAAATTCTCAACTTCTTGTAGAGATGTTCCGGCAACCAACATATCACCCACGTACAATAATAATATGATGTAGTCAGAACTGCACCTTTTGAAGTAACAACAATGATCTACATTACACCGTGAGTAACCACCTCTATGCATGAAGTTATCAAACTTCTTGTACCACTGTCTCGGGGCTTATTTTAAACCATACAAACTCTTCTTATCTTGCACACCATCTATTCCTTGCCTTTTACTATGAATCCTTCTGGCTGCTTCATGTAAATTTCTTCATCTAGGTCACCGTGAAGAAAAGTTATCTTTACATCCAACTGTTCAAGGTAGAGATCTTCAGAAGCCACTAGACTTAACACTACTCGAATAATAGTCATCTTCACAACTGGAGAAAATATCTCGTTGTAATCAACACCAGGTTTTTGCTGAAAACCTTTCACAACCAACCTCGCCTTGTAGCGAATATCTCCATTTGCTTCAGACTTCGTCCGATAAACCCACTTTTTATGCAACGCCTTCTTACCTCTTGGTAATTTTACTAACACCCAAGTGCCATTGTCCTCAAGTGAATTCATCTCATCTTCCATAGCAAGTTGCCACTTTCCTGAATCATCAGCCGCTAGTTCTTCTTTAATATCTTCAGGTTCACCTCCATCCACAAGTAATAGATAATTCAGAGCATACCTTGGGTTTGGTTTTGGAGTTCTTGATGATCTTCGTCATTCTTGTGGAACTATAGGAGTAACTCCCACTGCAGTAGAAGTCTCTTCACCTTGTACTTATCTGCTATCAGCAACACCGTGCCCTTCTTGTACCACACTTTTTCCAGAAACATCATCAATATCGATATACAACTCTTTATCGACGTTGCTTGATCTGACATCTTCAACTTGTGTTTTATACCTGTCCTTGTACAGCTCATTCTCAATAAAAGTGACGTCTCTACTTCTAATAGATTTGTGACCCTCGTAGTCCCAAAGTTTATACCCAAAAGCGTCATTTCCATAACCAAGAAATATACACTTCTTTGCTTGAGCACCTGTCTTAGACCTCTCACCGGGACTAAGATGAACATAACCAACACAACCAAAAACTTTAAAATATGAAAGATTTACCTTTTTTCCGGTCCAAACCTCCTCTGGTATCTTCATATCTAATGGACTACTAGGTATCCTATTGATTAGATAATCAGCCGTCTCTGTTGCATGTGCCCAGAAGGTCTCGGGAAAACCAGACTGCAATCTCATGCACCTAGCACGTGCATTCAATGTCCAATTCGTACGTTCTGCTACTCCATTCTCCTGTGGCGTCCTTGGAATAGTCCTCTCCAAACGAATTCCATTTGTAGCACATAAATGTAAGAATTCTGTTTTGTCATACTCACCACCGTTGCCTGACCTTAGACACTTCAACTTCAGACCAGTTTCTGTTTCAACCAAAGCTTTCCACTTCTTAAACACTTCATACACCTTGAACGTATTTTTCAAGAAGTAAAGCCACGCCTTCCTTGAGTGATCATCAATAAAGGTGACATAATATTGGAACCCGCTGTGAGATGCAACATCAATTGGTCCCCATACATCCGTGTGAACCAAATCAAGTTTCTCACTTCTCAAGGCTCTGCCGCCTCTGCTGAAACTAATCCGTTTTTGCTTTCCAAGAGCACAGTATTCACAAAAACTCATATCAACAGACTTCACCTTAGGTAGATATCCTCCCGAACATAAAATATTCATGCTCTTATCACTCATGTGACCTAATCTTCTATGCCATAACTTAGTGTCTTCACCACTACTAGCCATTGCTAAAGTAGTTCCATATGAAGTCCGGTATAAAGTACCGACTCTAACTCCACGAGCTAATACCATAGATCCTTTCTTCACTTTCCAATTGTGTTTCGTAAGCACAACTTCACAGTCATCATCACAAACTTGGCCCACAAACACCAAGTTCTTCTTCAAATTTGGAACTTGTCGTACATCCTTCGATTTCCATGTCGAACCGTTGACTTTCAAGATCACATCACCAAAACCAATGATGTCGCATGCTTCAATGTCACCTAAGAATACTTGTCCATAGTATCCTTCTTTATAAGAGATCATAATACTCTTATCACCCGTTGCATGGAAAGAAGCTCCCGAGTCTATAATCCAAGACTCATCTTGCTTATCCTCAGAGAGTAGTAGAAAACCTTCCGTAATCATCTTCTTGTTATCAACAAGGACCTTCACCGGTTCCGCAGCTGCAACTACGTTGACCTCTTCTTGATTACCTTTGTTTCCATCATTATTAGCACCTTTGTTTTCCGGACAATTGCGCTTGAAGTGTCCTACTTTCTTACACGCCCAACACTCAACAACACCTCTAATCCGGGATTGAGATCTCCCCCTAGACTTCCTCTAGACTTCCATCTGGATTTGTTGTTGTTGTTGTTCCTATTTGAACTCCTGCCTCTATCTTCTTCCTGCAAACTTAAGGCCGAGCCTGAAGTACTAGAACTATAACCTTGTTATATTCTTCTTTTCTCTTCAGCGATCAACTTTTGTTGCACATCATCAAGATTCAACTTCTCGCTCCCTGCGGAATTGCTAATGGTTGTCCTTGCAGTCTCCCAACTCTTTGGTAATGACGACAACAACCGCAAAGCTTGAATTTCATCATCAAAAGTAATACTAACTTTTGAAAGCTGAGAAATAATTAATTTAAACTTCCCAACATGTGTTGAAATCGCTTCGCCTTCTAGCATCTTCAGATTAAATAATTGTTCACACAACATAATCTTCCCCGAGGCTGATGACTTTTGATACAATTTTTCAAGTTTATCCATAAGATCCTTCGTACTAGTTTCCTCTTGTACGTTATTGTAGACTTCTTGATCCGTTAGACATCTACGGATCACGGCTACACACTTGCGATCAAGAATTGGTCATTCATTGTCTTTGCGTGCTCCCTTTTTCGCAACTCCACTCAATGGATCAGCAATCTCTTTCTCATATAGGTAGTCTTCCATCTAAGACTTCCAAAACACAAAGTTCTTCCCATTAAAAACTTTAACCCTAGCTACCGTATTTTCGTTATTATCACCCATAACTCCCACTCCAATCGTACTGCGATAAACCCTAAAGCTCTAACCCGAGCTCTGATACCAGTTATCAGGATTTTCTTAGGGAATCACTGACAACCGCGGAATAACGGATCTTGAGATATTACGATGAATAATAAGTAAACCAAGCACAAGCAAGTATAATAATACGAGAAAGATAAATCAACTCAGAAGACACAAGATTTATAGTGGTTCGACCAATACATACAACTTGTATATATTGTCTACGTCCACTTTGAGCCGCACCAACTCAAATCTTCTATGAAGAAAAACGATTACAACGTCGTGTGAATCCCAGCAAATCCTTGGTTACACCGCAACAATTACCCGAGACGATAATCTTGTCTCTTGTTCCTCACCAATATGCTCTCACAACGAAACCCTAGCTTTATCCCTAAAAGCTATACAAAAAATCTCTCACCGATCTCTTAATCGTTTTCTACACAATACAATTCTACAAGGCCTAATTACCTATTTATATAGGTTACAAACTTGGCCACCAAGAATTATAACGGGTATAGGAAACCCCTTTATTAAAATATCAGTGCTGACTTTAGAAATAATTAATTAGTCTTCGATTAACTAACATTGAGTTCATAATGTCTAACAATGATGTTGATTCAAACCCTAACACTCCTGTCAAATCTGAAAGGACCATTACGGAAGAAATCAAGAACCATTTCTGATGAATTCCGAACTTCAACTAGTAATTTCTCTTCATCATCGTTATCAACTTCTCAATTCTCTCCGATACATCGTATCTCAGCTTCTCCACTTCCGTCTACGAATCGATTTTCAGTAACTGGAAACTCAATAATTGATGATGATTTATTAGAGAAGAATCGTAGTGTTGGTAGTACTATTTCTGATAGAGATTGGTATTCTCCATCTTTTCTTGGTCATCACAGTGCTAGAAGTAAAATTAAGATCAAAACAGTTAAATCATCCAGAAATAATGAATTACCTACTATTCGAGTCCAAAATCGAGCTGCTACTGTAAGTATTGATTCTACTGATAAAGGGAACTCCATTCGTTCTTCTTCGTCATCTTCAGATTTAACTGTTTTAGATCAGAAATTGGAAGAAGAGAGAAAATTGAGAAAAACAGTTAGATTTTCGGATTCTAGCTATCACTCATCATCGACAGCTCGGTTTTCTCTCAAATGGATTCTGAAACGCATAAGGGTTTCAATCAACATTCTGGTTAGTTAGTTTTACTTATTTCCTTTTGAATTGAAATTGAAACTTTACTTGTTCTGACTCTGAGCTTGTTATGTGTTTTATTGCAGCTTATGGTCATATGTATGTTATCTGTATTATACTTGGCTTACCTGCGAATGATAATTGAACAGCTCCAGGTATTAAGCTCTTCGATGAATCTAATATAGGTTCTTTGCAAAATTTTAGGATCAATGTTGTTGTTGTTGTTGTTGCAGGGAGAGATTATTAGCCTTCATAGACTGTATAGAGGAAATGATGTTGATGTTGAAGACAACCGCAAATTTTTGGAGTTTGAAGATGATCGTATTTCATATATGTATTTTGATAATGCTAACAGTAGAACTGTTGCTTTGTATACAGTGTTAATCGTGCTTGTGACACCCTTGCTGTTGGATGTATTTCTTGATTATCTTCCCTCCGTGAAGACACTTCTAAAAAGAACAGAAAATAATGAAGAGGAGGTTCCCTTGAAGAAAAGGGTAGCCTATAGAGTTGACGTATTCTTTTCTGTGTACCCATATGCGAAATTGATTGCACTTCTTTTCGCAACTATACTTCTCATTGGATGTGGTGGGTTGGCATTATATGCTGTCAGCGACGGGAGCCTTGCAGAGGCACTTTGGCTTACATGGACTTTCATTGCTGATGCGGGAAATCATGCAGATAGGGTTGGAACTGGACCAAGGATAGTCTCTGTTTCTATAAGTTCCGGAGGAATGCTTATATTTGGGATAATGCTCGGTCTTGTTTCTGATGCCATCTCTGAGAAGGTGGATTCTTTATGGAAGGGAAAGAGTGAAGTCATAGAGAGCAGCCATATACTAATCCTTGGATGGAGCGACAAATTGGTAAGTCACCACTATGAAGTTTAATTTATATTGACGCTTTAAATATATCATAATATTTTGGTTACTAGCTTATAATATTATATCAGAGTTCAATATAATGGGTTACTTGACGTCAGATTGCATTAGACATTACTATACCGAGGGGCTTTGTGGTCACCTTTCTCATGGTGACTAACAAATTATACACACCTGTAACCTTTGTGTCAATATATTGTAAAAGCATGTATTCCCTCTGGAGCCTTTGCGTGGACTGTTTAGTACAAACCATCTATCGTTTGTTAATTTTGATGATGGATTTGGTGTAAGCTTCTCAACTGGTGTTCTATATGTTTCCATTTACGGGCCTTCCTTTTACCTTGTTGAAGCCTATTACTGGTACGTCTGACAAATGTTGTAGGTGTGGACATTATCTATCTTTTCCTCAGAAAATATCCTGAATTTCTTCCTTGGAACCTTTCTGCCTGTTCACTCACATCCTTTTTCTAGCCTATATTATTGTTGTAGTAGTTATTTTTCGAGTGATCTTATGGCAGTTAGTACCTTCCTTTACATATTTAGAATTCATACCTTTTTAGTTATCCATTTCTTACTTAATTCAGTTCATCTTAGCCTTCATGCTCTAGGGATACCTTCCAGCTTCTAATTTGCTGATTGAAGAGGAAGAATAAGCTCTAACAACCTTGAGGTCCTGAGCTTTTCCCAGTTTATATACCAAAACTCTGGTGATAGGAGATGGTCTGAAAAGTATCTCTATTTTTAACCGAACAGGGGTCACTTCTAAAGCAGTTGGCATTTGCAAATAAGAGCATTGGTGGTGGCGTTGTTGTGGTTCTTGCAGAAAGAGACAAGGAGGAAAGTTAGAGTTTGATTTTATGGGTACCTCTGTCATCTGCAGAAGTGGGAGTCCTCTTATATTGGCTGATTTAAAAAAGGTGAACTAGCTTACAGCTGTGTAACTTTGTAAGTTATGGTTTTATATATTATTTTTTCCAACAGTTATTTCGGTTAAGTATTAACGATCCATATGGTATTTCATCTGCGTATTCTAGGTTTCAGCTTCGAAGGCACGTGCAATAATAGTTTTGGCATCAGATGAAAATGCAGACCAGGTTCGCTCATCCTATGTCAGTATTTGGCGATCATCAATGATGTTGCATATGTATTAGCTACACCAACCTTATTGCTAAAAATTGTTAATTGTATTCTCTGATTAGAGCGATGCACGTGCTTTGCGAGTAGTGCTGAGCCTCAGCGGAGTAAAAGAGGGTTTATCTGGTCATGTTGTTGTAGAGATGAGCGATCTAGACAATGAACCGTTGGTGAAGCTTGTTGGAGGAGATGTCACAGAAACAGTAGTTGCTCACGATGTGATTGGGCGATTGATGATTCAATGTGCTCTCCAACCTGGACTTGCACAGGTCAATCAAAAAGACTAGTGTTGACGACTTAGTTCGTGAACAAGTATGCCCGTGTAGATACGTATGATATTTAATTTTTTTTAGTTTCAAATCATTATTCTTTGGTGAACATTAAACACTTACTGAGAAAAGAGGGAACCACATTGATTCAGAAAATTACCTGCATCAAATTGAGAGGCCCTTTTCATTTATCCCCCTCATATTTATCTGACTGGATCTTAATTTTGTTTGTAGAGTAGTCCGTGGTCCTAAGTTCAGTGTCCTTTTCAACAGAAACAGCTATTATAATGATTGTTAAAGTGATCTGTGCCACAAACAGATTCCAGCCACACTAGACTTGTCTGGATGCACTATTTCTTGGAAAATTTGAGCCATACTTTCTCTTCTGATCTTCTCATTATTTGTCGCACTTTGTTTTGCAAATAGTTGCAGAAGTCTACTGGATAAACATGTTCCACTTATTTGCCAATATAATAATAGCGTACAATAATGCTTTTTGCATACTATTTAGTTACAGTAAATTGTGTGGTTCCTTCTCCTCTTTTACATAATTAACAATGTACGGGAAATGAGGTGGTCATCAGCTCTTATTGTTGAGATTTTTAGCAAACAGGGGTTTCTGATAGTACCTTCCAACTGAACACACTGATACTAAATTTATGGAAGTTGAATACATCAACATCATTCAAATGTATGCTTCTTCTCGATAATGACACATGGTTTTAGCAAGAATTTGTGTGCTTTGCAGATATGGGAGGACATTTTAGGATTTGAAAATGCGGAGTTTTACATCAAAAGGTGGCCAGAATTGGACGGTTTATGCTTTGAAGGTGTGCTAATTTCATTTCCAGATGCAGTACCTTCTGGAGTTAAGGTTGCTGCTAATGGCGGGAAGATTGTTCTTAATCCAGATGATGATCATGTTCTTAAAGAAGGTGACAGAATCCTTATTATTCTTTCACCTGTATTCTGCAGTAGTAGTATATTAGTTATCATAAATGTCTTTTAGATCACTCATGAAGAGGCTCAAAATCTTGTTTCGCGTGATAGGCACCTGTAGAACATGGTCTGACATCTTTGTGCATGTTATTGCGTTTTAACTTTTAAGTTTCAATATCTCATTTGCATTGATTAGTCCTCCTGTACCATGTTTTTTGCAGAACTGAATCAACTGATTGTTTAGGATTATCTGGAAACATAAGTCATTAGCTGATATGATTCTGTGGCAGCTAGTCCACAGCAGGAGGCATGAGACTCTGAAACGGAGCTAAATTAGTTTCTCTTTTTATTTTCACAAAGTGTGGCAAAAGATCACATTGAATTTCACAGCCTGTGATTAACTAAGCACATCGAAATGCGAAGCCCCCAACATATTTGATAGTAGATCCCTTAAGAAGTCATCCGAATTTACAGCAAACAGGTAAATTTTGAGAATATCATACCTACATATGCATAAAAGAAGAAAAAAAAGGTGTGATTGTTAACTAGTACAGTATTCTGCACTCGAGCACAAAGAAGCTGTAGCGGAAAACTGCATTCTAACACTAGATGCATTTTTCTGGGTATTGACCTCGTGGGACAGTGGTTGAAAATTGAAATAGATGGGATTGGGATAGGGTGGAATAATAGAAACATAGTCCCTACCTAGATAGGCGTGTCACCTCAATCTTAAGGAAAATCTGCTTGGTAAATTGACAATATTATCTTGCTGTAGAACTGAACTTTTCACAAATAAAGCTGCCAGCTCAGCTCTGCTTGGAGTCACCTCCATATTGGAATCTGTGGTCTCATTCCCACTGGCAGATTTCTTATCATACCGGCAGCCGCTCAGTTGGCATCTCATCATACTTGAGGGTCTATTGTTGGGCCAGTTACCAATGGTGGATGTAGTCTGATCATATGCATAAAAGTGAAACTGTTCAGTAATTTGAAGGGGGGAACTGTGAATTGACTCAATTGAGACTATATGTCTTGTGGCCAAAAAGGAGAAAATACAGTTATATAGTCTGCTTTCACTTAACCGACTGTTTACTTCTCTATTCTATGATGTCTTGATACGATACTAATTGCCGTCTTGTCTATCTCTTCCGCATGCTACAGGTACGTTGTGGATATTTCCCTAAGATTTTTACCCCTCCAAAATATCCAGAGAAGATACTGTTCTGTGGTTGGCATCGTGACATCAACGATATGATCATGGTAATTTTGTATTATTTAGCTCTTGCTTCCGTCAGATTCATGTCGTAAAAATCTATATGGTTCTGTTTTCTGTTGGCTTTTTTCCTTTTGAACAATTTATGTGTTATAAATTTTTTTGGTAACTTATGTTCATTTAAAAAGGTTTTAGAGGCGTTGTTGGCTCAAGGTTCAGAATTATGGATGTTTAATGAGGTTCCAGTTGAAGAGAGAGGAAGGTCATTGATGGTGGACTTGATATTTCTGGATTAGCGAACCTAAGTCTTGTCCATAGGTACAGGAATGCTGTCATTCGGCGACATCTAGAGAGTCTTCCTCTAGAGACATTTGATTCTGTAAGTGTAAAATCTCTCCTCAAAAAGATGAACTTTGCCTTTCCTTTCTCTTTTACTCGTACATGGCCGATAATTTGGTACCAGTTGGTTCCCTTTGTCTCGTTACTTATTAAGTTATTTTCATGTTGCATCACAATTTCATTAAATTGGTTAAACAAGGATCTTTTCTGCACAATCAATGCGAAATATACACAATACTGGACTTCTTAATCAGTTTGACAGTTGTATATTGATATACACAACACTGGACTTCTTAATCAGTTGTGTGTTGCTGCTCACTAGTACATGATTAGGAGTTAGAACAACCACATAACCTCGAACTTGTTGAAAACCAGGGTGTTTCAAGTACTTTAAACCATTGTTGTTGGAATCGTTATCCCCATCTCTAGTTTATGATGTGTTAATTTTCTTTTGTGAAAGACAAGTCATTTAAATTCTTATTCGCTCAAGTAGACATACTCTACATGTCATTATATGCATCTTTATTTTGATATCCTTATCCAACAGTTGAACTAACACTAAGCAAACAGATTTTAATTCTTGCGGACGAGTCTTTAGAGGATTCCATTGTACATTCTGACTCCAGATCTCTTGCGACTCTTCTCCTCATCCGAGATATTCAGGTACTAGTGTGTACACATTATTGAGTATGTTCTGTTAACCTAGTTTAGTCTGGGAATGAATGAGTACATTATGGAGTATGCCCTGTTATGGACTCAAACATTTCTCATATAATATGTTTTACCCATGGATTATAACTGCTTGGTTGTCTTCTCTATATTCTTCATCTTTGTTTTTCCTTTGAAAAACTATTAGTGCCGTATGTAGGAAACATTATTTGTTTCTTGGTTATTACTAAAAAGTCTGCCTTTTGCATGTGGAACTACTTCAGTCTAAGAGTATAAGGAAGCAAAATCCCTTCAGCATGTTGGATTCTCTCATAGTTCTTGGATCCGCAAAATGCAGCAAGCTTTGGATAAATCAATAATCATCAGTGAGTTTCCGGATTCTAGAACAAGGAACTTGGTTTCCGTTTCGAGAATTAGTGATTATGTGTTATCCAATGAGTTTGTGAGCATGGCACTGGCTATGGTGGCAGAAGACAAACAGATAAAATCGGGTTCCCGAGGAACTCTTTGCTGAAGAGGTATATTCATATTTCTTTTTCGAATTAGCATACCAGGAACGATCTCATTTCAACACCTGCAAGTTCAGCTAGTTTTTCCTCAAATTCAAGAACAAATAGATGATTTTCTTATTAACATTAACTAATGAATGTTGCCAAATTTTGTTACAGGGAAGTGAAATGTGTATAAGACCAGCAGAATTCTATCTTTACGATCAGGAAGAGTTATGCTTTTATGATATAATGCGTAGAGGACAACAAAGACGAGATCGTTGTTGGTTATCGACTATCTACGGCAGACCGTGCTGTAATTAATCCTCAACAGAAACTAATACCTCATAAATGGTTCCTGGATGATGTTTTCGTTGTCATCTCCGGTGGTGATCAATAATGGAGCATTTTTGCACCAAGTAGCTCCTGTCGTACTAATCTAACCTGATAGCATGCAATGTTAGGTAGCTTTTTAAAGTTTTTTTGCTTCTGAGACTCGGAAGTTCTCGAACATGATTCAGAATAAGAATAATTAAGGTTCGCATTGGTCTAAAATAGAAATTGGTCAAATACTTTTTCCTCTCGTTTTTCTTTTTTGAAGCATTTTCCTTTCGTTCTAATCTGTAGAAATTAGGATTCTGTCTAATTTCGAGCTCAAATTGTGTAATATTAATTGCAGAATACTGTTCTACCATACTGTAGAAGCAGTATGACACGAACAGTTGTATAAAACCAACCTGACAACAAGCACGTATTGCCGGTGTCATTGTAGAACAGTGGTAATCTTTAAAATAGAAGCATCATCGGAAAACAAAGGGTCACTTAGTTGGCAGAAGCATCGGCGTTGATTTGGCAGGAAATTCTTGGATCACCGAATTTAATAAAGTTCGCGGAAGTTTTTAGTACCTTATATGTTCTGTGACCTAAAACTACCGTTTCAATCCAGGGGGAGGACCATTGAAAAAAGAGAAAACAAGAGTTACTATGAGACGTCGAGATCCTACGCTACAGGAACAATAGAGGTCATTAGACAGGGCAGTGACTAAATGGAACTAGTACATGCCATCCTCGTTATATATACCCTTTCTTCTCATCTCTCTTTCTCTCTCTCTTTTCTCTCTAAACACTCCTGTTCTCCATTGAGTGGTGATCTCTCATCAAATGGGTTTTTCTTGTGTTTTTAGATACATTTTCTTATATTCTTCCCTACTCTTTCACCTCCACGTTTACAAAGCTGGTAATAACTTTTCTTAATTTTTTAAAAATAAATTTCTTAAACTTTTCATGTTTTTACTGTTTTTTTTGAATTTTCTCAAAAAAGTTTATGATGAGTGTTTTGATGATGGTCAGATGGGTATGATCAATTGGATCCACATGGAATGATAGACATCAAATGGGATATCCTAACTTGGGAAGACGATACATACAATGTAAGTTTCTCTTATTAGTTCTGTTCTTCCTTTTGATTCTTCCAAAGATGGAATTAATTGAGTGGTTTGAACGATTTAAATTCATTTTCGAAATCGGTGCATGTCAGGAAGTTTTTCATGCAAATTTAATTAAGAAATCTTTGACTATACAGGTAGTAAACAATATTCTTTGTAGAATCCGCAACGTAATTAGTGAAAATTTTATTGTTTTGGTCAGGGTAAACATTTGACTTGATGTCTCTGCCGTTGAATGGTATCGGAAAGTGTTACAATTTAACGGCTCTGATTATCTTGGTGGGGAACAAAGAATATTTCTTCCTAGTGGGTCCCGCTTAAAACATTGTCATGCTGATATTTTTGTGCAGTGATGTAGCCTGGCTATTTGTTAATTCTTTCTTACTTGTGCTTTAATGGCTTAGTGTAACATGATGTTTTTATACAGGCACAAATCTCCATACTTAATAAGCAAGCATTTCGGCACATTGAAAAACCTGGGTGGCGATTAAGTTGGACATGGCAAAATAAGGAAGTAATACGGAGTATGTCAGGAGCAGAAGCAACAGAACAAGGTGATTGTACAAGAATTGAAGGAAGTATACCTCCACACAGTTGTGAGCAGCAACCAGTGATTATCGATTTATTACCAGGAGCACCTTATAATATGCAAACAAGTAATTGTTGTAAAGGGGGTGTATTAACAACAGAAATCCAAGATCCTTCGAAACATGTAGCATTTTTTCGTATGTCTGTTGGAAAGGCACTGTTTATGGAGATTATTAATGGCACTGCAAAACCCAGTGTTAATCAAACTGCGCCAGCAACACCAGCTGCACCACCACCTGGTGATGGTGATCAAGGGAAGCAGCGTGATACGGGTAAAGATAAGAGGCAGTCTCCGGCTAAAGTTGCAAGTCATGACAAGAATCACAAGAAGAAGCATCATTTTAATGTTAAAGGAGTAGACTGCGAGAAGAAAGAAAAGGAGATGAAGAACAAGTTTCATGATAGTCATAAGAAGAGAGTTTTAATAGGTAGTGACGCTGTTGGTGACGATGCAGGTGATGGTCATAGGAATACTACAGTCAAAATCCGAGACCCAGTAGATATGATTATACCTCAGAATTTCAGTATTGGCATTCCTGGTTATGCTTGTGGACCCCCAAAGATGGTTGCACTAACTAAATTTCTTGTGGATAACGGTCGTCGTAAAACACAAGCTCTCTGTAAGTATATCGATTGTCCTAGAAATTCCCTTCATTCGTTTTCTTGTGTTTCTATATATAAACGAATATTGTTAATTAGCATCCTATTGTAGAGTGTGTAGCATATTTTGTTGAAGCTTTTCACTGATGCTGTCGGTTCTTTGCCTTCTCTAATCTAAATGAGTTGTTAATTTTGCAGATACATGGAAATTGACGTGTACCTACTCACAAGTGCAGGCATCACAAACCCCTACATGCTGTGTTTCAATGTCTTCATTCTACAACAGAAACAATCGTTCAATGCCCTACATGCAGTTGTGCTTGTCGTAGAGATCCAACTAAACACTGCGTCGAGTAATTAATATTCACTAACCTCTTTAACATTTTATATCTTAGCTTTACATTTTCATTCGTTATAACAATGGTTGGTTTCTATCGTATTTAAACAGTCCCACAAAAGATCTGCAGCCTCTAATAGAACTTCCACACAGTGAGGATGAAGTTGTTCCTCCTAAAGTTAGGTGTACAGACCATATGTGCCCAATTAGGATTCATTGGCATGTCAAAACAAGTTATAAGGACTATTGGAGAGTCAAGGTTACCGTGCACAACTTCAACTACGTTAACAACTACTCTGATTGGAGTTTAGTTGTGCAACACCCAAACTTGTAATGACAACTGCAAGATGAAACTTAGCTTATATAAAGACAACTCTCTTTATTGATGTTTAGAACATTTCTCAAAACTAAACACAAGCTCTAATCTTGCTCGTATGATCAACCACAACTTTGGTGATCATATATATATATAGAACTATGAATTCCTTTTCCTAATCCTATTACCTTATTACATGTCTTTCCTTTTCTTAGAACTAGATGACTTCTAATTTCCTTAGAATTACATCAATTTCCTAATCTAGTCCTAACCAGCTTGTTAGTGACTTCTATGTTGAAGTTAATCCAACATTCTTCCCGTTAAGCTTCAACCTTACCCGTGACATATCTTGTACTCCAATCAGTTGTCTCACTTCTTCAAACTTGATCCGAGCTAATGCCTTTGTCAATATATCTGCTTTTTGCTCAGTTCCAGGTATGTGTTCTACGTTAATGACCTCCTTCTCGATGCATTCTCGTATGAAATGATACCTTTTGTGAATGTGTTTCGTCTTCCCATGAAACATTGGATTTTTAGTGAGTGCAATTGCAGACTTATTATCAATCTTGATGAGAACTTTTCAGGTTCTCTTCCTTTGATTTCACCCAACAGTTCTTGAAGCCATATTGATTGTTTAGCCACTTCTGTTGCAGCCATAAACTCAGCTTCACAGGATGAGAGGGCTACAATGTCTTGCTTCTGTGAACACCATGTAATAGGTGCTTCTCCTAGATAAAATATATGACCAGTTGTACCTTTTCCATCATCTTGGTCAATATTATGACTGCTGTCACTATACCCAACAATTCCTTTTGATCCCCCTCGACCATACTTCAATCCACAACTGATTGTTCCTCTTAGATATCTTAATATCTGCTTTATTACATCACCATGAGACTTGCGTGGACTCTGCATATAGCGGCTTGCTACTCCCACAGAGAAAGCCAAGTCTGGTCTTGTGTGTAACAAGTATCTAAGACATCCAACATTTCTTCTATAACTCGTTGGATCAATCTCAGCTTCTTCTTGTGCTTTTGAAACTTTAAGTCCAAAATCCATTGGTATCTTAGTTGGATTACAAGTTTCAAGTCCTGCTTCTTTCAGAATTCTCCTTGCATAAGCTTCTTGTTTAATCTGAATCCCATCTACTCCTTGATGGACTTCTATGCCAAGGTAATAAGTGAGTTTTCCGAGGTCTGACATCACAAACTTTGATGACATTTCTCTCTTGAACTCATTGATCACCTTAAGGGAGTTGCCAGTCAAAAATAGATCATCTACATAGAATGCAATCACAAGAAGCGTTCCATTTTCTTCTCTTATGTATACTGATGTTTCTTTAGAGCACTTAACAAATCTAATTTCTCTTAAGATTTGATCTAACTTTGTATTCCAGGCTCAAGGAGATTGTCTTAGACCATATAGAGCTTTGGATAACTTATAAACCTTATGCTCTTGTCCTTTTACTTCAAAACCTTCTGGTTCAACATACACATCTTCTCGCAATTCACCATGTAAGAATGCTGTCTTAACATCTAAGTGGAGAATTTCCCATGAGTTTAATGCTGCTTCTGCTATTAAGAGACGAATTGTCTCTAGTCTAGCAACTGGTGCGAAAACTTCATCAAAGTCTATGCCTGATTCTTGAACGTATCCCTTAGCTACAAGTCTTGCCTTATATTTGTTGACATTACCATCAACATTCCATTTTATTTTGAAGATCCACTTAAGACCAATCACTTTTACCCCACCTGGCTTATCAACTAGAAACCAAGTCTTGTTTCTGTTGATTGAAATAATTTCTTCTCTACATGCTTGTGTCCATTTAGTCGAGACCTTTGCTTCCTGAAAATTCCTTGGTTCATCATTAACAGAAAGTAGTATAATCTCACATTCTTCTGCAGCTTGAAGAACATAATCCTCCAGGTACTGTGGCTTTTGTATCTGTCTTGTTGATTTTCGCAGTGGAATGGGTTGAGTTATTTCATCGATCTCTTCTTCTTCTTCTTCTTCTTCTTCTTATTCTTCTTCGTTATTCTCAGTGTTTTCAATATTCTCTTCTTCTTCTTGATTAACATCATTGTTTCCATTGGTATTGATGATTATGGGTCCTTCGCCTTCATCAATTACTTGACCCCATCTCATGTGAAACATTCCTGGATCCCTACTTGGTCCATCATTAGTTTCTTTCCAGTTCCAGTTTGCTTTTTCATCGAATACCACGTCTCGACTCACTATCACTCTTTTTGTTGTTGGATTGAATAATCTGTAAGCTTTGGATCCAGGCTCAATTCCTAGATTCACAAGAGTCTGAGATCGATCATCCAGTTTCTTAAGAGTTGCAGAATCAACTTTTGCGTATGCTTTGCAACCAAACACTCTTAAATGATCTATGTTTGGTTTTCTCTTTCGCAAACTTTCATATGGAGTCATGTATTTCAGAGCTTTCGTAGGTATCCTGTTTATTAGGTATGTGGAGTGTCGTACATCTTCTCCCCATAGATAATTAGGTACCTGCATAGCCTTTAAAGAACTTCTTGTCATCTCCATTAGAGTCATGTTTCTCCTCTTCACTACTCCGTTTTGTTGTGGTGTATATGGTGTAATAGGACCACATAAATCAGCATGAAGAAGCTCTAATGGCTTTGAGGCTCTGAATGTTGTTGCTTTTGGAAAAACTTGACGCGTTTGTTTCCCAACTAAACATGATTCACAGATCCTTCATTCATCGTTTATCTGTGGTAGCCCTCGAACCATCTTGTTCTGAGACATAGTTTTTAAGGTTATGAAACTTATGTGTCCTAACCTTGCGTGCCACTTCCATGTCTGATCTTCCAGTCTCATATTCAGACACAATGACCTTCCAATCATGAGACTTATCTTGTAGAGTCTATTCTGTGAGCGTGAGACTCTAACTAAAAGTTTTCCACTTGGGTCATGAACTGTTAGATAATCTTGTCACATTATAACATCACATCCAACTTCTGTAGGTTGTCCTAAACTTAGAATGTTGCTTTGTAAGTTTGGGATGAAGTAGATGTTTGTGACAAGCTTCTTTTCTCCGGTCTTGCTCTGAAATAGAATTGATCCTTTCCTTTCAATTTCTACAGAAGATCCATCCCCAAACTTCACTTGTCCTTTGATTTTCTCATTGAGTTCAGAAAAGTAGTGTCTCTTACCAGTTATGTGATTGCTGGCTCCATTATCTAAATACCAGATTCCTTCTTCTCCATCCTTTGATTCGTAGTTCTTTGGTATTAGTTTCCCTTCGTTTAAGAATACAACTTCGTGCATGAAAAGAGCTGTATCTGCTTCCCTTGTTTCATTCTTGTTTGTTTCTTCCATCTTTTGTATTCTTTCAGGGCATACAGAGGAGAAGTGTCCTGGTTTATCACATCTGTAACAAATAATGTTTGATCTATCCTTCTTTTCTTTCCCTTTGTTTTGATCATTCTGACTTGTTGTTCTATCTTGTGAGTTAAACCTTCCTCCTCTTCCTCGGCCTCTGTTTCCTCTACCACCTCTTCCACGACCTCTTCCTCTTGTCGCATAGTTTTGTTTGTAAGAGTTTGTGTACAAGAGTTTTCCTTGAGTTTCTCTATTGTTTTCTTCATCAAGGATTCTCTCTTCATATGCTTTCAATATTCCAATTATATATTCATAGCTAGTCTTCTTTAAATCTAAGACTTGTTCGAGAGAAGCTATGATATGAATATACTTGGATCTTGGTAAACTATTGAGAAACTTATTTATCAGTTTATCTTCATCAATGGATTGTCCAAGTGACGCAGCTTTTGAGGCTATCTCTGATAGCTTTCCTGCAAAGCTATCAATAGTATCAGGGTCTTTCATCTTCATTCTTTCAAATTCAGACATTAAGGTTTGCAGACGGGCTTCTTTAACTCGATCAGCTCCGAGATTACGTGCCTTTATTGCATCCCAAATTTTCTTTGAAGTTTCCTGTTCACCAACTTGTAGAACAAGACATTCTGGTATTGCTTGAAAGAGTAATCCAATGGCAACATTGTTTTTGTCTGGGTCCAATGTACCAGGATCAATTGTTTCCCAAACTTTGTAGATTTTCATCAGTACCTTCATTCTCATGGCCCATACTGTGTAGTTTGTGGCGTTGAGGATTGGAACTTGTATTGATGGTGGCATGAACTGTTTTGCACCCACAATGGTGGTTTCGTTTTCCATGGCTCAGAAACAAGCTCTGATACCAATTAATGGAAACTACAAGATGAAACTTATCTTATATAAAGACAACTCTCTTTATTGATATTTAGAAAATCTCTCAAAACTAAACACAAGCTCTAATCTTGCTCGTATGATCAACCACAACTTTGGTGATCATATATATATAGAACTATGAATTCCTTTTCCTAATCCTATTACCTTATTACATGTCTTTCCTTTTCTTCGAACTAGATAACTTCTAATTCCCTTAGGATTACATCAATTTCCTAATCTTGTCCTAACCAGCTTGTTAGTGACTTCTATGTTGAAGTTAATCCAACAACTTGAAGAGTTTAGTTCAAGTGTTCAGCTTCAACTACAAACCGTTATTAGTGTTTCCCATAAGTAAGTTCTTATTATTCTGCGAGGATTTAATGGGTTTCTAGTCTTATTTGTGCTCGCTTCTAATTCTACTTTCTGGTCGTACTTTTGTGGCAGATGATACTGGAATGTTTTGGGGAATTCCATTCTACAATAACATGTTAATGCGATCATCAGTAGAAGCTGGAAATATACAAACAAAGATTTTATTTAAAAAAGATCCAGGATTTACATTCCGCGGAGGCTTTGCTTTTCCTTGGAAAATAAGCTTCAACGGTGATGCCTGTGTAATGCCTCCTCCAGATCAATACCTAGACTTCCAAACAATGGCTTCTCACTTTATAGCAACAGTAGGCCAATCCTCTTTTCTGTGTTCCTACTCTTGCTTTCCCTTTACATTGTGTATTAACCTGCCTCTACTGCCTTTTAAAGATTTTCTAGTTAGAAGAACTCTGGTTAAATCATTTTGTAATACAGATTTGTTTACACAGATAACTTGAATTGATTCAGTCTTATACTTGTTCCGCGTTAATGCCCTTTATTCTCGTGTACATGTGTGTAATTTTATGAACGCAGTTCAGTTTATCCCAATAACCAGGATTCTGGCAGCTGGGTAAAATCCTATAACCCCAACGAAATAGTTATGAGGAATGTAATATCATTACTAACTCAAAATGATACTTCTGATCCCCTGATGAAAATTGATACTCGCACTCTAAACAAACTCCAGCGCACCTGCGACCTAAAGATACGTTCTACTACCTACTGGAAAGATATAAGTTACTTCGACTGAACCAGCCCACCTAAGACTTCAACAAGTTCGTCTATGCTAAAGTACCCGAAACTTAAATGAAAAAGGCAAACCATGCGTCTCCTTCACAACGTGCTGCAGTGCTTCGTACACACAGGTACTAGGCTGTCGGCTAGAGTAAGAAACCCTCTTACTTCGCAACCAAGTGAGAAGATTCCGAGATGGAGAATGTTTGGCAGCAACAACACATGGAGTTTGTTGATCTTGAGCTGAAATTCAGTTGAGAAGAAACTGGGTCCGTGTCTTGCGTTTTGGATGATTTGATAATGCTGAAAGGGTACTTGGCTGAACTGTTGGAGTAGCCGGTCAAGGAGTAGTTGAAAGTGTTGCTGGGCAACAGACGGGTGAACTAGTTCTGTCGGAGCTGTGGCCGGACTTGGTGAAAGTCTAAATTTGGAAATGCTGAACTGGTGTTGGGTCTTGGACTGGGCCTGTCAATCATTTTGCTAGGTCTAGTTTAGTCTCGCAACACACGATATATTTGAACAGAGAACAAAAGAAGAGGAGGCGACGGACAGAAGGCTGCGGCTGGGAGCCGTCTGCAGCAGCAAACGGAGACTAGGGTTTGGAGTTTCATTTCTCCCATTTGATTTCAATTAGCTAGGGATTTATTCATATTTGTTTATGGTTTTTAAGAAGGCCATGGCTAGCTAATTACATGTTAGGGTGAAAGGATGAACTCCTAGGATTTATTTGTTTTCATGAACAAGAGTTTTCTCTACCAATTGAACTTAGTTTTAATAATTTTGTCTCTCTACCAATAGATTTATTTTCTAACTAGATTTTTCATGTGCTATGCTATCTATAGTACATTGTTCGATTATTAGAAAAACTCATTTAACCAAAGTAATAATTGAATTACGAATATTCTTGACTCTTCATGCCATGTATGATGAGTGCTTAGAAATTCTACTTTAGGTGAGAACAAATAATTCATTTTTGATGATTCTTGTCGACAATTCATAAAAGCAATATCTTCCATGTATGAGTAGTTAGGTTTGCCGCTCTACATGAGTATATTTGAGATCCTTTGTGATTGAACCGATTAATTTGCCTACAACAGCTTCCTCGATCCTTAACACTTCACATCCCTTGTTATCGATATTTCCTGTGGATTCATTCTATTAGTTTAATTTATTTTCTTCGTTTTTTATTCTTTTCCAAAAATCCAAAAACATCATTTCTGGTTAGTTTATTTTAGATGTTGGATATAGTATTTTCTCCGCTCCCTATGTGTTCGACTCGTACTTGTCACTGTCTAAAAGTTAGACACCGTGCGATTGCTATTATTACATATAGGATTTCCAGAAATCCTATCAGTATCCAGGCCTGCTTGGGCAGTAGATAGATAGGCCTCTTGATACTCCTTTTTTCTTCATAGTTGATATGCACAGGACTTTGTATTCCTTTGTTCTTGGACTATATCCAAATGCAATGCAACTAACCTCACGTCTTCTTTCCTCCCAAATATTCTCATTAACATTCGGTGTCTCGGTCTTCTTTCCTCCCAAATATTCTCATTAACATTCGGTGTCTCGATCCATGGTGTTCTCTCTCCGTGTTAGGGTTGTAAATGAGAAAAGCCTCGTCACCAGCAGTAATACACACAGTCTGTTTAGGTATACCAAAATTAGGGTGACCCAATTCCATATTCTGAACCTCAATTGGACCAACGCTAGTGAAATTAATAGTTCCTCCTACTGTATCTTCTGGTGATGAGGGGCTGAGCTGATAAATAAGAGTGGTCTACTGCCGCGACTATGAAATTGATATTGTAAATGGATAAGGTAGGAATCTCTTTCGATCATAGATTTCCACTGAGAACATACATAGTTGAACCTCATAATGTGTTTTGCTCGAAGTCTGCTTAGTATATCACACATTACTAGATTTGTGCCCGTGGTACGCACCGGGCGTACTTAACTTCTCTTAAATATTTTACCCTTGTTTTCAATTTACTTTCCCCCTCCCTTCGCTTGTAAATTCCAGCAGATTTGAACAAAAAAAAAGTGGGCAGAACAAAATAATGAAATACAAATACGTTCAAAAAGGTTAAACCAGAACAAAACTTAATGTTGCACATCTTCTGTCCCTCGAAGAATCTAAATAAAAGTTGGACCATGACCTGAAAAGAACTGGAATAAAACAACGATGAAACTCATGGTACTTCCAAAATGAACCGTCCTATACTCAGTTGCGTCGTTAAGCTCCTTAATTAAAAACAGTCAGGGGTCTTGCGCTTCCCATATTTATCACTACATTTGATGTTGCAGAGCATTATTTTATTACTTAGCAGTCATGGAATCAATAATAGGAAGAGAAATGAAAAAATAGAGAATGCCACGTTGAACCTCGTCCTAGGAGCATTGTAAGACCCATTTACATGATCTTAATGTGTAAAAGCTAAACATAAACTGTACACACAACAAACATGTTCAACTAACAGAATTTTCGCTGAGTAAGTGTAAGTCATGTTGACGACTATATTTATTTCATGGCAGCATCAACAATAGCTTCAAATTACTACTAATTTGCATACTGACTGTTAATTCTAAATCTCCCACTGTCCCTATGCATGTGTATCTTGTCAAAACCTTTTTATAACTTCGCAACTATAGGCACAATAATAACTTGGTCAATCGGTTTAACCCCTCATAGTTAAACATTGAGAAACTATCTATAGGTTCCCATATAAAAAGGATGCACATCTTGTTTGTGTGAGCCCAGATGCTGCTAGGATGTTGACTAAGTCAGAGAGCTATTAATTTAAGCGGTCTTGTGTAGTTTAGCCATAAGATGCACTGAAGTGCTTGCGCATGTATCAATTGATTTTATCAAAGGCCCGTAGAACCAATTATAAATATTTTGATTTTATCAGCATACATTGAATAATTTAGTTTATCAGGATATGAAAGGGAAGTATTAGAAAGAATAGATCATACCTCACCAAACAGACTGGATAACGATTTTTTCAACTGGTACCGTGACACGCAGTAATAAGAGGTTTGCAACTTCGCATTAACATAAACAGAAACTCTATTAGATATAAAGTTCACTTTTTCCAATATCAATGCATCAATGTTATTTCCGAACCAGTATCACATCAATCACTATCCTACTAAAGATTCAGCTTCTTATGATCTGGTTACCGAAACAAAGTAGTTCAACAAAACGAACATATATAGAAAATTCAAGGATATATATGAGAGTATAGATGTGCAAACACCGTGAAGCCTGCTAAACGTCGAACTCCAAATTTGTGGTAACTAAAGAACTTATGAGAAAAACGGGTAAATCTTCAGTAATTCTTTCTCACGTTTCTTACTACTATAAAGCCATCAACTTAAATAGAGTGGGAATATGAAAACTTACAATAACGGTGAAAGTTAATCCTTTGAATAGGCATGGTAATGCCCATTAAGATGAAGTGGAATTTGCATCAAAATGTCGGGTATCACTGCTTACGTGATCAAAATTTGGCAGCTGCACTAATGGGTACTGCTGACCAATGATCATGAATCTACTGCATGTAATACAGTTTACATTTGAGTAAAAGACCACTAATCATACGTGGAAAAGTATAATGACACTGAGATATATGTATTTAATGAGAGACGTGCAGTGACCATTGACAAACGTAGAACTTGTAGTGTGAGAGGAGAAACTATCATAACTTGGGTCTGAAAGGAGCCAAGGATAGTAAGGCTCATCACTATTATAATTATGGAACTACATCCCGAATTCTTGGGCATCCTACTCCCACAATATATTTTAGGCATCACAGAGCCAGAGCCAATATTTGTGCCCGTAACAGTTTCATTTACCAATTAATGCCGCAAAGCTGCATCATCATCATCATCACGAAATGGTTCATCTGCTGCTTTGAAATTATTATAGTTATTTGTACTATCATTAAACTTTTCGGTGTTCACCCACAACATTGACCTCTCCCCAGAATGGGAAGACTGCGAAACATCAGCATTTCCTTTTGGTTCCTTTTGGTTTATGTCATTTTCCTGTCTTTCAAGGAGTTGAACCGAAACACCCAGAAGTGTTATTTGGAAAAAATATCCGTTCCTGCGTAAAACAGTATACAAACTAAAACAATCTAGAAGTCACCTTCGATCTTTGTTTGTAAAGTTAATTAATGTTTCAGCTATACTTAGATTTATAATGACGTGATAAAAAAAATGGAAGCAGGATATAGCCCTAATGAATATAGCCATTGCACCCCGGAATGATATGTTAGTATCGAAACTCTACAGAGCAATGGCAAAGAAACAAACCTTTTGTTCAAGGCACTGTTGCCGAGTCTTTTTGTTTCACCCTTTCTCTTCGGTTTATTTCGATCATCAATCTTCTTTGTTCGATTAGATAAGAAACCATTTCTTAGTAAATATTGTTGTATTGAAGTCTGATAGATCTTAATGCGACATATTAGGACTTGTTGGGTAACAGAGAGAGAGCCTCAAGCTTCTAGAATTCCTAGATGTATCTTTTTGAAACTGTTTGATTTCATTTTTTTTTGTTGAATGGTTGCCATGGTTAAATTCTTAAGATTGATCTGATCGTAGTACTTCGTGGTATTGTATTAGAGAGGCTTTGTATACATTATTATATTTCCGTCTCCTGACTTTGCCAAATAGGAAACGTAGTCACATTTTCCTAACATAGTCCCGACTTCTGTTCCAAGTTGAATTTGGTCTTTTTCCCTTAATACGGCTAGAATTCTAAATTTTATTTGGTTTCTTTTTTTCTTTCTCCTATGTTTTTAACCAATCAATCGCTACCAAGTGTCCTCACCAGAAGCTCATTTCACAAAATTCAAAAAAACTTTATTTCAGCCAATAGAAAGTGAAGATTTCCTCACCGTTCAACATGAAAGTTTTATTTGTCTAGGCCTTTAAGTCTTTAGATGTCATTATCACTACCAGGGATTTTACCATTTCTATTAACATAGACTACAGGTTTACTATCAGACCCTTCGTCAACTATATTACCACTACTAATAGATGATACCTGAGCTTTCATTTTCGCAGAATTATCACTAAGAGGAAGATGGTTACTTGGACTTTCAGTACCTTTTTCTTCTTGCTGGTTTTTGATCTTCTCGTTTTCCTTGTCCATATTCTGTGAGAAAACCAATCACTGCGATGGATGTTTTGGTCGCTAAAAATGTGTATTGTTCCTTATAAGTGGTACATTTAGGCCAAGCATTATGGGAGAGGGCATCCCTTTCCTATACCTCAAATAAAGGGAAGGTATATGACTCAAAAGGCAACCTCACTATGGTATGTTTTCATCCTTTCTCTACACTGCATGGAAACTTAGTTTCCGTGTGAATATTATTTTTTTTCCAAATTTTATTTGTACAGGTTTAGATAAATATATACTATGGGTAAAAAAAAATTGAAGAGAAAAAAATGCAAATATAATCGGAAATAAAGAGTTTTAGTGGAAATAAAACTGCTAAAAGTGAAAACCAAGAGTAAAAATAAAGTTTCTCAAACGCATACTGAGTATCCGTGTAAAATCACAAGGAAACTCAGTTTTCATGATTTTCCTTCCCTACTACCCGGATCAGATGTGATCCACCTTGTAGGGAAATGGAGGGATATCCCTACACAAGTGGGGATATGGGAGACCATAGTGATTGGCAATTCGGATTTTCCCTACATACGAGGGATAGGGAAGGGAAAAGGGGCACCATAGTGCTTGGCCTTAGGGTTCCCTAATCCTAGAAAGTTTGGCTTTGAGGACAAATCTTTTAAGTAGGAAATACCATTTAGTCCTAGAGATAGTATATTAGAGTTAGTTTGGTCCAGTTGACCCAATCAACTGTCTGTTTGGTCATTTTTTAAAATATATATTACTGTTCGGTCATAGAAATTATTGTTCGGTCCTAGATGACGTCATGTATGATGTAATTTTCGTTTCTTAGTGGCATAAATACCCTTTCGGATCCACATATATACAAAAAAGGAGTAGAAAATATCTTATTTTCAGATTCACTTTCTCTCTCTTCTTTAGTTTCAGATCTAGTTTTTTTCTTCTTCTCTCCAGTTCTTCCCTCTTCATCATCTGCAGATTCTCCATCAACTACACTCTCCACTCCTCAAAATTCTCATACCACCAAGGGTAAATCTGATATTTTCAAATCCAAAATGTACTTTTCCACCAAACATAAACTGCCAGATTCTTATCTCAAATCCTCTTTTCCACTCACTCCCACCTGCTTCTCTCAATCCATCAAAAATCCAAAGTGGGTCACTGCAATGCACAAGGAGTATAGAGCTTTACAATCTATTGGCACTTGGATTAAAATACCTCCTTGTCCTGGTCAAAATGTTGTGGGTTGCAAGTGGGTGTACAAATCAAGCAAAATCTTGATGGTTCTGTGAATACATTCAAGGCCAGACTTGTTACCAAAGGCTTCCATCAACAAGAGGGTTTAGACTATCATGAAACGTTTAGTCCAATTTCTAAGCCAAAAACTATTAGATTGGTTTTCTCATTAGTTGTTCAGTTCAACTGGAATCTAACTCAACTGGATATTAGCAATACACTTTTGCACAATGATCTTCAAGAGGAAGTATTTTTGACTCAACCTCTAGGTTTTATTGACAAGGCTCATCCTGAGTATGTATGCAAACTGCACAAATCATTATATGGTCTTAAGCAGGCTCCAAGGGCCTGGTATGCCAAATTACATGCTTCTATTCTTGCATTGGGTTTTCACACTTTATCAGCTGACACATCTTTGTTTGTACATAAACATGGCTCTATTCTCACTATTGTACTGGTGTATGTTGATGACATTTTTATCACTGGATCTTCTTCAGCTTTTTGTCAATCAATCATTGATTCTCTAAGATCCCAGTTAAGAAATCTTGGTACTGTGTACTACTTCTTAGGTCTTGAGGAGAAGAGGAATGCATTTGGTTTGTTTGTTTTTCAGATGAAATATGCTTTGGACTTATTGGATAAAACTCACCTTGTTGGTGCTAAGGAATGCTCTACTCCTGCTTCCACCAACACTAAACTCTCATATACTGATGACACTCCTCTCTCCAATCCAACTGAATTTAGATCTCTCGTTAGATCCCTACAATATCTCACTTGGACCAGACCTGAGATCAGTTTCGCCGTGAATCAAGTTTGCCAATTCATGCGCAAACCTACTACAGTTCACGTAGTTTCTCCAAAGAGAATTGTTAGATATATCAAAAGCACTTTGGATCATGGTCTTTTGTTCTCTAAAGGTCTTCAAACTTTAAAAGGATTTAGTCATGCAAATTGGGCTGGTATCTCTGATGATAGAAGATCTACTTATGCGTTCTGTATTTTCTTTGGTCACAATCCTATTTCATGGAGTTCAAAGAAGCAATCCACTGTTGCCAGATCAACTACTGAAGCTGAATACAGGGCCTCAGCTAACTCTGTTGCTGAAATTGTGTGGTTATGTCAACTACTTTATTTATCTTTATTCCTGCTCCACCCCATCTGCAATTGATGGAGTTTTTACAAGTGGTAAGTGAAAGGTTCGATTCTCGGACTATTTTAAAGGTTTGGTTTAAGAAAAATAAAAAAAAAACTAGTAAATTTTGATTTTCGTTACCAAGGAGATACGAATCTAAGGTTTGGATTCCACTACTTCTTATGATGTAAACTCAATAAATATACTTGGACATAATACTCCTAATTATCTCAAAGCAGTGTCGAACCCAATCTCATGCTTTGGTGAATATAAAATTACAAGCTCATTTTTTATGTCTTTCGTCGTTAATCTAAAGCCTAATTTTTCTTCGCTTATAAAAGATCGACCGCTGAAGACGATCCAAAACAGTTATTATGAAGTATACAAGAAGACAAAAATGTTATGCAACTAAAAAAATTTAATGGAGTAAATATTCCAAAGAAAATAATTATTAAGAATTACTCATAGAGAAATAGCTTCCCCCAAAACCCTAGAAAGTAATTTAGCTGCTCATATGAAGAAAATTGGAAGAAATTTGATTAATCATTGTATTAAAAATAATAAAAATTGCTTACAATGATTTTCGGTCGCTAATAACTCCAGTGATCAAAACAGTACAGTTACCAAAATTTTATTGCAAGTGTAACTGTAAACGATAAATACTACTTGTTGTTGAATATAAGACTACTTTCCGCGACTGTTTTTGAGTGTCTAATGTTCTTCGTTCTTCCTCTTCAATGGCAGCAGCAGAGAGGTTTGGTAACTCTCGATTCTCTGCTCCCTAGCCTCCCCTAACTATCCATCCCCCTTCTCTGTGGTCCGAGCAACCTTTATATACTCGACAGAGTCCTTCATTCTCTTTAATAACTTCGATTGATCTTCTTTCCATCTTGGGAATATTTTCACCCTTTACCGAATATACTTTCTTTCTATTCCTTCTCCACGTGTATGCTTGTGTTAGTCACATTCCCAACACCGTACAAATTGCAATATGCTTCTTATTTCCACACGAAAACATCAGCTGCATTCGGGACAGATAAATAAAAACCCGTGAACTGCCTTCTCCTCTGTTTTGCTTTGATTCGATGACTCATGCCTATTTTCTCGAATCTAAGAGGCTTACCATATATTTTTTGATGTAACAGGCCGGTCCGTATCCATTGGAGTGATTGAGTTTCACCCAAACTATTCAAACATCCAAACAGAACTTTTCCGGGGAAGAATAAACCCATGAATACCATTTTATTCAAACTCATGATTCAGCCAATTCTGGTTGGATCGAACAACTTTACCAACTCTGTTAGGCCCAAAGGAAGATGTCCAAATAATTACAGCCATTTAATCTCCCCAAAACGTCTTCAAATCACTAACCCTAGTTTCACTGTTTTGTTAATAGCTTTTCCTGCCAAATATTCAGAATTCAAACTGTTGAAGAAGGTTACCCCTTAACCAGCTGTTGGGGTGCCGATAACAATCAGGGTGTCCCTTAATAATTTGGGTTCCCCTTATCCATTCTCTGGGGTTCCTTTAATAATTCCTCCGGTGGGTGCAAATAACACTTTTTGAGCAAGTTTCTCCGCAAAAGATTATTTTTCCAAAAATACCTACAAAGACATAAAATACCAAAATAGGTACAAAAATGGGTACTAACAACATAGAAAATCGAGACTAAAATAGACACATAAATGCGTCTATCAAATACCCCCAAACTTATTATTTGCTAGTCCCCAAGCAAATCAAACTAAACTAATTTTAAAATATACAACTCCCTTTTGCTGAGGATACGATCACACTTAGCATGTATAACAAGCCTTTAAACCCCTAGGTGGCCCTAGTGGTCGAGTTATAGTGTCGGGAAGGTTTACCATAGGTGTACCCACAAAACCTTTTACTCCAGACCTTAGATACCTGTACAGAATTAAGGAACAACACTAAAGAATCTCCTTGGTTGGCATACTCTCATTGATCACAAGAGAAAGTACCCTGATGCGAATCGTAGTCATATATATAAGTGACAGAGTTCTATTCAGATAGTCGCACCATGAACATCAAAAATCGGAATCACACAAATGAATAGATTAAGAAGATGGATTATAGAGATAGATAGTTCAAAACGATGTTGTCTAAGGTCAATGGTGTTTCCCATATCTGTCTGAAGGCCTCCGCCAAGATGAACCTATGATCCTAATGGATTGAGATACTGGTCTGCACTAATATCAACACAGCTTGGTATATACAAGGGAACCAGCGGTCGATAATCTTAATTCTAGATCAACTCAACTGGCATATACAAGGGAACCAACGGTCGATTTTATTTAACAATAATAAACTTTTCATTTTTTTTTAACTGCATGATTTGATCTTTTGGATCCAAGCGCATGCTTCTTGTCAGCAGTTTACATGATAGTTCCCATGGATCCTGCATTCCACGCTTGTTTAGGCGACGGAGACATGGAAAACACACACATATTGCTATCCAAGTGTTAATTAACTTTGGTTTAACTACATGATTTGATCTTTTGGATCCAAGCGCATGTTTCTTGTCAGCAGGTTACATGATAGTTCCCATGGATCTTGCGTTCCACGCTTGTTTAGGCGACGGAGACAGGGAGAACACACATATATTGCGGAGACAGGGAGAACACACACATATTGCTATCCAAGTGTCAATTTTTTTTTGTTTGGATTATTTATTTATTCCGTTTGGTCTGATTGGTCTATTCTCTTATTTTAGTAACTCAATCGCTCTACTCCATCCCGACATTGGTAACAATTCGATGTGTGGGCTCCACCAAATCACTTAGAGAAACATATAATTTTTCAAATAAAATAAAATAAAATAAAAGAACGTAGTGTGATGATTCCATTTTAACACATGAACTCTGTATTTATGTGAATAAACTCTGTTATTGGGTTCCTCAACTCCTACAACCAAGATGGTTCCATCCACTTAGACTGCTTAGTGTCATCCTAAATTTGCATAAATTTCTAGGCTATGGAGTTTTATTTTATTTTATTTTTTATATTTTTTATTAAATTATTATTTTTTTATTAAAAAATAACTAAAAGTTTTCTATAACCCCTCAAACTTAAATCTAACATTGTCCTCAATGTTTCAAATTAAAGTGCAGTACCAAAAATATAAGTAACAAGAGGAATCAATAAATAGAGAAGTCAAAAACATAGTACCTGGATGAATCGTAACAATCTTTCCATGGGGAGCAAGAAAGAAAGAAAATAAAAACAAAAACAAACTAATGTACAACAGGGTCCTCCAGAGGGACCATGAAATCACCAAGTTTAGTATTTTCAACCAGACGTCGGTAGAATTAGTCACCATATAAAATCATATAGCAATAGTCGGAACCTATGTGGGTCATCATAATCGAATAAAGCTACCACAAATAAAAGGAATGCCAAGAAAATGGACAAACAAAGCACACCCTTATCTAGTTTCTTTTTTAAGACAACTACATCTAGTTGTGGTCGGGCTCAGGTTCAAGGGTCTGAATAAAATATTTTCATGGGCCATGTTTCCTCATTGGTAAGATCCGGAGGATCAGGTTGCAGAGTCTGGAAAAACTCAAATAAGAATTTAGAAGCACATAATAATAACCTGAATAATTGTGGATCCTCAAAGTCAATCAGATTTGACTCACATAGTTGACCATAATGGTGGTCATTCTTAAGTAAATGTGTCGACGATTTTAATTTCCTAAAATAATTAGGTTTAATTCTAAAAACTATATAATGACACATTTCAGATCGAGATACTCCCATATTTGGTAAATAAAATTTTGGTGGGACAACAAAGTCAATTATAGTATCATGGACCGGCTTAACCACATCAACCAGAGGATGGGTTTCTATCAACTGAGTTTCTTTCTGGAAATATTTAGGTTCAGGAAAACGTGCATAAAGATAATCTTTTAAGATGGTCGGGCACCTATGTCAAGTCCCGAATTAGGGACCTTTGTAAGAGTCAAAGGTAAACCACGGGGAGAATGATATTCACCCCCAAACATAGAATTGTCAATATCTTTGGATAAACTAGTCACAATTTCCTTAATTTCTAAATTATCATATTTAGAAAAATGGTCTTTTATTTCTTCTAGGTTGTAATCGTGTGGTTTTACATTTCTATAATCCTCAGAAGGAACTATTGTTTCCGAATCACTGGACTCTAAAACACTAGTCTTAGGATAAACTCTTTCCTCTAAGCCATCCTCGGCTTCATAATCACAATAATATACTACACCATCTAAAACAATGGTATCCCTAGTCAAATCCCTATCCTTTTGAATATGTGAATAATCATCAACATTATTAGGGTTTGAATTAGAAACAACACTATAATCATAAGGCTCAATTGGTATAACAATTTCCTCGTCACTATGACTATATATTTCAAATTCTTCATCGACACTATCCTCATCATCATAACAATACGAGGATGGTTGAACCTTGTCTAAACATGCAGTGTTTTCAAATCTAACCTCATCCTCTAAATTAGGTGAATAATTATATGTATTATCAAGGCTAAGATTGGAAACACTATTTTGGAATTCAAGTTCATTATGAGCAATATCCTTAGGTGCATATTGTTCCACATACTTATTAACGGTCTCACACATTCTATCCAGGATTATTCGATATTGACGCGCAGAGTGTAGTTTCATTGAACTTCTTAATTGATTCCTCTAAAGAAAGACTTGAATATTCATCACTACGTGATGTACCAGTCACTTGTTGAAACTGTTTGAGTGCATCTTCTAAGGAATTTTTTTTATATTCATTAGGAACTGGTGGTAATTGTTTGATTAAATCCTCTAAAGATGAGAACTCTCATTTTTTCATTATAATATTGCCCATTCGCCCATTCGTATGATTGGTGGACGTGCGAATAGTAATTGGGATCACCATGGTATGAACCATAACATTCAGAAGGTCAGTTGTGGTTCCAAGTACTATCCACACTACGGGCATAGTACGGATATTGTCCAATTTGAAATTCAGGTCAATATTCATTGTATTGGTTTTCATAATATCAATACGACATAATTTGTGCACATGCAAATGAAGGGTTCACTAATTTAGGTAAGCTTGGGTTACCTTTAACAATATATACCTACATTCAAAGACTGGTCAATGGTACGAGGGTAAGGCTTGTGGTGTTTCGGATGATAACGCCCAGAGGGTTCACCGTTCTAAACCACAAGTTTTCCTAAAATCGGTGCCGAAAGATGCAATTGGTGTGTGTGCACGTGTATTTTTTTTTTAAATAAAAATAAAATATTTACAGAAAATAAAAAGAATCCTAAATTAACTATGTACAAAGAAATAAAATAAAAATCTACAAATATCAATATTTACAGAAAAATGGAATATCTTTACTTACCTTTTTTGTTGTCCAGTTTTATTCTCCAATAAATGTCACATTAAACCTGCACACAAAAGCTAAAAAGATACCCAACGTAAAATCAAAGATAATTAAATAAAATAATTTCTAAACTACCAAAATATTTAGAAAAATAAATCTAAAACCTAACCTAAATATAAGTCCGCGTCGGCGGCACCAAAAACCGATGGAGTTTTTACAAGTGGTAAGTGGAAGGTTCGATTCTCGGACTATTTTAAAGGTTTGGTTTAAGAAAAATAAAAGAAAAACTAGTAAATTTTGATTTTCGTTACCAAGGAGAGACGAATCTAGGGTTTGGATTCCACTACTTCTTATGATGTAAACTCAATAAATATACTTGGACATAATACTACTAATTATCTCAAAGAAGTTTCGAACCCAATCTCATGCTTTGGTGAGCATAAAATTACAAGCTCATTTTTTATGACTTTCGTCGTTAATCTAAAGCCTAGTTTTCCTTCGCTTATAAAAGATCGACCGCTGAAGACGATCCAAAACAATTATTGTGAAACATACAAGAAGAGAAATTTTTTATGTAATTAAAAACATTTAATGGAGTAAATATGCCAAAGAAAATAATTATTAAGAATTACTCATAGAGAAATAACTTCCCCCAAAACTTTAGCTGCTCATATGAAGAACATTGGAAGAAATCTGATTAATCATTGTATTAAAAATAATAAAAATTGCTTACAACGATTTTCAGTCGCTAATGACTCCAGTGACCAAAGCAGTACAGTTACCAAAAGTTCATTGCAAGTGGAACTGTAAACGATAAATACTACTTGTTGTTGAATATAAGACTGCTTTCCGCGACTGTTTTTGAGTGTCTAATGTTTTTCGTTCTTCATCTTCAATGGCAGCAGCAGAGAGGTTTGGTAGCTCTCGATTCTCTTCTCCCTAGCCTCCCCTAACTCTCCACCCCCTTCTCTGTGGTCCGAGCAGCCTTTATATACTCGACAGAGTCCTTCAATCTCTGTAATAACTTCGATTGATCTTCTTTCCATCTTGGGAATATTTTCCCCCTTTACCGAATATACTTTCTTTCTATTCCTTCTCCACGCGTATGCTTTTGTTAGTCACATTCGCAACACCGTACAAATTGCAATATGCTTCTTATTTCCACACGAAAACATCAGCTGCACTCGGGACAGATAAAGAAAGACCCGTGAACTGCCTTCTCCTATGTTTTTCTTTGATTCGATGACTCAGGCCTATTTTCTCGAATCTAAGAGGCTTACCATATCTGTTTTGATGTAACATGCCGGTCCGTATCCATTGGAATGATTGAGTTTCACCCAAACTATTCAAACATCCAAACAGAATTTTTCTGGGGAAGAATAAGCCCGTGAATACCATTTTCTTCAAACTCATGACAGCCAATTCTGGTTTGATCGAATGGCGTTACCAACTCTGTTAGTCCCAAAGGAAGATGTCCAAATAATTACAGCCATTTAATCTCCCCAAAACGTCTTCAAATCACGAACACTAGTTTCACTGTTTTGATAATAGCTTTTCCGTCAAATATTCAGAATTCAAACTATTGAAGATGGTTACCTTTTAACCAGCTGCTGGGGTGCCGATAACAATCAGGGTGTCCCTTAGTAATTTGGGTTCCCCTTATCCATTCTCTGGGGTGCCTTTAATAATTCCTCTGGTGGGTGCAAATAACACTTTTTGAGCCAGTTTCTCCGCAAATGCTTATTTTTTCAAAAATACCTACAAAGACATAAAATACCAAAATAAGTACAAAAATGAGTACTAACAACATAGGAAATCGAGACTAAAATAGACATATAAATGCGTCTATCAGCAATGTGACAATATTAGTGCCTTATCTCTTGCATCAAATCCAGTCTTTTAGAGTAAAATGAAGCATATGGCACTGGATTTTGATTTTTTCAGAGAACTAGTTCAGGCTAAGACTTTGCAGGTCTCAATTGGTTGATATTTTTACTAAGGGACTGCATGGACCTCGTTTCTCCCTGTTGAAGGACAAGCTACAGGTTTTCAGCTATCATCATCTTGCAAAACCAGTACAGCTTGAGAGCGGGGGGGTGGGGGGTGGGTTTGGTAATTGACATATAATCGAGTATATGTTGTTTACACCTCTTTTACATGAGTCTGTTATCTTTTTTGTTTCTGTTATCTCTTCTATTAGACGCGTGTTTGTATTCTGTGGCCTATTTATCTGATTGTCAGTTGGTGGTTAAATACACCAACCTTGTGTGTCTGTAAACTGTGAAGAGATAATTTTCCATTTTCAATACTGTTAGAGCATAGCTCAGTTGAACCCACCAAGCGTTGGTATGTCAATTTTGGTTGTCATATTTTAGTGAACCAAAACTCATTTAAAGAGTCGCTTTATTATTTAATAGAGTCAACTTCGTATAGGTTAGCTATAAAGTTATTAGGATATGAGACATACAAGTATTACTCGAACACTTTAAGAATGTGAAGAAGGAAAGAGATACAACAACGACATCATCCTTCCTCTTGAGGTTAGTAATATTTTGACTTGAACTGTTTCATTTCTAACGTATCTTTCAAGTCGTGCTATATTGAAAACATAACTGCGAAGATGTGAATGATTATACTCTAGTTAGACGTAGTATTAAGTAATTATAATACGAAGTATAACGCCTATCTTTTGAACTTCGTATATAAGACATCGACATAATCGTATGAATGCTATTGTGATTATGTATGGGTATGGGTGAATATTTCGTCCTAGGAAACAATGTTTTACATTCGTTTAAAGGTAGTACATTCATAAACTTGTTTTGTGAATCGAAAGGGAAATCGCTAGGATTATTGGTATAGTTATTCATTGCAAATCTTTGGATTACCAATATGTGTGTTTAGTATAACCGCTCATAACTTGTTTATGTATCTCGGTAAAACTAATCACAATGCCTGACTTATGTATTGGTATGACTTTTATTAGTGAAACCAATCTTATGTAATCACCTGAGGTGGTATGATCATATTTGTAATTGGTGTGACCAATTCTAGTCATTGGGTAACCGATCCTAGTACTTGGTGTGACCGATCACAAGAGAATGTGTAATCGATCCTTGTAGTAGGTTAACAAGTCTTAGTAATTGGTGTAACCGATCCCATGACTTGTGCAACCGATTACAAGTAATACCATGAGATTGTGGTAACCGATCCTGGTACTTAGTTAACAAAGTTTTGGAAACTATTGTGACCGATCCTAGTATCCACATGGAGGTAAAACCAAAACCTGTGTTTGGTAGAACCGTTAAACCCATGATTGTTGATTTGATTTTTGATAAATCACATAGTTCTTGGAAATCAGATGAACCAATTCTAAACTTGTTTGGAAGTGTGAAAAATCGGTTCCAAGATTGTAAATATGAAAAGGATTTACAAAGTAAAGATGTCGACATACTTTGAACATGTGCTGTAATTCTTATCTATTATTGTTCAAAGATATTCCTTAATAACTAAAGGAGAATCCCGGATCGAAATAAATTGAGAATCTTTTAATTAAGGTTTTTAGTTTTATATGCTTTTAATTTCCAGCAATTAAATGCATATCTTTAGAAAATAAAAATTGGTATTGTGATTTTACGAATTGGAGATTTTCTATTGAGATTTCGGTCAATATTTGGACATAGCATTTATGAAAACCTATTTGGGCTTTTTTTGCATATCTTTGAGAATATTCGGTTTTGGAAATTCCTTGGTGTCCAAACTTCCTTGGTCTATAAATATTGAACTTTTCATTTCAAGCAAACTAATCCTCAGAGCCAGCAAAACTACCTAGTTGTGTTTTTATTGGTGGAGCAGTCTATTCGGAGAGGAAAGTACCCTAATTAGGCGAAATCTCTTACGACCGCTCGTTTTAAATACTTCTTTGGGATTGAGAAGCTCTACGAGTACCGTTGGTGGGAAACTAGATAATTGCAGTTTATTATTAGTTTTTAATTGATTTGATTGAATAATGGTTGTTGATATTTGATTGCACCTAGTTTGTTTATGCTTGAGTATCTTCTCTTCTGATATTAGATTCACTCAAACTAAATCGAAGTATCGACGGGGATCTTTAGACTGTTTGTAGATCTAAAGGCTTCTTGTGATAATCCATCGTTAACAGACTCCGTTATGTGTGTGATTGATCACAAGAGATTCAAGTTGTTTGTGTGCAGGTGTTTATTGAAGATCTAAGAAGATTTAAAGACAAATAAGATTTCTTATTTGAGTTCATAATCTTTGGTGTGCACAAAACTTGTTCGGCTGGTGATCCAACTATAATCGGTTTATCATTTGATAGATTGGATTGATTAGTTGCATAGATCGGCATCAGTATTTAGTATCTCGATCAGATCCTATTATTGATTGCATAGTCTAAACAATTACTTAGGTAATTGTTGAATAAATTGATCTATGAACCCGACAAAGGAGTTTATTGGGATAAACGGAAGAGCCTTTTGTTAAAATCATATCACGTTGTTTGAAAAAAGTTTTTACCGAAAAGATTTGTTGTTCCTTTATTGTTTGGAATACGAACCAAAGGAATTGTTCCAAGTACGTGAATTATTCCAAGTTGGAGGCGCAAGGATACACAAGGAACTAGGTGAACTATAGGTTAGTTGCTTGGTCTCAACTATACGAAGTTGGTTTAGATTTTTTATAGCGACTTAATTCTGAGAGTATTTAATTCTGGACAAGGTCCCGGGGTTTTTCTGCATTTGTGGTTTCCTCGTTAACAAAATCTTGTTGTGTCTTTTACTTTTCTATTTCCACAATTATAATTTTTTTTATTATAATTATAAGTAAAATACACAAACGTTAATTCCTAATTACTTGATAACAATCCTATAATGTTTGGTTAAGTCTGAACCTAATATCAAGTAATCATACTTCGTTATTGTATTGTCTCGATCTTGAATTTATAGTCAATCACACAAGTTATCTTGTTGTCGTATTGTCTCGATCTTGTATCCATAGACGATCACACGAAGTGTGAACCGATTCGTTGTATTGTCTCGACTTAGTCCATAGACAATCACTTCCGGAGAAAGGGCTTATAAATGGAAAAGTTTTAGATTGAGGTACATTTGGGTACCCTCGTCTTTTCAAATACCAATGTCAGTTTATGCAAACTTGACGGTTTCTATGCCGCCTAACCCCCACATTTTTAAGCGACTTGGAAATTAATTTATTACTATTTTCTCTTTCTAATAGCTTCAGTAACATGGCATTTCATTTAAAATGGATTAACTAAACAAAGATCCTGAATAAGAGATACAGATTAAAGAAAATACTTAAAAAATCAAAGTAGTTCCATATAAATGGAAAATTACAACACAAGATTCCCTCTCCTCCTACCCCTATCTCTATCTCCCTATCTGCTTTTCACATGTAACTATACTGAGGCAAAAGATATCTGGGAAGTTTTCTCACCAAAGTTTATATCATCTAAACTAACAGAAGAAAATGCTTTGAGCATTTCTAAGAACCAGAAAGCTGAGGAAGAGTTGAGGAATGGCTAAGCTAAAAATTTAAACGTGATAATAATGGAAAATTAAGACCAGAGGGAAGTGTTCGGTAAAAAACTTATGATGTGAGTTGTTGAGAAGTGACAGTTGAGATAGAGTAAATAAGATCATCATCATGTTTCTAAGATCAGATCATCTTCACTTTTGGCATCACCTTCTTCATCTTCCTGACACGTTCTTTAACTCCTTTCTTTTTAATATCTCCGGCACTTAACTTAGCTTCGAGATCTTCCATCATATTCCTCTTATCTGCTTTCTTCTTTTATAAAGCTTCCTATTGTTGATGGTGGTTTTTAGTTCAGAGCTAAAATTGTAAAACCCTGTATTTAATATACCGTTGTTCTGCAAAGAAATAGAGCCTTTTAAAAGTGATGAGTGCCCATGCCTCGTTACTTACATATGTATTGAGCAATTCAATATACTTATATATGAAATTTAATTAAGGATAATGTTGATTGCAAAAATCCCAGATATTCTGTAAATTTTATTAATCTCCCGCCTGCATTATTCAATAATGTATGGCTTGCTGAGTATTTTCCTATGTTATGTTCCCCACCTGAACTCTTAATATTGACATGACATGACATTAATGTTCACTCGCAGCTGAGTAACATGAATTTCCCGAAGTGTTAAGATTAAGATCAGCATGAAAGTACTCAATCGGAAGCACGCTACGCTGCTCTCTGAGAATAAAATTAAGGAATTTTGTGTCAACACACATAATTCATCAAATTTGATTAATTTTGTGTCAGCTCGCAAAATTCAAAATTTTAACCAATTTTATCAATTTGCAAAAATTAGGTTTTTGCGGCCTCCGCAATATCTCAAACCTTATTGGTCGATACCAAACCTAGGAAAGCTAGGAAATTAATCCACCATAGACTAGTAGGAGCAAAATCCTACCAAAAGTCGAAAAAAATAAGAAATAAAGAGGAACTGCAACACATAAAAGCTGCAGCAAAAGGGGCGTGACCGCGCCACTTAGCCGACCGGTTCGCCCTAGCTGGCGCCGCCGTACATCGGCCGGCCATGCCCATATTACTTCCTGTCGTGCCCTCTTTCCACCGACCAATCAGATCGCTCTAAATGTGCAACCTACACTTTTAATTAAAGGTAGAAGTTGGCTGGTCGACATGCTTAGTTTCTTAAGAAATTGAATCTAGAATGTCCATGCCAGTCTTAAAACGATCACGGCCATCCAACTTGGACGGCCGGTTTATCAAGTTTAGCCACCTCCTGGCGTGGCCAAACAAGCTCCACAACATTCTATTCAGATTTCTGAACGAAATATTGAGTATGGTTGTTAGACCCCCGCTTTTTCAATCACTAACACCTGATGCTGCTTACTCATGGGAGAGCCTAACACATCCAAAGGATTATTATGCGAAGGACATGCCTAGTGGAAATAGAGCTAAGTAACTATCCTTGAACTGAATAGTTCATATTTATTAGGCAGCCAAATAAAATTTTCACATTTCGTAAGAGAATTGAAATAAATTCATGTCATCCACTTCCGCATTGAATCTATAATATATAATAGGAACACTTCTAGATGGATTAACCAATAGTATAGAGTGACTTTGTCCTCAAAATGACACTGGTCCTCGGTATGATTCCTCCCAAATGTCTTCTAGCTATAAAGAATATTCAGAACATACTCTTGTGACACCAGCTTCCTTGACCTTGTTCTTGAATAACAAAACTCATGGATGGATGTCCACTAGTATAGAGTTACATTGAACCTGTTCTAAAGATTCAATAATCCCACAGTAGAATTACTTAGACTCATTGTATATATTTAGACTCAGCAATATTGAACTTGCTTCAAGTAGCGGTACTTCCACGGTTAAATTATTTGAACTTGTTATGTACATCAATGCTCAGATTCTAAATATCCTAGTGTTGAGACGCACAAACTCCCCAACACTAACTTGTGTTGCCAAGATTTACTGCCTCAACCCATCTTCATCTTAGTGTTGAAATACAAAACCTCGTCAACACTCACCTGTGTTGTCAGGTTGCACTGCATCAACACATCTTCATCCTAGTATTGAGACGTAGTACTTCCTCAACACTCACCAATGTTGTCAGGCTTCACTGCCTCAAAACATCCTCATCTTAGTGTTGAGACATACTACTTCCTCAAAACTCACCAGTGTTGTCAGGCTCCATTGCCTCAACACATCTTCATCTTAGTTTTGAGACGCACAACCTCCTCAACACTTACTTGTGTTTTCAGGCTTCACTGCCTCAATACATATTCATCCTAGTGTTGATACGTACTACTTCCTTAACACTCACCACTATGTTGTCAGGCTTCACTGCCTCAACACATCTTCATCTTAGTGTTGATATGCACAACCTCCTCAACACTCACCTGTGTTTTCAGGCTTCACTGCCTCAACACATCTTCATCCTAGTGTTGAAACGTCCAACTTACTCAATACCCACCAGTGTTGTTAGGCTTCACTGCCTCAACACATCCTCATCAATGTTGAGATGTACTACTTCCTCAACACTCACCAATGTGTTGTCAGGATTCACTGCCACAACATATCTTCATTCTAGTTTTGAGACGTACTACTTCCTCACACTTACCAGTATTATTAGGCTTAACTGCCTCAACACATTTTATCAGTGTTGAGACGTACTACTTCCTCAACACTCACCAATCTGTTGTTAGTCTTCACTGCCTTAATATATCTTCATTTTAGTGTTGAGACGCACAACCTCCTCAACACTCACTTGTGTTTTCAGGCTTCACTTCCTCATCAAATCTTCATCCTAGTGTTGAGATGTACTACTTCAAAACTCACCACTGTGTTGTCACGCTTCACTTCCTCAACACACCTCCATCTTAGTGTTGAGATGTACTACTTCCTCAACACTCACCAGTGTTGTCTGGCTTCACCGCATCAACACATCTTCATCCTAGTGTTGAGACGTACTACTTCCTCAATACTTACCAGTGTTGTCAGGATCCACTGCCTCAACACATCATCATCTTAGTGTTGAGACGCACAACCTCCTAAACACTCACCAGTGTTGTCAGGCTTCACTGCCTCAACACATATTCATCTTAGTGTTGAGACGTACTACTTACTCAACACTTACCAGTGTTATCAGGATCCACTGCCTCAACGCATATTTATCTTAGTGTTGTGACGCACAACCTCATCAATACTCACCTGTGTTGTTAGGATTCACTGCCTCAACACATCTTCATCCTAGTGTTGAGACGTACTACTTCCTCAACACTAACCAGTGTTGTCAGGCTTCACTTCCTCAACACATATTCATCCTAGTGTTGAGACGTACTACTTCATCAACACTCGCCAGTGTTTTCAGGCTTCACTGCCTCAACATATCTTTATTTAGTGTTGAGACGCACAACCTCCTCAACACTCACCTGTCTTGGTAGGACCCACTACCTCAACATTCAACATAGTGCTGACCGCTTCACCACCTCAACACTCGTCTTTGTATGCAAGACTCAACTACATCAACACCCATCAGGTGAGGTTCCACTGCTTCAACACATTATTTTAGTGTTCTCAGCATAAACGTGCTAGAAGGATGATTTCTACTTACATGGCGCTTCATTGGTAATGTTCTGTTTAGGGCCCAAGCCGGCTGCTCTCTTCCTAGTAACATAGTAACATCTGCCTACTCTGTCTTATGAATTTATTTTTCGTATGTCACCATCTAATGCTTGCCACGTAATAAAATATCACTGTTACGTTCTAAGCAGGGGATTTAATATTGATGGTGGTTTTTAGCTTAGGGAAAAAACTGTAAAATTCCATATTTATGTTCCTTCATTTTGTAAGGAAGTAGAGACACTAAAATCTAATGAGTGTCTATACCTCTTCGAAAATGCGGGGGTATCACAACCACGCCCAATATTTCGTTCGTCAATCTATATGGACTAACTCCAATATAATTCCGTGAGAATCAACTAGACAGTCAGACTCAATCAAGGAAATATATCCAAAAGCTGTATCTTAATTTCTCAATACAATCTGCAATCGAACATATAAAAATATGTGAGCCTGATTGATATGAGAAATTACTTGAACGGTATCAAAAACCAATGTTCAATTGTCAATCAATTACTACCCAACAAGCAATGTTGGATTTTCCAATTGATTGAACCACGTACAACCTGTGATATTTCAATTATATAAACAAATATAATGCGGAAAACAAATAACACAGACACCAGAAATTTTGTTAACGAGGAAACCGCAAATGCAGAAAACCCCCGGGACCTAGTCCAGATTTGAACACCACACTGTATTAAGCTGCTACAGACACTAGCATACTACAAGTTAACTTCAGACTGGAATGTAGTTGAACCCTAACCAATATCCCACTGATCAAGGTACAGTCGCCTTTATTACGCCTCTAAATCCCAACAGGACTCTACGCACTTGATGCCCTTAGATGATGTCACCCACAACTAAGAGTTGCTACGACCCGAAGTCGAAGACTTGTAAACTTATATGTCTCCCACAGAAAAGTCTATTCTGATAGATAAATCTGTATCCCACAAAAATATTTATGAAGTTTTGTTCAATGTTATGATAAATCAAGGTGTACATGAACCAATTGATAATCCGGTCGTATATTCCCGAAGAACAGCCTAGAAATATCAATCACCTCACAATAACTTAACTATATGGTAGTAGAACAAGTTATTGTTAGAATCATAAAGAATGAGACGAAGAGCTTTGTGATTACTTTTTATAACTTAGAGAAGATAGTACTCAACACGATAGAACAAGTAAGATCAGAATGCGCAACTGCAAAGAAAATCGTTGGATCTAGCTTCAGAATCCCAATGAAGTCTTAAGTCGTTAACCTATAATGGTTTAGGAAAAACCTAGGTTAAAGGAGAATCAAATCTAGTCGCAACTAGTATCACACATGAGGTGTGGGGATTAGGTTTCCCAGTTGCTATATTTCTCCTTTATATAGCCTTTCAAATCAAGGTTTTCTATGTTAGCTTAGAAACAAAGCATTCATTATTCACCATTAGATGAAAACCTGATTTAAGATACAAGCTAAGTTTGCTTGAAACCGAAGCAATATATCAACACCGTTAGATGGTCTCAGCTTGTCATACCTAAATGAAATATACTTTCATTTTGATATGGGTAACTGTACCTAAACGTGTATATTGAGTTGGCTCAATAATAGTTAACCAAAGTTAGCCATATGAACGCTTTTGTCTTAACCAGATTCATCAAACACATCTAGATCATTTATGATGATCAATCAATCAAGAAAGATAATAAAATAAATCTAATTGTGTTTCATAGAGTTGTTCAATTGTTGACAACCACATAGAAGTATATATGATCCAATTGAAGCAAAATCAGATTGATTCGTAATGTACAAAGTACAAGAATCATTTCATGAACATTAAGCCACGGTTTTCAAAGATTGCATTCCTTATTTCATAAATGTATTTTTTCACGAGTATGAAAACATACTTGACCGATTTTAGAACTTCCACCACTAAGTTTGCAAACAGGTATGCAAACTTTAGTTCCTGACTTTTGTCTAGTCCAACAGTTTGCAAACGGGTACGCAAACTATTATTTCAGACCTAACTCAGGTAGAACCGTTCACATACAGATATGCAAACTTGGTTCCCGAACTTTTCAGTTAAAACCGTTCGCATACTTGTATGCAAACTTGGTTTTCGGACCTGAATCATACCAATACAGTTTGTATACTAATTCTGGATACCGTGATGTTTTCCAAACATGGGTTTTAGTTCTAAACTCCCATTTCAATCATTGAAACATTCTTAGAAGACGACAATGACCGTATCACACAAACCATTAGCTTATAAGCAATTTTCAAGTGATCGAATGATCAATACGAAACTTTCCGAGTCGACATCAAATGACTGTCTCACACAAATCATATAAGATATTTCAAGGAAATTTCCACATGATCATCTTTTGACTTATTATTTAGTTTCCAACAAATAAATTGTTTCCAACTAAACTCGTCAAGAATCATGATAAACGTAGCCAATGCAAAAAGTTACCAACACATATTTAGAGAGATAAATAAGCGAGATAAACTCAGCTCGAAATATCAAATGTGTATAATATGAAAGTCTTTATAATTGTACGACTTTGTATCAATAGGATATAGAATAGAATAGACTTCTGAGTGATAGATAAGTTTTAGTCTTCACATACCTTTTGTTGATGAAGTTCCTCCGAGTTCTTCAATAGATCCGCGTCTTCAGTTGTAAGCACCGTGAAGTCTAAAGCTCAACTATACAATCTATCCTAGTCCAAAACTCCTATATGTAGACTATAAATCAAAGTTTTGATCAACTAAACTTGACAGACAAGCTTGAGATAACAACGCTTGCGAGTTCGACCGAGAAATGCTCTAACACTCTCTGCTTACATATGTACTATGTAATTCAATATCTACATGAACGAAATTTATTAGAATAATATTAGTGCATGTTGCAATAATCCCAAGTGTTTCTATAAATTAAAATGAAGCTCCTAGTTGCATTATTACTAATGCGGAGCCTGCACAATTAAGCTCCTAATTGCATTATTCACTAATGCGGAGCCTGCTACGCAATTAAGCTCATAGTTTCACTATTCACTAATGCGGATCCTGCGGAGTACCTATTTTACATTGTGTTCCCAGCCTAATCTTAATACTTACATGACATGACGATTAATGTTCATTCTTAGCTGAGTAACATGAATCTCACGAAGTGTCTGAATTAAGATATGCACGAAGGTACTTGATTAGAAGTGCACAGGATGTGTCAATCAAACCAACGCCACGTTACTCGTAAGAGTGAAAATTAATAATTTTTCTAATATACAAAATTTACTTAAATTGATTAATTTTGTGCCAATACATAAAATCCAAAATTTTGACCTAATTTTGCCTCGACTCACAAAATTGGATTTCTGCCATAAAAACGAAGCATGCAGGATATCTTGATTCCTATTGGTCGATACTAAACCTAGGCAAGCTAGGAAATCATCTCATCATAGAGCTATTAGGAATAAAACCCTAAAAATAAACAAAAAGGGCATCGTGTCTGATCAAGTCAGTCAAGGATGGAGCACGGCCTTGGCCGGCCTGTTTAACCCTAGCTGGCGCCTCCTTTGGCTGACCGGCCCTGCTCCTGGCCCCACGTTCTCCTCTTCTTATCGTCCAATCACATCGCTTCTACGCTGCATGCTCCACATCAATTGAGGCTGGCCGAGCAAGCTCCATGATAGCTACCCGTGGCTCTTCTATTATTCCGACCTATCATATTTCTTATAGCCTACATGCTCCTACAAGCTCCGCTCCGTCCAATCATATTTCTTATAGACTACATGCTCCACTCTCACCATCGTATCGCTTTAACTAGGTTGAACGACATCCAAAAGGCCACCCAAGGTTGAACGAACAACTGGGAGCAACTTGTAAAGAATATGGACATGAGCTATATATCAAAAGTTTCGTATGGATGTCTAGTATAACATACTAAAACATCACATAAATCGGTTTAATGAGCTAAAAGATACAGCTTAATAAACGAGATAGTTCATGGCTGAAAACTGATAGAATTCGTCTTGAATTCTTCCCGAGTTTTACTGTTAGGAAGTTTTCACATCCTAAACAAGATCAAAACATAAATATTCCATCATATGGTAATTCTACAGCAGTTTTAGTGAAGGGTCTCACATTTGAATTTTCTGACTATGAAATTTCATGAATTTCTTCATGTATTAACATAAACTTCCATTCTCTCTATCAATCAAGAGGTGTATTAATGTGATTATGAGACAATATGTATTGCTACATATGCGTGACTACTTCCATACTCATATATATTTTTTCCCGTCTTTCATGACCACCCATCACCTCTCGTTGATGTCATGAAAAGCAGTGCTTGACTTGTCACTTATATCTATTGACTAACTTGCACGTGATTGGTGGAAATATTAAGTTTTACAAACAAGGCCCATGATATATATTAGTTGCTGGAATAATAATATATTCATGACCACTTCTCACACGTCATAGTGGTGGGCCCAATCATCAACTACCATACGGGACTTGCTCCACTTTTCATTAGTTGTGGTGTAACTTGCTCTATATCATATAGATTTTACCATGCAAGTAGCACGATTATGCAAGTCACGACTAGGTATTATTTTCTACCTAAACACCTGAGACATCAAACATGTCATAAACTGGGGGATGTTCATCAGGGGTATCGGTTTGTCGGTTTACAGCATGGGGTGTGCAATACACCCATTATGAGAAAGTGACGGGAAAAGTAGGCAGTTAATGAGTAAAAGGAGAAGTGGTTACGCAACCGTCCAGTCATACCTCCACAATAGGGCACGTTTTCTACCACCTTCATACGTCTCCACTACTTCACTACTCCACAACTCCCACTTCGTATGAGATCAAGATGTTCGACTATGACTTAGTATAAATAGATTTTCAATTTATTCAATCAAGGATTAATTACAAGTATCCAAAAAAACACAGAGAACGCACAACTTATATTTTACAAGGAAGTTCCACATTGTGATACAAGTCATATACAATTACACGTTACGGAGCCTGTCTCTCCGATCTCAACACCTTCTCTGCTTCCCTTCCTAAGATCAACCTTTTTCCTTCATTTTGTGACCGAAGCAAGACTGGAATGACCATTTCTTTGTTTAGGACAGAATTGTACAGATTGATATCTTGATTCTAAAATACTCATGTGCAGTACATTTTTTTAGGGTTTAGACTCGTTTCTCATCAACCTACCAACTTTTACTCTTTTCTCCAGAATCAGTTTTTTCCCTACTACACTGTGTTATTTCTTTTCCGCATTATATTTTCTATAAATAATTGAAATATCACAGGTTGTAAGTAGTTCAATCACTGTTGATAAGTCCGATCTTGTTTGTTGGATAATAGCGTTATTGATGCTTGGATATTAACGTTATTGACGCTTGGATATTGATCTTTGGTACCATCCACGTTATTCTCATAACAATCAGGTTCGCGGATTTCTATCTGTTTGAGTTACTGATTGTATTGGGAAGAGATAAAGCTCTTTGATATATTTCCTGATTCATCTCAGTAACTTAGCGCTCTCAACAATTGTATTAAATTTTAGTCCATACAGATTGCCGAAATGAAATAGTTGGGTGTGCTTGTTGTACCCCGCGTTTTCATAAGTGATTATGAAGTTTAAAGAGGGAATTGTGGAACTGTGGTGCGAGCCTTGAGTTATAATGGTGGAATAAAATGATGAACATCTGGAAACTATTTTAATGAACCTACATGATGAAGTATTGTGTGGTAGTTGAGTTCTTGGAGGTGGTGAGCTGAAATGAGATGCTTGTATATGACCGAACCGTAAGAATGAAAGTTAGATGAACATGATGAGTTGAATTTGTACCAGGAAGCTAGAAACTGCTCTTGCAGGTAAGCTTAGCTTATGATTGTAAGTGAGTTATTGAATTGATAGAAATCATGATAGCCTGGTTTAGATAATAGATAATTTAATGTTGATTTGGTAATGGAAAAAATGATGATATGATGAACCATTTTGGTACATTAGAAAGCCATGGCTTGAGCAATGGTTTAGGACCGAACTCAATCAGCCTAGTAAGCTGACTAACTCAGTTTGTATGAATTAGTCAATCTAGTAGACCAGTTCTGAATCATCGATTTAACTAAGTTGACTCGTTTGACCAGGATCTAACTGTTGACATGACCTTGAATTTCACATGAACGTTGACCATCTACTTTGACCGTTAGTTTAGTCATTGACTGTTTGTTGACCAATTCCTGAGTTGACTTTTCAGCAAATTTCATGCAAATTTCTGGCTACACTAGTGGAAAATGAAAGTTAAACCACTGCCAGGACAATATGTAATATCACTAAAAACGACTGTGTCCATCAGCTGTAATATATAAGTGGTTTTTTCCAACATGATTGTGTCTCACACATGTTGAAATCTTTAATAAAATTTATTCCTTTGACAGTTGATCGATAACACAATTAAACGCAGTGGTTTAATAAGTTTTAAATTAGAAAGCATAAAAGATAATCGCTAGTTTTCGGAAGTCGTTTAACTGGGCTGAATATTTTCAGAAAATCTGATTCGTCTGAATGCCAGTCTTACTGGTATTTCTGACTGAAAACGCGGGGGTATAACAACCACACCCAACTATTTCGTTCGGCAATCTGTATGGACTAAAATCTTAATACAATTCTGAGAGCACCAAGCTGAGCTTAATCAGGAAAATGATTAAAGATCTTTTATCTCTTTCTCAATGCAATCAGTAAATAAAATAGATAAAAATCCATGAACCTGATTGTTATGAGAATAACTCGGATGGTACTAAAGACCAAAAATTCTAGTGTCAATCAAGTTACTACCCAACAAACAAAGTTTTATTTATCAACTGTGATTGAACTACCCACAACCTGTGATATTTCAATTATATAACGAAAATATAATGTGAAATAGAAATAACACAGACACCAGAAATTTTGTTAACGAGGAAACTGCAAATGCAGAAAAATCTCGGGACCTAGTTCAAACTTGAACACCACAATGTATTAAGATGCTACAGATTCTATCCTACTACAAGTTAACTTTGAACTAAAATGTAGTTGAGACCTAATCAAGTATCACATCGATTAAGGTACAATCGCGTTCCTTACGCCTCTTGAATATCGCAAGACCCGACGCACTTGATTCTTTTAGCTGATCTCACCCACAACTAAGAGTTGCTACGACGCAAAGTCGAAGACTTATACAAAAATATGTCTCCCACAGATATGTCCATTCCGTTTGTTCCATCTTTTGATTCAAGATCAAGGTAAACAGGAACCAACTAATAATATGGTCTTATACTCCCGAAGAGAAGCCTAGAATATTAGCCACCTCACAATAATTAACTAAATATATAGAAGAATTTATTGTGGAACCACAAAGTCTGAGACGAAGAACTTTGTGATTTCTTGTATATTACCTATCGGAGATAAATCTCGAGAAAACCTTAGAGAATATTAAACTTAATACGATAGATAGTGTAAGATCAAGATATGCAACTACAGAGTAAAATAGTTGGACCTGGCTTCAAGAGTTCCAAATGAAGTCTTCAAGTCGTTAACCCTAGAATGGTTTATTAGAAGAAAAGAAAAACCTAGGTCAATGGAGAATCGACTCTAGTACGCAACTAGGACACAGATAAGTATCGGGAGAGTTCTCCTTTATATAGTCTTTTAAATCAAGTTTGCTTACAATCAAAGCTAAGATAACTTAGTAACAAAGCAATTGATATTCACCGTTAGATGAACTCCCGATTTAAGATTCAAGCTAAGTATGTTTAGAAATTAAGCAATTAATATCCATCATTATATGGTCTTAGCTTGATACACACAAATAAAATATACCTATATTTTGATATGGGTAACTGCACCTAAACATGTATATCAAGTTGGCTCAATAAAAGTTAACCGAAGTTAGCCATATGAACACTTTTGGTTTAGCTACATATTCATCTAACACTTCTAGATCAAATATGATAATAAATCAATCATGATAGGTAATAAATTGAATCTAAATGTGTTTCAAGAGAGTTGTTCAAATGTTCATTATCTCATAGAAATATTCTTGAAAAATTTGAAACATAATCGGTTTGGTTTGCAACCGTAAAAAATACTTATACAAGAACCATTCATGAACATAATGCCATGGTTTGCAAAACAAGTTTGCATACCTTAATTCATTAATCGTTCCAGGGAATTTTATTCGCAAATTTAGTTCACAAACGAACCTGAGTTCATGAGTATGAGTTTTCATACTTACCAATTTTAGAAGCTATACACTGTGTTCGAAACTGAGTACGCGAACCACAGTTCCGGACATGGGAAAAGTTTAGCCGTTCACAAACAAAGTTTAGCCACAGTTCTGAAGTTAAGCTAAAGTATTAACTTGTATTTCGAGAATATATATATATCCGAGATATACTCAGCTCGAAATTCCAAATGTGTATAACACAAAGTCTATATGGATATACGACTTAGTCTCATTAGAAGATATAATAGAATATACTTTTGAGTGATAGATAAGTTTTAGTCTCCATACACCTTTTGTTGATGAAGTTCCTTCAAGCTCTTCAGTAGATACTCTTCTTCAATCGGTGAACGCCATGAAGTCTAAAGCTCAACTATACATTCTATCCTAATCCAAGACATAACTATAAGTAGATAGAAATCAAGTATATATTTTTGATCAACTAAACTTGACAAATAAGCTTGATATAGAAACGCTTGTGAGTTCGACCGAGTAGTGCTCTAACACTGACTGAACCTAAATTTAGAAAATCTGATGCGTCTGACTTATTCTGAATGACATGAAATTTGAAATTCATTAAACTGAAGTTTTAGTAGGAGCTCATTTGATACCAAAACATTCACTATACAATTGAAATTTGAAATTTGTTTACAATAGTAACTCAATTTACATTTGAACCAAGCTGACACTTAGTCAAAAATCCCCAACAATCTGGTAAATCCATTTTATTACCGATGGATGTTTGATTTGTACAATAATGAACTGGACCTATTGCAATAGGATTTTGGTTTGGGCACGAATGTTGTGTTCATAGACTTTTATATATAGAATTATAAAATATAAAACTAATTTTAAATTTAATATAGAATTATATTCCTTTGGACACCCACACCCGTAACGTTAGTTGTATATATAGAATTTTCGTAGAGCTAGTATTGTGTTTACATATGATTATATTGTATATCCATCTTATCTCTTTAGCATTTACTTTCATCGAATTTAGGGTTTAACCTTGAAAGATAGAGAGGATATAGGTATAACTGCACCTTGCAATAATGATTTGTTGTGTTATTATTGTTGTTTCAAATTATAGAATTTATAGATTTAGTGTTGCAATTGCAAACTTAAAAATCCAGATAGGAAAGAACATGGCCTGAATTAAACATGTTTCAGCCTTATCCCCATTCAATCCAATATATCATGGATTTCAAGTTTGACATCTGCGTCCAATCTAGCATCCAACAAATTTACATCTGTTGGATGCGCAAATGAAAAAATTGGATGCAAATGTTCCTGGACTTTTTTATATAATTAATATTAACATTATACACAAAGAGACATCTAACAAAAACAACTTGAATGCCCATAATATTCTATATAACAATGACTTATTCGGGGGTGCTAATGCGTCCAATCGAGCCTGGGTAGTATACTACCCGGAACCGGACTCAGATATTTTTTGCGGTTTTGGGTCCGGTTCTTAAATTAGTGGACCCGGAACCAGACCCAGTAGAGACATGAAATACTCATTGGGTCCGGGTATTTATGGAGTCTTGTAAAATCAACTATATTTTTTGTTGAATCTTTTTCATATAGGTTTTATGTAAAGTTACTGTTAAACATAAATGTTCTATATAAGAGAAAAAAAACTTGAGCAATAATTAGAAGAAATCTTTGCATTTAGCACTACACCAAATTCAGGGATTAGCAACACGGATTATCAATAGCTTATGAACTGTTGCAAATTTCAGTTGCTAATTTTAATTGCAAAAAATTAGCAACAATTTAGGACAGTTAAGATCCGCAACTCAACCGAGTTGTACGTGTGCGAAAAATTAGTGTGGCTGTCCACACTTTCAATTTGTTTCAGCCCAAATAAAGGGCGGGATATTTTCTTTTCTTCCCCCTCTTTTTTTTTACGACCAATTCTGCACCACTCCTTTTCCTTTCTCTCTGTCTCTCTCTATTTACTCCCTGTTGCAGAGAAATTGAGTATAAAAATTGAGTGAGAAAATACTTCAATTCTGCAATCGATTATCATCCAACTCACTGTGTAAGTCCATCTCTCTTTATTCTCTGTCAAATTCGCATTTAATTTTTATTTTAGGTTTACTTTTTCGATCGTTAGGTCTAACTCATCTTAGTTGCATTGTTGGAGTTGGAAGAATTAATCATCAGCATCAGCTAATCGTGATAATCTTAGGTATAAAGTTTATTCTTTTTGTTCTTCTTTAAAATTGAAATTTAGGTCAGTTGAGATTTGGGTGTTTGATAGTTGCTTTGTCTGTTAGATTTGGGTGTTTTAATATATGGATTATCTCAGGTTGTTGTATCGCGTTGTTAAACCTGGACTAGAACTGAGAAATTGAGGGATGTATAACTATTTGTTATAGTGTCCTTGACAACACATCAATTCAGTGCTCATATGGTGGACTAACACGTCTTTCCAGGATTGTCTCGTCGTTTGATTAGAATTAATTTTCTTCAAGTGACGAGTAATGATGTCTTCAAATGCAAGTCCCAACAACAATTTCAGGCCCAGCTCTAGAAAATTCGATATATAAATATGTGTGTATGGTTCCTACACATCCGGGTATTATTCTGAACCCTTAATGTCAATTTATATGTTAACAGATGTTACATCCCGAAGTGCTGATTTTCCATCTTCGCTTTTGCAGAACAAAACCAAGAAAATACAGAGATATCTTCCAGTGAAAATACTAAAACGTGTGACTCATCCAAGTATAAACGCACAATCTACCTGTTTCTTTTGGGCCTCGTCTTTTGATGATTTGGAACCGCTTCTTTTTTCTGGATTAGTTGGATCCATTAACATGTATTTTTTTTCTCTTTTTGTTTCTCACACCTATTCCCAAGAGAAGCGACTGCATACTTGTCTTAATCTCTTAATTGGCGATATGCAGCGGTTAAATTGCCTCTTTTCAAAATTATCGCCATATATAGTCATAACCATGCCACCATTCGTTACCTTTTAAATAATGCCTGCTCATTAAGAACGCGACCATTGATGGGAACCTAATATTGCATACATTCTTATCTTTTTGTAGGTGTTTATGCCATTTTGTTGCATTAATTGCTTTTAATTATGCCAAATTATGTATTTTGTAGTTCTTGTTTGTTGCAAGTAAATTGTGTATCAATTGTCCTGACTTTTGTTTGTGATTCTAGGGGAATGGAAAGAATGGTCTAAACATGTGCTTTGAAGGAAGTGGAGCTACAATGCCCTGTAAAGTTAGTTACCAAGTCGATGTTAGGCATACACGTATAGTGGAGAACGCAGCCAGGGTGCCAGCAGACTTGTGAAGCTAATGGATCTACTAATGGATGTAAAGCTCAAGAAGAAGAATCATTTGATCATGAAATGAAGTAATGGGCCGAAATCCAAGTAATACCTATGCTGGGAGTTAAGGGAAGAAATCCAGGTCCAAGTTCCATTCTCATATACCAAAAATAGGTATTCATGAACAACACTCTAACATACCCCAAATCCCTCTTTCTTTTTGCTATCATCAGAAACATCCCCCATTCTCTCCTTCACCCCCTACAACACCCTATCAAATGTCAAACCCTAACTCTACCAATCTCATCGACAACCAAATCCCTGTCAATTTCAGTACTCATCACCCTTACCTCTATAACTTTCCCCTGTCAGTTGCTTACCCTTTCTATCCTCATCCATTTCAGTCAAAACCCTAGGCTATGAAGTACAAAATTAGGTCGCTAAAGTGACATAATGGAAAGATAGAGGTATGAATTTGGTTCTCCTTGCGAACTCCAACAACTACAGTAGAAAATTGGCAGCAAAAAGGTGGATGTGGTGGACGCAAGCTACTGGCATGGTCAAAAATTAGGGCTGAATCTGACTTCTCTGCAACACCTACAACATCAGTCAAATTGGTGAAGATAAGTGATGTGCCTGTACATGAATGAGGAGCATTACATAGTGGTAAGTTTCGAGAACAAAAACCCTGAATTTTATATTGTGTATCTGTTGGTTGTTTGGTGAGATTTTGGGGAAGAATTCATGTATAAAAAGGGGGGGGGGGGGTTATGTGATGTATTTGATATGCAGTGAGTAAGGGAGTGTGGTATGAAAACACTTAAGTAATTTCCTTTGTTCTTGAGAAACCAGTTTGAAAAAGAACAGAGTTCAGTTGCTTCTATGGTTTTATCTCTATTTGAATTCTATTTGTCCCTTGTTTTCAGTATGTTCTAATTTCTTAGCTAGGGTATAGATGAAACCCTTAACTTTATGCTAGATATTCATGTTTTGATATTCTTCTTCTTATGCTTAATTGAATAGAGATGGTTTGATCTTTGCAATGAAAAACACACATCTTACACCTTGTATGTCTTGCATCCTAGGTTGTTAGAACTGTAATTTGTTGCATCAACTTATATGAAACTGATTCATTTAATATGTGATTAGTTGTACTGTCACAATACAACTAATTCTAGGGATTAATAGCTTAGTTGTTATCAAACTATCCAATCTTAGATTGCCTTTGGTATGCGGCAGACGTGCATCTTCACCGCCATCCATTATAAAGGAAAAGAATAATATGGAAACTTGGAATCATCTAGTATAGGTTAAGTAGTGGATTTGATTGCCCTAGTAACCCTTACTCGACTGTTCTCTACTCTCATTGCATCCTTATTTCTGTTTCGTGTATAGTTTCATAATTCTATTTAGCAATTATCTCGTCGTATCGACAAATACCCTGATTTGAATTAGTAAAGTAAGGATCTGAAATTCAACATTACACCGGGCTAGTCTCTGTGGGTTCAACCCGTATTTGCCCTGTTTATATTGTTGACATCGTGCACTTGCGGTTTAATATAATTGTAGGTTTTTAATCCCTAACAAGTTTTTAGCGCTGCTGCCGGGGACTCGGCAGCGGTGTAGTTGCTCTATTGTTTACTTTACTGGTTTTTATTTTAGTTTTGTATATAAGTGTTTAGTTGTAGTTTTAATTTTTCAAGTTTCTGCATCTGTATGCTGTATATATACTTGTTTAGATTTTACTTAAAGTATAACTTAGCTGTTAAATCCATCTTATATATATCACGTCTTGTTCGATTTGCTACATTGCATATTGAAAGTACGTCCTTTCATATCTCTTCAGTGTAGCTTTACTGATTTTCATTTAGTGTTGTAAATATGTGTTAGATTTTCTTTTATTTTTCTGTTGTTGTTAGTGTAACTCAACTGTGCTGCTTGTTCATCTTACATCTCATCCTGCATCGTAAGTTGTAGCTTGTTCTATTGCATATTAGCTGTAGTAATAGCTGCAGCTTTTCTTTTAACTTCAACTATTTTGTTAGCTTGCACTCTCATTTCAGCATCATTGTAAAAAAATAAAAATAAAATAATTCTTGTTGTACTGTGCTTATTAGTTTAGGAAATCTGTAGCCTTCCATTTTAGTTTAACTGTTCATCTATAACCCATCTTGTATAAACTGCATCATTAGCATAAGTTAGATTTCAGTCATGGTCACCTGCATGTATTTTAATTTCTTTCATTTTTTGTCATCTGCATTTCATCTTATCTCATATCTAGTTTAAAGTTATCTGCATCTGCTACTAGTCTCTTTCTGGTTTGTAAACTTCATTCAGTCATATATCTACACCTTTGCATCATCTTTTTAGTATAAATCAACCTGATTCATTCCTGCATTCTCATACAAACATCATTGTAGTAGTAAGTTCATTAACACATACATCTTGCTTCACTTAAAAACTGCATGTATTTGTATTGTTATGGCTTGTCAGTTGCGTCAGTTAGTTGTTCTCCTAATCTGCATCTTAATACTAGTTTAGCTGTAGAATTAAGCATTTATATCATTTAGCTTTTCATCACCTGTAATATACCAATCTTGTATATCATTTCAGTTAGGCATTTTAGTAATATCATTATCTATAGTGCTGTTTGTGTTAAATCCAATCTTATTCTGTGCGTCATAGCTAAATTGTGTCCTGTAACTTAGTATGCACAAGTGTTGAATCTCTTGGATTCATAGTTTAAAGCATACTACCGTCTGTAACGTTGTTGTTGTATTATAGTTTAGTTAATTCACTTGTTCATATATCTTGCTTTGTTGAAACTGTCCTTGCATCTGTCTTGTATTGTAGCAATTTCTGTAAGTCAAAATCATCCATATCTGGTTACACATTGAGAACTAGTTCATCATTCCTGCAAGTCTAAACCAGTTTGAGTCTGTTGCATTCGGTAGTGTTAAGTCTGCATCTTAGTGTTATTTTAGCTGTAGTTTTTGATTTTCAGTTTCATCGCATATCTGCACCTTGTTTCAGTTAGCTGTATCATCGCCAAAGCTAGTCTTAGTTATTTGCATTTATAGTTCATAGTATTCTTGTAGTTTCAATCTTTTCATATCATTCAGTTCATGTGCCCAATCCTGTAGTTGTATAAAATAGTTCAATATCACCCTGTAAAATATCAGTTCAAATAGTTGTTTCACATTTCATCTGTCCTTTTTGAAATTTGTCTGAGACTCTGTAACTCTTTGCAGTCTGTGTTAGCTTCATCCTATTCTATTGTGACTGCCTTGTTACTGATAGCTTAATCTGTTCTGATTAGCAAATCAGTGTAAATCAAAATCATAGTCATGTTATAGAGTCATTTCTCAGTTATTCATAATCAGTGTATGTATTGTCGTGATTTTGCTTTACCGGCGTATATCTGGTTACTGAAATTCGTCTTTTGAGCTCAACAGGTACCTGTGGTGCTGCTTTTCAAACCAAATGTGAGGAGAAAAATATTGTGAGACAACCTGTTGGTTGTGCCTAAACCCGGTCTTATACCGGAGTTATCATGCCTCAACTTTAATATCCTTGTCTTGAATGATACACCATCTTGCATGCAAACTAAACAAGTTGCTAAGCATTGTCAAATCCATGCCATTTATAACATCTTTGTGTATGATCCTGTGACATTTGGGTAATTTACTTGCTAGCTGAAGTTGTTATTTCACTGTGCATTATCAATTTTTGCATAACATGATGTCTGTATGTATGCTTGCATAGTTTAAACATTCATTCAGATAAACCCTGATTGAGACTCGGAATTGTGTTGTGCTTGGTTTCTGAATTGAGTTGAATTTCTGCCTGGTTAACTAGGTGTATAACATGTTGAATGGTATGTCTGTTGGTCTATGATTGTGACTTTTCGATACCAGACCAGTCGTCTAGTTAGAATTCAGCGAGAGGACGTAGTGGAGATTCCTGTGTCTGTCGAGGAAAGACCTGACCAACATGAGACAATGGGTGACAAGATAGTCCAACCCCGCAGTCTCAAAGATTACTTGTACCCCATGAGGACAAGTGATGTGATTTGTAGATAGTGGTAAAAGTGGTTCGATTCTCAGACTTGTGAAGGATATTAATTAGACTTAAATTCTAATATTAAAATAGAAAACTCACTAAAAATTATAGCAAACTCAATCAAAGTTGATATCAATATTAAAAGAACACCGAGGCTAAGATTCCACTATTTTCCAAATTCAAAGTGATTTAATCCAATATTTATATTCATGCAATTTTCTTGTTCAATTTGATTCTTACTATTGCAACAAGTAGATTTTCTAAAGCAATAATTGTAAACACCAAGCATGAAGCATCAAGAGTCTATAAACTAAGCGTACTCCATCAAAATAGATCACAATCACTCAAATAAAAATCATATTCAATAATAATCCAAGGAAAATAATCATAATAATAATTGCAATAAATTAAATTAAATAGATTGTACCGCTTTTTGTTGGAAAAATAGCTTCCTCTATCGCCTCAGCAATGGGGTTTAGCTCCTCATATCAAAAATAGGTTCAAAATAATAAATCATGGCTCAAAAGGTGGTTTTATTGACGAGAATATATAAAACATCAGATCTGCAACGGTGTGTAGATGTTACAGAACTCACCGTTACAGTTGGTGTTGCAATACTGAAGATATACCTTGCTAATCAACTGTTACAGGATCAGAAATTCAAGACCCTAGAATACGAATGTCTTGCACATCTTAATGTTCTTCAGCTGTTAAACAACGACACTGTTCTGCGACTGTTTCCCGTGCGTCAATGTTCTTCGCGTTCTTCCTCTTCAGCAGCAGCAGCAGCAGAAACATAGTTTGGTAAAGCTCTGATTTCTTCTTATCCGGCTCTCCTCAGGTCCCCAAACTCTCGACAACCCTTCTATATGACCCAAGACATCTATTTATATCAAAAATACCGATTAAATCTCTCCTAAATCTTTCAAAATCTCTTTCCTTCTCTTCACGTCAAAGTTGCGGCAATTTCTTGTTTTAGAATTTCTACGCGTTTCTGAGCTTTCCTTTTTATTCTAAACTCTTCCTTAGATAGATACAAATCTTTGGGAAGGTTTACATCACTTTAATCTCTCTAAAATTCCCTAAAACAGGTCACACACGTGACTTTCCATATATTTCTGTTGTGATAGAAATCCGTCGGTTGAGCCCAGGATAATCGATTTAAACACGCATATCAGATTCCTAGAACCATAAGGAGTCTATCCTATGAAAATCTGAGGTTTAATCGACCTCAAACTCCTGCAAATCACGATTGCCAAAACTGCCAAATATTTCCTGTACTTTTCTGGATTTGAAACCGTAAAGAAGAAAGGACGCCCCCTATCCAGAGTAGGGGTGCCTTTAGCAGCTGCCTTAAGGGGTGTCCTGGGGTTTCCCCTTATCCAAGCCGGGGGTCTGAATAGCAAGTGTCCTCCGGGTGCTTTCCGTCAACTTTTCGAGCCAATTTTTTCCAAAAATGTTTATTAGCCAAAAATACCTACAAATAAGTAAAACACCATAATAAGTACAAAAATGATCCCTAACAATATATAGAATCGAGACAAATCGGACACAAAAATGTGTCTATCAAATACCCCCAAACCTATTATTTGCTAGTCCTCTAGCAAAAATAAAATAGAAATAAAATCCTAACTCACTGTCGCAGGCATCGTCGATTGCATTTAGCGTATGCAATAAGCCTTTAAACCCCTAGGTGTCCCTAGTGGAGGAGTGTTGTCTCCGGAGGGATTACCAGAGGTATACCTACAAAACCTTTATACTCCAGACCCTAGCTATCTACACAGAACCTTGGAAGGCACTAAAGAATGTCCTTGGTTGTCATACTTATTGACTACAGGAGGAAGTACCCTGATGTGAAATTCCAATTGTTGTACACGAGTACGCACTCAAGCATACTAAAATTCATATATAAGTGACAGAGCTCTACTCAGATAGTTGCACTATGGACATCAATATCCGGAGTCAAAATTAATCACATGGATAGATCAAGAAGATGGATATAGAAAAACATAGATGGTTTTGATGTTTACTAGGTGAACGGTGTTTCTCATATCTGTCTGAAGGCCTCCGCCAAAATGAACCTATCCTAATGGACTGAGATACCGGTCTGACTAATATCAACACACTGGCATATACAAGGGTACCAGTGGTCGATAATCCTAACTCTAGGTCAACACAACTGGCATATACAAGGGTTCCAGTGGTCGACTTTATTGAATTTATTCCAGTTGGTCTGATGGTCTGGTCTCTTTTTTTTTTTATCTCAATCACTCTAATTCACCCTAGCATTGGTAACAACTTGAATCATGAGCCCCACCTAATCACTTAGACAAACATAGTTTAAAAACAAAACAAAATAAAAACAGAAGTGAAAAGGACTCAACGAGATATGGTGAAACTATCATGTTATTTCTAACACCTGAGCTATGTGCTTTTATGAATAGACGTTTTAGATGTTTCCATCTAGTCAGATTGGTTCCTCAACTCCTACAACCAAAATGCTTCCATCCACTTAGATTGGTTAGTGCCATCCTTAATAGGGATAAATTTCTAGGCTCTGGAGTTTATTTATTGCAACGAAAAGGTAACAAAAAGTTCTACCCCACCCCCAAACTTAAATCTAACATTGTCCTCAATGTTTCTAATCAAAGAACAGTACCAAAAATATAAGTAACATGAGGAAATAGTAAAGAGAGAAGTCGGAAAGATAGTACCTGGGTGAAGTGTAACCAAAAACCTACAAAAATATTATACAACATACAAAATCGCCTCGATGGTCAATCAAGGTAAACAGGGTCCTCCAGAGGGACCTCCTCAACATCCTGTAGGAAAAGGCTCTAAAAAGGGCTTCAATCGCTGACCGTTAACCTTCGAAGAACTACTACCATCTGGTGTCTCAATCTCAACAACGCCATGAGGAAAAACAGTACGGACCACAAAAGGACCGGTCCACCGAGAGCGCAACTTCCCGGGGAATAGATGCAAACGAGTGTCATACAGAAGAACTTTTTGACCTGGAGAAAATGACTTTCGTAAAATATTCCTATCATGCACAAGTTTCATTTTGTTCTTATACTCCTTAGCACTATCGTATGCATCTCTACGAATCTCGTCCAACTCATTGAGCTGGAGCTTTCTTTGAGCTCCTGCCTTGTCAAGTGAAAAGTTTAAGTTCTTAATAGCCCAATAGGCTCGATGCTCTAACTCAACAGGAGGTGACATGCCTTTCCAAACACTAAACGATAAGGTGACATTCCAATGGGTGTCTTAAACGCAGTACGGTAAGCCCATAAGGCATCAGTAAGCCTCGACGACCAGTCTTTCCTATTTGGATTAACTGTTTTCTCTAGAATACGTTTAATTTCCCTATTGGAAACCTCTACCTGACCACTAGTCTGAGGGTGATATGGGGTTGCTACTTTATGGGTAATACCGTATTGTTTCATTAAAAGAGCAAACGGTCTATTACAAAAGTGTGAACCTCATCACTAATTATAGCTCGCGGCGTACCAAAACGTGTAAGTATATTCTCTTTCAAAAACTGGAATACGACCCTGTGGTCATTCGTTTTACACGGAACCGCCTCAACCCACTTAGACACATAGTCTACAGCGACAAGTATGTAAAGATAACCAAACGAAATAGGAAATGGACCCATAAAATCAATGCCCCACACATCAAAGACCTCAATCACTAAAATAGGGTTCAAAGGCATCATATTTCTACGGGAAATGGTTCCTAACTTCTGGCAACGCTCACAAGAAACACAATGACTATGGGAATCTTTAAACAACGAAGGCCAGTAAAATCCACACTGCAAAATCTTAGCAGCAGTCTTCTTAGCACTAAAATGACCCCCACATGCATGTTCATGACAAAAGGAGATAATACTAGACTGGTCACTCTCAGATACACATCTCCTAATAATCTGGTCCGGACAATACTTAAACAGATAAGGATCGTCCCAAAAGAAATGCTTAACCTCGGCTAAAAACCTAGAACGATCTTGCTTACCCCAATGTTGAGGGGTTCGACCAGTAACAAGATAATTCACTATATTTGCATACCAAGGTGATTGGGAAACAGAGAACAATTGTTCATCAGGAAAGCTATCCCTTATAGGAAGGGAATCACTAGGGGAACTAACAACTAGCCTAGACAAGTGGTCTGCTACTACATTTTCTGCACCCTTTTTGTCTCTAATGTCTGGGGAAAATTCCTGTAACAATAGGATCCATCTAATCAATCTAGGTTTGGTATCCTTCTTAGATAAAAGGTATTTCAAAGCAGCATGATCTGTATAGATTATGATCTTAGAACCTAATAGGTAGGACCTAAACTTATCCAAGGCAAACACGATGGCTAAAAGTTCCTTCTCGGTAGTTGTGTAGTTCATTTGGGCATCATTCAGAGTTTTGCTAGCATAATAAATCACATGAAGTAATTTGTTTTCTCGTTGTCCTAAAACGACGCCTATAGCATAATCTGAAGAATCACACATAATCTCAAAGGGTAGGTTCCAGTTAGGTGCCTGGACTATCGGGGCAGTAGTAGTAAAGTTTTAAGCTTCTCAAAAGCCTCTAAACAAGCATCATCAAAGAAAACTTAACATCTTTTGCAAGCAAATTGCAAAGAGGTCTAGAAATCAAGCTAAAATCCTTAATGAATCGACGGTAAAAACCTGCATGCCCTAGGAATGACCTAATATCTTTTACGGTTTTTGGGACCTGTAAAGTCTTAATAAGGTCAACTTTGGCTTTGTCTACCTCTATACCCTTTGAAGAGACGATGTGCCCTAACACAATTCCTGATTTAACCATGAAATGGCATTTTTCCCAATTAAGCACTAAATTTTTTTCCTTACACCTAGTCAACACTAATGTCAAATGATGCAAGCACTCATCGAAAGATGAACCAAACACTGAAAAATCATCCATAAAGACCTCTAAGAACCGTTCTACCATATCAGAAAATATGCTCCATCATACAACTTTGAAAAGTTGCAGGGGCATTACATCCCGAAAGGCATGCGTCTATACGCAAAGGTACCAAAGGGACAGGTAAAAGTGGTTTTCTCTTGGTCTTCTGGGGCAATAACGATCTGATTATAACCGGAGTAGCCATCTAAGAAGCAATAGTGACTATGTCCAGCTAATCGCTCTAGCATTTGGTCGATAAAAGGAAGGGGAAAGTGATCCTTCCTTGTGACCTTGTTCAATTTCCTATAGTCAATACACACACGCCATCCCGTGGTCACTCGGGTTGGGATTAATTCATTATTATCATTCTGGACTACAGTGATACCTGATTTCTTGGGGACAACCTGAACAGGGCTGACCCACTTACTGTCTGAAATTGGGTAAATAATACCCGCATCTAACAACTTAAGCACCTCTTTTCGAACTACCTCTTTCATGTTAGGGTTCAGTCGACGTTGCATCTCCCTAGAAGGTTTGGAGTCTTCCTCTAAATGAATCTGATGCATACACAGTAGGACTTATACCCTTAATGTCTGCTATAGTCCACCCTAAAGCTTCCTTATTGTCTTGAAGTACATTTACTAGCCTACTTTCCTGATCACTATCCAAATGGAAGCTACAATCACAGGTAAAGTCTCAGATGGGCCTAAAAACACATACTTTAGAGTATCGGGTAGTGGTTTAAGGTCCAACTTTGGGGGCTCTTCTAAAGAAGGAATTAGGGTAGTCTCAGAAACTGGTAACGGTTCGAACCTAGCTTTCCATCTATCAGTGTCTAACACAGGGGTAGAATCTAATAGAGCATTCACCTGTTCAATAGTGCTATCGTCGTCAAAATCTAAACCAAAATGGGATAGACAACTTTCTAATGGGTCTTCAGACAAGATGTTTGGTAATGACTCCTGAACTAAGGCTTCTATCATGTTCACCTCCTCAACACATGTGTCATCTAGCTCATGAGGTTGCTTACTGACATTAAAAATGTTCATCTCCATAGTCATATTACCAAAAGATAAACTCATCACACCATTTCGACAGTTAATGATCGCATTAGACGTAGCTAAAAATGGGCGACCTAAAATCACAGGTATCTGGTTCTCTGGGTCAGGGACAGGTTGGGTATCTAGGACCACGAAATCCACTGGATAAATAAACTTGTCGACCTCAATAAGAACATCCTCGATAACACCTCGAGGGATTTTAACAGACCTATCAGCTAACTGCAGTGTCATCTGAGTAGGTTTCATTTCACCAAGTCCTAGCTGTAAGTATACATGGAATGGCAGTAAGTTCACACTGGCTCCTAAGTCAAGTAAAGCTTTTTCTACCCGGAAGTTACCTATTGTGCAAGCAATGGTAGGAGAACCTGGGTCTTTGTACTTTGGAGTTGTGGTGTTCTGAATGATTGAACTTACGTGACTAGCTAAAAAGGCTTTCTTATGGACGCTAAGTTTTCGCTTTCGCGTACATATCCTTAAGGAACTTGGCATAAGCAGGAATTTGCCTAATTGCATCTAATAAGGGAAGGTTTATGGTAACTTGCTTAAAAACCTCCACTATGTCATTAAAGTTCGATTCCTTCTTTGTTGGTACTAATAGCTGAGGAAATGGGGCTCTAGGCCTAAAATCAGACCTTTCAGGAACCGAATTCACATCATCAGAAACTTTATCAGTCTCTTCAGCTACTGGTCCTGAGAGGTGAGATCCTGAGGGGTGAACTACAGTATGTTCACTATCGGGCATGGTTACCTTATTGTCTACAACTCTACCACTTCTAAGGGTTCTAACACATTCAATTGATTCGATGGTTTTGCACCTAATTCATGAACTCCTCTAGGGTTGGGTTGTGTTTGACTAGGAAACTTACCTTTTTCTCTCAAAGAATCACTTATCAGACCAACCTGGGTTTTTAACTCGGAAATAGCCTGACTATTTTCTTGTCCTATCCTGTTACTAGCTTGTAGACTCTGTTCTACGGATAACTGAATTTTGCAGTTTGCTGAGTTAACAAGGCGAGAGATTCCTCTAAACTTAGGATTTTCTTATCTGACTGATTCTGAAACTGAGCTAGTCCTGAAGGATTCTTAGTATAGCCAAAACCTGGGGGAGCATTAGAATTACTAAACTGACCTTGACTTTGGCCCTTAGACCACGAAAGGTTCGGATGGTTTCTCCAACCAGGATTATAGGTTTCTGAATATGGGTCAATCTTTTGACGGTTATCAAATCTAGTGTTATTATAAAGAGCATTCCTGCTCTTCAATATTCTGGCCTTCCCAAAAAGGCTCCACTCTACCACTAGTCTGGCCCACTTCTAAGGCTTCTAACCTTTTTGCTATAGCAGCAATTTTGGCATCTGATTCATAGCCTCCTTCTACCCTATTAACGTTTCCTCTACTTAAAAGAATTGTTTTCTGGGGTGCCCTACTATTTTCCCATTGCTGGGTTTTTTCGGCGATTTCATTAAAAAATTCCATCGCCGCATCAACAGTTTGGTTTTCAAATCCACCAGTGCATAGAGACTCAACCATGGTCGTTGTGGAATAATCTAAACCCTCATAAAGGATCTGAACTAGCCTAACCTTTTCTAAACCATGATGAGGACACTGGGATAATAAATCATTGAACCTTTCCAAATACCTATATAAAGATTCTCCCTCTTGTTGTGAAAATGTGCATATTTGCGTCCTAATAGACGATGTTTTGTGCCTAGGGAAAAACTTATTGAAAAAGGCAGATGTAAGTTGTTCATATGTCTCAATTGACTCGGAGTCCAAACTATACAGCCACGACTTGGCCTTATCTTTCAGGGAAAATGGGAATAACCTAAGTTTCAAAGCATCATCATCTAAGCCTCTAATTCTTAGAGTACTACAAATTTCCTCAAAATCCCTAACATGGTAATAAGGGTTTTCATTTTCTTTCCCTAAAAAGATTGGGAGCATCTGTAAGGTCCCAGGTTTCAGTTCATAGGGTGCCTCCGTTTCAGCTAACTTAATACACGAAGGACGGTAGTCCTAGTTGGATTCAACAAAGCTTTCAAAGTTGCCATTTCTGGCGCTATCGGAGCAACATGGATTCTCTCCTCAGTCAAAGACGTTCAAAAACAGACTCTTCAAAAGTCGGACTTTCTAGATTAAGGTAATCGAGACGCTTCGAACTACTAGGTTTCTCTTTAACAAATCTACCTAGTGCGTCTCTTTTACGTTCAGGCATACAATAGAATTTTCTAAATTGGAAGGGTAAGCAAACACAGATCAAGGCCGACTCAACCAAATCAAACCTATTGATTTCTAGCAAACAAAAAGCATGATGGCTCCACTTAGATTGTTTCTAGACCAGCTTCTAATCCTTCGAACGGGAATTCGTTACAATTTAAGCAAACCCCTCTGGAATCAATCCGAGTTAACGTAAGTTGAATAGAGGCGAGGGAAACTCGGTGGAGCTTTGATACCCAAGGCCTCACTGGTATTACAAGGCGACGCAATCACGCATTCAACTTACAGAAACCGTCAAGAACTTCGAAGTATGCTTAAAAGAGTAACCAATATTTTTCGAATGACTTTCCTGTTAAGCTCGTTACCCTATCGGTCTCGTTCTAGTCAAAATTTTAGGCTTAGGTTCGCGTAGGTTACGTGTTCCTAAAGCGGGCAAGAAGAGAACGATGATGAAATCCGAACCCTTATCTTGTATGGCCAGGCCTTGCCCTTTACTAGAAAAATAAATGTTTGTATTCAGTCCTCAACATATATGCATACGAAGGAGTCCAGTAACTCGCTGACAGGGGATTCCCGAGTGTTTAAAATCTTACCCCCCTTTCCAGATGGGGGATGAATCGGTTGTAGTCGACTCGGGCCACTGACTCCGATGTCTAGTGTACGAACCCAAGGTGCAGAGACAATATCGTAATTGTCCTCCTTCTCTGCAAACAATTTATATTTAAAGTACCCTTCCGTAGGGTAATAAAAAAAAATAATGTCCAAAAGTCCAAAAAAAATAAAGAAAAATTACAAAAATAATAAACCCTAATACAGTTTTTTTTTTAAAAAAGAAAATAAACAAACCCTAAACTAAAATTGTCTAAAATAAAATTGTCTTATTTTCTGTTCTTTTTGCTTTAATCTTTAGCTCCAAGTCTTTATGAAATCACCAAACTCTTTGGCTCAATTTTCTTTATGATCCAGAACCTGTAGACACAAGATAAATACCCAAAAACATAAAAAAGGACAAAAATAATAAAAATAAAATAAAATAAATAAAAATAAAATAAATCTAAAACCCTAAAAACAAGTCCCCGGCAGCGGTGCCAAAAATTGATGTGATTTGTAGATAGTGGTAAAAATGGTTCGATTCTCAGACTTGTGAAGGTTTTTAATTAGACTTAAATTCTAATATTAAAATAGAAAAATCACTAAAAATTATAGCAAACTCAATCAAAGTTGATATCAATATTAAAAGAACACTGAGGCTAAGATTCCACTATTTTCCAAATTCAAAGTGATTTAATCCAATATTTATATTCATGCAATTTTCTTGTTCAATTTGATTCTTACTATTACAACAAGTAGATTTTCTAAAGCAATAATTGTAAACACCAAGCAGAAGCATCAAGAGGCTATAAACTAAGCATACTCCATAAAAATAGATCACAATCACTCAAATAAAAATTATATTAAATAATAATCCAAGTCAAACAATCATAATAATAATTGCAATAAATTAAATTAAATAGATTGTACTGCTTTTTGTTGGAAAAATAGCTTCCTCTACCGCTTCAGCAATGGGGTTTAGCTCCTCATATCAAAAACAGGTTCATAATAATAAATCATGGCTCAAAAGGTGGTTTTATTGAAGAGAATATATAAAACAACAGATCTGCAACGGTGTATAGATGTTACAGAAGTCACCGTTACAGTTGGTGTTGCAATACTGAAGATATACCTTGCTAATCAACTGTTACAGGATCAGAAATTCAAGACCCTAGAATACGACTGTCTTGCACAGCTTAATGTTCTTCAGCTGTTAAACAACGACACTGTTCTGCGACTGTTTCCCGTGCGTCAATGTTCTTCGCGTTCTTCCTCTTCAGCAGCAGCAGCAGCAGAAACATAGTTTGGTAAAGCTCTGATTTCTTCTTATCTGGCTCTCCTCAGGTCCCCAAACTCTCGACACCCCTTCTATATGACCCAAGACATCTATTTATATCAAAAATACCGATTAAATCTCTCCTAAATCTTTCAAAATTTCTTTCCTTCTCTTCACGTCAAAGTTGCGGCAATTTCTTGTTTTAGAATTTCTACGCGTTTCTGAGCTTTCCTTCTTATTCTAAACTCTTCCTTAGATAGATACAAATCTTTTGGAAGGTTTACAACACTTTAATCTCTCTAAAATTCCCTAAAACAGGTCACACACGTGACTTTCCATATATTTCTGTTGTGATAAAAATCCGTCGATTGAGCCCAGTCTAATCGATTTAAACACCCATATCAGATTCCTAGACCCATAAGGAGTCTATCCTATGAAAATCTGAGGTTTAATCGATCTCAAACTCCTCCAAATCACGATTGCCAAAACTGCCAAATATTTCCCGCCAATTTTCTGGATTTGAAACCTGAAGAAGAAAGGGCGCCCCCTATCCAGAGTAGGGGTGCCTTTATCAGCTGCCTTAAGGAGTGTCCTGGGGTTTCCCCTTATCCAAGCCGGGGGTCCGAATAGCAAGTGTCCTCCGGGTGCTTTCCGTCAACTTTTCGAGCCAATTTTTTCCAAAAATGTTTATTAGCCAAAAATACCTGCAAATAAATAAAAACACCATAATAAGTACAAAAATGAGCCCTAACAATATATATAATCGAGACAAATTGGACACAAAAATGTGTCTATCAACAAGCCAGCCCTCTTGCATTGTTCCACCAGAAATTGCTGGTCATTTTGAGTTAAAGGCGAGCACGATATACATGCTCCTTGTGTTTCGAGGGGTTGATGCTGAAAACCTTTACCATCACGTGAGAGACTTTGAGGAGATTTGTGGGACTCTCAGATTCAATCAGTTGACAGAAGATTCCCTGAAATTGCATTTGTTTCCTTTCTCTTTGAAGGAAAAAGCCAATTCTTGTCTATATGCTTTGCGGCCTCGGTCCATTAGAACTTGGATGAACTTACGAAAGAATTTTTCAAAAAGTTCTTCCCAAATCACAAAACATCCACCATTCGTCAGGATGTCAATAGTTTTGTTCAACTAGATGGTGAGACATTATCCAAGTATTTAGAAAGGTTTAACGATTTGTTACTGCAATGTCCTCACCATGGTTTCGAACAGTGGAGACTATCAACAATTCTATATGAAGGGTTGGATTTCGCCACTCGAACCTTGGTTGAATCTATGTGCAATGGTGATTTCACAGATAAAAGTGTCGACGAGTCGTGGGCCTTCTTGCATGAAGTTGCCGAGAAAACTCAGCAATGAGAGTCTGATAGAGCACCTAGAAAGTCGACCATAAGGGGTAATATGCATAAAATAGAGTATGAATTTGAGGGTAATGCTAAAATAACATCATTGGTTAGGAGAGTTGAGGCTTTAGAACTAGAGAAAAGTGTGAAATATGCTGCAACTAGTTCTTGCAACCACGTTGAGGTTTCTATTTGTGTTGCGTGTAATAGTTCTGATCATCTTGTTGATAACTGCCTACAATTGCATGCATTTCAAGAGTCCAGACCTGAACAAGCTAATGTTTTGTATCAAAAGCATGAGAATAACCCCTATTCTCAGACATATAACCCAGGGTGGAGAAACCATCCTAACTTTTCATGGTCCAAGGGCCCTGTACAAGGGGGAAATTCAGTAAACACAGAAGGATATTCATATCCTAGAAACCCCCAAGTACAATCACACACACAATACTCTGTAGAGAAAAGGCCTAGCTTTGATGATGGTGTAAACCAAATGAATCAAATTTTTTTTGCAATATCAGAAGTTGAATGACCAAAGGTTTGCTACTCTAGAACTTAAATTGGGCCAAATATGTGATGCTCTAAATGATAGGGAAAAGGGTAAACTCCCTAGTCAACCTCAGCAAAATCCGAAAGGCACATTTTAGGCAAGTACATCTAATTGTAATGAGACTGCACATGCTATCACCACTCTTCGTAGTGGTAAAATTGTTGATAACAATGTAGGCGTACCACAGACTAGTGAGTCTGAGTCAGACTCATCATTGCATACAACGCCACAGAAAACATCCATTGTATAAAATGACTCTGAGCATGTTTGTAAATCTAAAAATTCTACTGATTTTAATGTTTCTTTGCCAGCTAATGTTCCTGTTGCTCCATTTCCTCAAAGGTTGGTGCAACAGAAGAAAGGTACCCATTACAATGAGATGTTAGAGATGTTCAAACGAGTTAACATCAACATCCCATTTCTTGAAGCAATAAAGCAGATCCCTTCTTATGCTAAGTTCTTGAAAGATCTGTGCACACAAAAGCGAAAGCTTAATGTGCACAAGCGTGCCTTTCTCGCTGAACACGTAAGTTCTATTATTCAAAACAAGACTCCATCTAAGTTTAGAGACCCTGGTTGTCCCACAATCACATGCATGATAGGTGACCATATGGTCAATAAGGCGTTACTGGACTTAGGGCAAGTGTTAACCTACTGCCATATTCGGTGTATGTGCAGTTGGGTCTTGGAGAGTTAAAACAAACACCTATAACTCTGAAATTGGCGGACAGATCCGTCAAAGTTACTCGTGGTGTGATAGAAGATGTTCTAATAAAGGTTGATAAGTTCTATTTTTCCTTGTACTTCATTGTATTAGATACTCAGCCTATGCAGAACCCAGACTGTCACATTCCTGTCATTTTAGGACGTCCTTTCTTGGCAACGTCCAATGCAATCATTAATTGTCGTAATGGAGTGTTAAAATTGTCGTTTGGTAACATGACTGTGGAGTTTAATGTTTTTAATGCTAGAAAACAACATTTAGATCTTGATGATGATAATGATGTGCATGAAATCAACATGATTAAAAGTTTGATTCAGGATTCGTTGTCTAGTGGCATGTCTGTTGACCCTTTGCATGCTTGTTTGAATAATTTTAACTTGGATCTGTTTGATGATGAATCCATAAGTGAAGTGAATTCTTTGCTTGAATTTGCACCTCTCATGGACACCACCAAATGGAAATCCAGAGTGGATCCACTTCCACTCTCTGAATCCAAGTATGTCCCGTCTCTTGTTGACCCACCAAAGCTCGAACTGAAAACATTGCCTGACACTATTAAATATGCATTTTTGGGATCTTCTAATACTTTGCCTGTAATCATTTCATCTGCCTTAGACATAGAACATGAGAGTAAGCTTTTAGAAGTACTTAAGAAGCATAAAGAAGCATTAGGATGGACAATCTCATATATTAAAGGCATAAGTGCCACTGTGTGCATGCATCATATAAATCTTGAAGAAAATGCTAACCCATCTAGGGAAATGCAGAGGAGACTCAATCCTAACATGAAATAGGTTGTTAAGGGTGAGAGTCTAAAACTACTTGATGCAGGTATCATATACCCGATCTCAGATAGCAAATGGGTTAGTCCCATTCAGGTTGCGCCAAAAAATCAGGTGTTACTGTAGTTCAAAATGATAAAGACGAGTTAGTTCCTACTCGAGTAACCACAGGGTGGCGAGTTTGCATTGACTATAGTAAGTTGAACACAGTAACAAGGAAAGAACACTTCCCTCTTCCATTCATAGACCAAATGCTAGAACGGTTGTCTAGGCATAACTACTATTGTTTCTTAGATGGATTTTCTGGTTACAACCAGATTCATATTGCACTTGAAGATCAGGAAAAGACTACATTTACATGTCCATTTGGAACACTTGCTTATCGTCGTATTCCCTTTGGGTTGTGTAATGCACCCGCCACATTTCAACTTTGTATGATGAACATTTTCTCTGACATGATAGATAACTTCCTTGAGATCTTTATGGATGATTTCTCTGTGTTTCGATCTTCTTTTGATGAATGTTTGAACCATCTCACTCATGTGCTTATTAGATGTAAAGAGAAAAATTTGGTTTTGAATTGGGAAAAGTGTCATTTTATGGTGAACTCAGGCATAGTTCTAGGACACTTCATCTCTGAAAAAGGCATAGAAGTAGATAAATATAAAGTTGACCTCATTCAACACTTGCCGCAACCCCGCTCAGTGAGGTAGGTTAGATCATTTTTAGCCATGTTGGTTTCTGCCGTAGATTCATTAAGGATTTCAGTAAGATCTCAAGGCCATTGTGTAATCTACTTGGTAAAGATGTTGCATTTGTGTTTGATGATGCTTGTGTGCGTGCATGGGAAGAACTCAAAACTCTTCTAATTTCAGCCCTTATAGTCCGACCACCTGACTGGAAATTGCCATTTGAAATCATGTGTGACGCGTCTGATTTTGCTGTTGGTGTTGTTTTAAGACAGCGCGTCGATAGACTTCCATATATGATATACTATGTTAGCAAGACTCTTAATGATGCTCCACTTAATTATACAACTACTGAGAAAGAGTTGTTTGCTGTTGTTTTTGCATTGGACAAGTTCAGGGCATACTTGATAGGGTCTAAGGTCATCATATACACTGATCATGCTGCCCTGAAATTCCTTCTTTCTAAGAAGGATGCTAAAGCTCGTCTCATACGATGGATATTGTTATTGCAGGAATTCGATCTCGAAATTCGAGATAAGAAAGGTTCTGAGAATGTGGTTGCTGATCACTTGTCTAGATTAAATGTTGAGTCTTTTAATGAGTTTGTGCAGATTAGAGAGTCTTTTCCTGATGAACAATTAATGCTTGTGTCTGAGTATCCTTGGTTTGCTGAAATTGTGAACTATCTTTCCACGGGAAGAATTCCTTCGCATTGGTCTATACAAGACCGTTCTAAGTTCTTGGCTGAACTTAAATACTTCTTTTGGGATGACCCGTACCTGTTTAAGTACTGCCCGGACCAAACCATTAGGAAATGTGTCCTCAACAGTGAACAAAAAGATGTGATATCTTTTTGTCACGACCAAGCATGTGGTGGCCATTTCAGTGCCAATAAAACTGCTGCAAAAGTCTTGCAGAGTGGGTTTTATTGGCCATCGTTATTCAAAGACTTCCATACTTATTGTATTGCTTGTGAACGTTGTCAGAAACTAGGAAGTATTTCCAAGAGAAACATGATGCCATTGCACCCTATTTTGATTGTTGAACTGTTTGATTTTTTGGGGAATTGATTTCATGGGTCCGTTTCCAAATTCTAAAGGTAAGCTATACATCCTTGTTGCTGTTGATTATGTTTCTAAGTGGGTAGAAGCATCTGAGACCAAAACAAATGACCAGGGTGATTCTGGCCTTCTTAAAAGAAAACATATTTTCTCGTTTTGGCACACCTAGAGCTATAATTAGTGATGGTGGTTCACACTTTTTCAATAGGTCTTTTGAGTCATTGGTTCGCAAGTATGGCATAACTCATAAAGTCGCAACCCCATACCATCCACAGACCAGCGGCCAAGTAGAGGTTTCTAATAGGGAAATTAAGCACATTCTAGAAAAGATTGTTAACCCGTCAAGAAAGACTGGTCATTATGATTGAATGATGCTTTATGGGCCTATAGAACATCATATAAAACCCCTATTGGCATGTATCCATACAGAGTTGTGTATGGCAAACCTTGTCATTTACCTGTTGAACTAGAACATCGAGCATATTGGGAAGTTAAGAAACTTAACTTTTCTCTTGATAAGGCAGGTACTCAACGGAAACTCCAACTCAACGAGTTGGAAGAACTGAGGAATGATGCTTATGACAGTGCAAAGATGTACAAAGATAGAATGAAGGTGTTCCATGACAAGCGCATTTTGCGCAAGTCATTCACGCCTGGCCAGAAAGTGTTATTGTACAACTCACGCTTGTATCTTTTTCCAGGTAAATTGCGTTCTAGATGGACATGCCCGTTCATGGTGCGAACAATATTCCCTCATGGAGATGTAGAACTCGAAGACATAGCAACTAAGAACGTCTTCAAGGTCAATGGACAGAGACTGAATCCGTTCCTTGAACCAATTCCATTTGAAATTGAAACAACTGATCTTGCAGATCCCATCTATATGGACTGAAATGGTTCACCCCTTGTACATACCACATGTTTAGAATTCCAATTATCTCTCCTTGCTTTCTTTTGGTTTCAGTTTGCTAGATTAGCTCTTGTTGTATATAATCTTTGTTCTTGTGATATCCACCTTGTTGCTCAACTATCTGGTTTGGTAACACATTTTGGATCTGGTACTCTCTAACCTTTTTTTATCTTCATGAACTTCATGGCATGTTATAATTTGTGAATCCTTAGAAACATTAAGGATATTGTTTAACATAGGTTTTGCGGTACAAGTAGATATCACATGAATTTTATAGCGATTTGATATGTTTGAATCTTGTGAGTAGATAACATCTTAAAAAAATGAATGAAAAATGAAGCTCATTTACCTTGATCTGTGATACCTGTGCATGTATGATATCTAGGATTCTTAGTCTAGAAGATGAGGCACCCCTGATTCTAGCACAATTCACATGTGATTTAGAAATTTGCACATGCACGATCAACCAAGCGTGTATAGCGTCGGTGTTTCATAGGTTAAGTAGGCTGCCAATCATCTAGAATACTCAATGAGACTTGACTAGCTTGTTCTTTGGTTGACTGGGATAGAAGTTGGAGGATATGTTAAGAAGAGCAACCATTGAATTTGACCGGGTGCATCAAAAAGGGCTGGCTCTTGCTAAAAGTGTCATGCAATGTATTTTTGAGCTTTTGTGTAAAGTTGTTGTGTCATTATGTGTTTGTATCTCTTGTTATTGCAAAGTCAGATGAAAATTCAGATGAAAAGTCAGTTATCAGAAAGAAAAGAAAATCCAAAAAAAAAAAAAAAAAAAAAAAAAAAAAAAAAAAAAAAAGAAAGAAAAAAGAAGTACTCAGTGTTTATTATGTTCTATTTCAGTAAAAATGTTAAAGTATCTCTCTTGCCTGAAAATGAGAGTAGTCAATGTAAATATGAAATCAATGTTCTTTGTTGATTTTATGTTGTAAATGGTCTTGTAATATGCAAGGAGGTTGTAGCCATCAATGTACAACGCGGGTAAGCTGAAATATCACCAACTCTTAGGTGAACATTCACAATGCTCGTAAATGCGGACAGCTAGCTTGGCTTTGAATTCAGTTCTTAGCCTAAAAACTATCTCTTAGTGATTGGCGGTCATAACTTCCTAGAGTAAATAATTCTCTATGCATGTCCCAGGGAGATACACTTTACACTCTTATCACATGTCCTGAGTCGTTTCAGTGCTAGAATTGTGCCTTTGAAAGCTAGATTGACATATCCATTTGCTGTGAGCTAAAAACTGAATGCAGGTATCACTTTCATGGAATCTGATCTTACATTTTGTCCTAGAACATTTTGGGTACATTTTGACCAGCGCTAGTGGCGTAGGTAGACCTTTCTTTTGGTTTTCTGTTTTACTCGAGGGCGAGCAAAAGGCGGGTTTGGGGGTATTTGATGGGAACCTAATATTGCATACATTCTTATCTTTTTGTAGGTGTTTATTCCATTTTGTTGCACTAATTGCTTGTAATTATGCAAAAGTATGTATTTTTTAGTTGTTGTTTGTTGCAAGTAAATTGTGTAGCAATTGTCCTGACTTTTGTTTGTAATTATAGGGGAATGGAAAAAATGGTCTAAACATGTGCTTTGAAAGAAGTGAAGCTACAATGCCCTGTCAAGTTAGTTACCAAGTCTATGTTAGGCAGAAACGTATAGTGGAGAACGCATCCAGGGTGCCAGCAGACTTGTGAAGCTAATGGATCTACTAATGAATGTGAAGCTCAAGAAGAAGAATCATCGTGAAATGAAGTAACGGGCCGAAATCCAAGTAATACCCATGTTGGGAGTTAAGGGAAGAAATCCAGGTCCAAGTTCCATTCTCATATACCAAAAAATAGGTATTCATGAACAACACTCTAACATACCCCAAATCCCTCTTTCTTTTTGCTATCATCAGAAACATCCCCCATTCTCTCCTTCACCCCCGATAACACCCCATCAAATGTCAAACGCTAACTCTACCAATCTCATCTATAACCAAATCCCTGTCAATTTCAGTACTCATCACCCTTACCTCTATATCTTTCCCCTGTCAGACTAGTTGCTTACCCTTTTTATACTCATCCATTTCAGTCAAAGCCCTAGGCTATGAAGTATAAAATTAGGTCGGCTAAAGTGAAGTAATGGAAATCTAGAGGTCTGAATTTGGTTCTCCTTGCGAACTCTAACAACTACAGCAGAGAATTGGCAGCAAAAAGGTGGACGTGGTGGACGCAAGCTACTGGCATGGTCAAAAATTAGGGCTGAATCTGACTTCTCTGCAACACCTACAACATCAGTCGAATTGGTGAAGATAAGTGTTGTGGTTGTACATGAATGAAGAGTATTACATAGTGGTGAGTTTCGAGAATAAAAAGCCTGAATTTTATATTGTGTATTTGTTGGTTGTGTGGTGAGATTTTGGGGAATAATTCATGTATAAAAAGGGGGGGGGTTATGTGATGTATTTGATATGCAGTGAGTAAGGGAGTATGGTATGAAAACACTTAAGTAATTTCCTTTGTTCTTGAGAAACCAGTTTGAAAAAGAACAGAGTTCAGTTGCTTCTATGGTTTTATCTCTATTTGAATTCTATTTGTCCCTTGTTTTCAGTATGTTCTAATTTCTTAGCTAGGGTATAGATGAAACCTTAACTTTATGCTAGATATTAATGTTTTGATATTCTTCTTCTTATGCTTAATTGAATAGACATGGTTTGATCTTTGCAATGAAAAACACACATCTTACACCTTGTATGTCTTGCATCCTAGGTTGTTAGAACTGTAATTTGTTGCATCAACTTATATGAAACTGATTCATTTAATCTGTGATTAGTACTACTGTCACAAGACATCTAATTCTAGGGATTAATACCTTAGTTGTTATCAAACTATCCAACCTTAGATTGCCTTTGGTATGCGGCAGACGTGCATCTTCACCGCCATCCATTATAAAGGAAAAGAATAATATGGAAACTTGGAATCATCTAGTATAGGTTAAGTGGTGGATTTGATTTCCCTAGTAACCCTTACTCGACTGTTCTCAACTCTCATTGCATCCTTATTTCTGTTTCGTTTATAGTTTCATAATTCTGTTTAGCAATTATCTCGTCGTATCGACAAATACCCTGATTTGAATTAGTAAAGTAAGGATCTGAAATTCAACATTACACCATCCTAGTCTCTGTGGGTTCGACCCGTATTTGCCATGTTTACATTGTTGACATCGTACACTTGCGGTTTAATATAATTGTAGGTTTCTAATCCCTACCAACCATTGGCTAATAGATGCATTTTGCGGGACACATATTGGATGTCTATATAAGCTTTGCTCGTATCTGCTTGTAGCATTCTGCAATAAGAAAATCCTAAATGCTTGTAAAAAAATTTTAGATAATCTTTCATCAGTAACATGGATATGTTACCGGAATTGACTACCGAGATATTACAACTCCTCCAAACTATAGAAAGTGTTTTAGCAAGCAAACGGGTATGCAAAGTGTGGAATAATGTCCTTGCGGACAAAATAATTGGATTCCTTTTTGGTGTCACACAAGGAATGGGGAAACAAAAAGTTACTCGACTCTTCTATAGAGAACATATTAACGAGGAAGATTTCAACCCGATCATAACAACCATCAATAATCACGTCCGGATGATGGAACCTATGAATGGACTAATTTACACCCAATAGTTGGATCTTGCAATGATCTGATATTTTTTTATGTTTCACACCACGGCATACAAGATCATGTTTACATTATGAATCCAACAATGCGGGAGCACCTCCATCTTTCACAACTATGCATCCCAATTGCACGAGATCAAATACTTTCGTGGTATCCACGATACAACGTAATTGGGTGGTTTTGGCTACTGTCAACGTACGAATTCGTACAAGGTAGTTCGCATTGACAAGGATGGTAAATTTCAAATACACACTCTAGGCGACGAGAGGGGATGTAGGAACATAGGGAAGATTCCTTATACTTTTCGGAGTTAAGGTGTGTACGCACATGGTTGTATTTTTTGGAAGGATTGTCCTCCGCATGATACTGTCATAGTTGTATCTTTCAATTTGGAAAATGAGACGTTCCATGAACATTCACCATCCCCGCATCATATTTCTGGGAGTGAATTTTGGATAGATTCTTACCCGTCACTTGGGATGGTCATGTTCGGAGATCGCCTTTTATTTTACTACATCCATGAGGTGATTGATAAGCCCCGGATAGATTTCTTGGCAACCGTTTCTGAAGAAAATATTCATACATGGGCACCTGGATGGAAGGGAATGTAATTGGAATCATAAGATGAGAATTTTCTTGGAAGAGGATGGGGATGAATGGCCTACTTATAACCCGATAGCCTTTGGAAATAACAACGACCTCCTATTGTGGCAGAATAGGCGTTTATTGCGTTACAATACACTCACCAGAACTTGGACGAAAATTTGGGGGACAATACCGTGGAAACATGGGTTGGAATTATTCCTCACATGAGGAACGCTGTCTCGTTGAAGAATTGTGGTGGACAATTGGAAAAGTGTACTCATGATGTCCATGCCACTAACACATTCCCTAGGTTATCTATGTAGTTTTTTTTCTTCTGTTGTTTTTGTTTTCCTAAGTTTTTTGGTTTTTATTTTAATGTGTAGATCGTCACTTTGTTGGTTACACATTCAATGTATAAATATATTATATTTTCCAAATCATGTAAGCATTTGTGATTTGTGTCGTGTTTCCTTATAGGTTTTTTTTTATTATCTATTGGATGTGCACCAATGCACATTTATAGTACCACGACATTCTTTTCATCATAGACTGATAGTAGGTTTGTGTTGATCCAAAACCATACTTACATAATATAAACTCAACCTGTAAATGGAAAGAACACTCTTTTAAACTATTGATAACACATAAACATATTTCGTGCTATGTCAACATTTAGCTAGACTCTTATTGAATTTTAATCGCGTATTGGTTCAATACCATAGCGGTGACGTGTTGGCATCATCACACCAGAAACTTTGATGCATAAACTTTTTACGGATTTCACCCTAATTCAAGAAGAAACGAGCAACTTTAATCTATACAAAAAATCTTTGTAGCAAGCTTCTCAACCAAATAGTATTTGTTGAAACCCATACTATAATAAGATTTTTTAAGGAAATTCATAATCAAACAAGATTCCACATAACATGGAACGCCTTTCTCTTCACGGATGGGGAGGCATGTACGTCGTTGTTAGAAGACGTTTCTTTCACTTATATTTCGAGGACCCGTACATAATAATATATTTAGATTATATCAAGCTCATGTGCCGGATTTACATTGGTTATAACTCACAATTATGGAGGCATCAACGCTGGTATAGGTTATCCTTTGCAGGAGTGGATAACGCAAGGAATTCCAACCCAAGAGGTTTCATTTTTGTCGGGGATAGATCAGAAGGAAACACCAAACCTTAGTGAGCGCTAGAAACTAAGAAGTACTTGGACGATTGCACTAACCACGACTAAGAATTACATACCTTTATGGATATTACCATCATTGCATCGCTGCAATTCATCCGACCATCTTGATGCTTGCTCCAGCTATTTACAAGATAACTAGTGTTGTTCTTCTTCCACATCCAAACATACTTTTTAATCAATGACAATAGACATTTCGTGTTCTTATAGAGGTTAAGGGTATGGAAGATTTCTCCATTTGATGCAGGAGGGGGGTTCTGTAAAGCTTTGAAATAAGGCTTGCTCTTGTTGATCAGTTATGGACGCTAGTTGTATGAAGAAGAAGGTCAGGATATTGAGGATGAGGATAGTGAGGATAACGAGGGTGGTGATGATGGAGATGAAGAAAGTGAGAACGATAATTAGGATGTGATACTCTCTGATGGTGATTCGGATGACCCCTTCAGAATAATGGACATGCTCACAAACTTATCCTTTTATTTCCAGAGCTTGACAGAACCCCCACCCCCATGAACTCTTGATGATTGGTATGCTCTATCACTTATCGATAATAAATTTGTTGTCCTATAAACATATTATTACTGATAATAAGTTTGTTGATCAGTTATGGATGTTGGTTGTATGAAGAAGAAGTTCAGGTTGTTGAGGATGAGGATAGCGAGGATGGTGATGGTGGAGATGAAAAAAGTGATAACGATAATTAGGATGGGATAGTCTATGATGGTGATTCAGATGACCCCTTCGAAATAATGGACATGCTCACAAACTTATCCTTTTGTTTCCAAAGATTGAAAAAATATGAACTTTAGATGATCCAACACGCTATCACTTATCTCTTATATTACCGATAATAACTTTGTTATCCTGTACAACAAAAGGACTTACGGGTCATTACGATATTTGTTTTAACCCATCTCTGTATAGAGTTCCTTAGTTCGGTAATATGAAATGACACGTCCATGCGGGAGCAATATTATAAAATCCCGTCCATGTATGAACAATTACAATTAAAAAATTCTTTAAGGAATAGAACAATAAAAGAACCCTCTATATCTCTCTATTTACTTTTTTTTTTCTTCAGATTTGGGTGTTTGATTGAAGAAATAGAATGATTGTTTTATGTTAAGCTGTTTTAGATTTGGGAGTTTGTTTATTTTGGATTTTGAATTATTTTCAATACAAAAAAGTCTCATAGAAACTAAAAAAATCAAGATAAAACTCTCTGAAATACAAACAAAAGAAGAAGATTTTAAAAACTGAAAAAACAATCTCTTTTTCTCTGTTTACTTCAGTTCTGTACATTTACCATATGTTTTAATTGTTAGTATAGTGTATTAAGAATTGATATAACTCCTTGAGTGTAGTCAGTAACTAGGTGAAATTTGTTTTAATGTTGTATCCTTGCTATCTTGTAGTCAGTTACTAAGTAAATGGTGGTTTTACAGTCCTAAGTATGTTGTGGTTATTTAGTCCTAGTGGTTATACATTGGCTACTTGTAGCTAACTCTCTCACATACATAAGATGAGAGTTCTGTCATTAACTGTTAGGTCTTCGGAAAACCTTATAATACCACTAGGGATACTTCATTTAATCTTGTAAAATATGTATTTTGAAGGGTGTCATGTCATCTGATATGGAAAATAGGTGGATGAATTGTGCCCGTAAGTCTAGAGAATACGTAGAAGGTTTCAAGTCATTTATAATGTTTTTCAAGAATAATGGTGGTGAGAGTACGTCGTTCTCATGCCCTTGTAAACGTTGTATAAACTGTAACGGTTTAGTTCCACTTGATGAGGTTTCCTTACATTTGCTCAAACATGGGATTCAATCTTCGTATACAATGTGGCGTTTTCATGGTGAAAGATCCGTGGTACAAGAATATAGGGTTAATACTTCAACAGAAGGTGTGCATGTCAATATAGAAGATGCAGTTGACAATTTTGAACATGTACTCGATACTTCCGTTAATAAGACTACAACCTATGGTGTAAATGACAATGTTGGAGAAGGTGATGGTGTGAATGTTGGAGATAGAGTAGATGAGAATGCTGGAACAAGCAGAGTAGATGAGAATTATAGAACAAGCAGGAGTGAGGGAAGATAATGTCTGCATGAGCGTGCAAGACAACCGTTGTACGATTTATGTCCTTAAGTAAAAAACATCTTTGTACGCTTCTATATGTCTGAATAACATCAAGACCCAGTACGGAATTTCAGAAAACGGTGCAACTACAGTCTTAGAATTGATAAAAGAGTTGCCTCTTGAAGGAAACACGTTGCCGTGTGAGTTCCCTGAAGTTAAGAAGATGATTCAAGAACCGGGTATGGATTATATAACGTTTGATGTGTGCGTAAATGACTGCATCTTATACTAGAAGGATAGAAGTACATTGGTGAAGTGTCTTGTTTGTCAAGAACCAAGATATATAAAAGTTTTCAGTGATGAGAGGAAACTTACCCAGGTTGCGCAGAAGATATTAAGATATTTTACAGTGTACCAATAATTGAAAGGCTGAGAAGGTTTTACATTGTACCATGGATAGCAGAGGCAATGCTTTGGCATTATAAAGTGCAGTCAGATATGAATGTGATGCAACATCCAGTTGATTCTGCAGCTTGGCGGTGTGCAGATAAGTTTTCTCTAGAGTTTGATTAGGATCCACGCAATGTTATACCCGGGATAGCAACAGACGACTTCAACCCGAATGGATATTTCGATCTGAAATACATTGATAGATGAGTTGAAACAATTATGAAATGATGGTGCAATAACATACGACGCCTTCAGTAAGATGAAATTTGTGATGAAAGCGAGGCTGTTATGGTCTATCCATGTGTTAGAGCATAGCTCGGTTGAACCCACCAACCGTTGGTATGTCATATTTTAGTAATCCAAAACTCATTTAATGAGTCTCTTGATTATTTACTAGAGTCAACTTCGCATAGGTTTACTAGAAAGTTATTAGGATATGGGACTTACAAGTATTACGTGAAGACTTAAAGAATGTGAAGAAGTAATAAGCTACAACGACGACATCATCCTTCCTCTTGAGGTTAGTAATATTTGACTTGAACTGTTTCATTCCTAACGTATCTTTCAAGTCGTGCATATTGAAAACATAACTGCGAAACTGTGAATGATTGTACTCTAGTTAGATGTAGTATTAAGGAATACAATACGAAGTATAAAGATTATCTTTTGAACTTTGTATATAATACATCGACATAGTCGTATAAATGCTATTGTGATTATGTGTATGGGTGTGGGTGAAGATTTCGTCCTAGTAAACAATGTTTTACATTCGTTTAAAGGAAGTAAATTCATAAACTTGTTTTGTGAATCGAAAGGGAAATCGCTAGGTTTATTGGTATTGTATTCATTGTAAATCTTTGGAATTACCAATATGTGTGTTTAGTATAACCGCTCATGACTTGTTTATGTTCTTGGTAAAACTATTCACAAGGCCTGACTTTTTTATTGGTATGACTTTTATTAGTGAAACCGATCTTAAGTTATCACCTGAGATGGTATGATCGATTTGTTGTAATTGGTATGACCAACTCTAGACATTGGGGAACCGATCCTAGTAAGAGGTGCAACCGATCACAAGCAAAGGGGAATCGATCCTTGTAAGAGGTACAACAAGTCTTAGATATTGGTAACCGATCCAATGACTTGTGCAGCCGAAAACAAGTTAGATACCATAAATATGTGGTAACCGATCCTAGTACCTAGTTAATCAAATTTTGGGAAGCTAGTGTGACCGATCCTAGTACCCACATGGAGGCAGTAACGAAACTTGTTTTGGTAGAACCGTGAAACCCATGATTGGTGATTAGATAGGATAATCAATCACTTAGTTCTTGGAAGTCAGATGAACCAATTCTAAACTTGTTTGGAATTGTGGCAAATCGGTTTCAAGATTGTAAATATGAAAGATGATTAACAAGTAAAGATGTCGACATACTTTGAACATGTGCAATAACTCTTATCTTTTATTGTTCAAAGATATTCCTTAACAGCAAAAGGAGAATCCCGGATCGAAATAAATTGAGAATCTTTTAATTAAGGTTTTTAGTTTTATATGCTTTTAATTTCTATCAATTAAAAAGCATATCTTTAGAAAATAAAAATTGGTAATGTGCATTTACAAATTGGAGATTTTCTACTGAGATTTCGGTCATTAATTGGACAAAACATTTCCAGGAATTATGGAAACTGAATTTAGAAATATATTGCATATCTTGGGAATATTTTTGGTTTTGGAAATTCCTTGGTGTCCAAACTTCCTTGGTCTATAAATATTGAAGTTTGCATTTCTAGCAAACTAATCCTCAGAGCCAGCAAAACTACCTTGTTGTGTTGTTACTGGTGGAGCCGTCTATTCGGAGAGGAAAGTAATCTAATTAGGCGAAATCTCTTACGACCGCTCGTTTTAAAGACTTCTTTGGGATTGGGAAGTCCTACGAGTACCGTTGGTGGGAAACTAGATAACTGCAGTTTATTATTAGTTTTCGATTGATTTGATTGACTAACGGTTCTTGAGCTTTGATTTCACCTAGTTTGTTTATGCTTGAGAATCTTCTCTTCTAATATAATATTCACTCATACTAGATCGAAATTTTGACGGGAGATCTTTAGAATGTTTGTAGTTCTAAAGACATCTTGTGATAAACCAACGTTAACAGACTCCGTTCTGTGTGTGATTAATCTCAAGAGATTCAAGTTGTTTGTGTGCAGGTGTTTATTGAAGATCTAAGCATATTTTAAGACAAAGAAGACAAAGAAGAATTCTTATTTGAGTTCATAATCTTTGGTGTGCACAGATCGACTGGGGATCCAACTATAATCGGTTTATCTTTGTGATAATCTTGATTGATTAGTTGAGTAGGTCGGCATTAATACGTTTCTTTGTGATTCGAAGTTTTGATTGCATAGTCTTAACAATTACTTTGGAATTTGTTGAAAAGATAGATCTAAGAACCCGACAAAGGAGTTTATTGGGATAAACAGAAGAGCCTTTTGTCAAACTCATATCACGTTGATTGAAAAGAGTTATTACCGAATATATTTGTTGTTCCTTTACTGTTTGGAATGCGAACCAAAAGAATTGTTCCAAGTGCGTGACTTATTGCAAGTTGGAGGCGCAGGGATACAAACGGAACTAGGTGAACTATAGATTTAGTTGCTTGGTCTCAACTACAAGAAGTTGGTTTAAATTTTGTATAGCGGTTTAATCCTGAGAGTGTTCAATTATGGACAAGGTCTCAGGGTTTTTCTGCATTTGCGGTTTCATCGTTAACAAAATCTTGTTGTGCCATTTACTTTATATTTCCGCATTATAATTGTTTTATTATAATTAAAGTAAATTGCACTTTGTACGTTAACAGGGCACTTGATGTCAATCCTATTGGTTTTGGTTATTACCGTACCTTTATCAAGTGAACACTTTGTTGTTGTATTATCTCGATTCACATCCATAGACGATCACACAAAGTGTATCGGATTTCTCCACTTGTCTAATATAATTATTCACGTGTTAAGCCAGTCCGTACTAACCCTATTTGAATCGGACACTGTGTTGAAATATTCCTTGAGTGATTTTTGCTCCAAGAGGTTTATACACAGTGGGTCTTGTATAGGTTATGATCAAAAGTTTAAGATTGAGGTATATTTGGGTACCCTCGTCTTTTCACCATGATTTCCCAGCTTTGGGTAGTTTGTCTGGATCTGTGACTCATGGGTATTATTCATGTCCAACTTGTAAAGAAGAGATAGTTGTTGAGTGGTTGTCGTTCAGAAAGAAGATCTGTTACATGGGACATCGTAGATGGCTGCCAGCAAAACACAAGTATAGAGATGATAGATTGAATTTCGATGGAGGGGTAGAACACAGTACATCTCCATGGAACTAACATGATAGAAGGATCAAGAGATGGTGCATAATTTGAAATGAAAACAAGGGAAAGGAAAACAACTAGCAAAGAAACATAAAATAGGATCTGAATACGGTGCTGATGAAGAAGAAGAGGTATCTGACCACTCTTTGTTTTCAAGAAGGTCCACTATATATGATTTGCCAAACTGGGGTTCAAACGCTATCCGTTATTTCATTGGTGTTATACTTACGGAGAAGAATATAACATAGCATATTATACACACTGTAATGGGGAATAACAAGTCAAAGGATGGTCCTAATGCGCGGAAGGATTTGAAGGCTTGGGATTAAAAAGAAGTTATGGTTGCAAAAATATAAAGTGACTGGAAAAACATCAATAGCAGATGGAAGTTTTGCAATGACGAAAAAAAGAGAAAGTTTCTTTTTGTACTATCTTGAAAAACTTGAAGGTCCCTTCTAATTTCTCTTCCAATATTCACAACGACGTCAGCGTCATTCCTCCGGAGATAAGGAATCTGAAGTCTCATGATTACCATGTTCTAATGCAACATTTATTTCCTTTACTGGTTCATATTGCGGCATCACTACCTAAGGATATCCGAATTGCACTTCTCCGGATAAGTATGTTTTTCAAATTTCTGTGCGTGAAGGTCATTAACAGAGAACATCTCTTAAAAGCAAAAGCAAGTCCGGTAGAAGCAATCTGTGTACTCGAAAAGCATTTTCCTCCATTATTTTTTCGTTATTAGCATTCACCTGACGGTGCACCTAGCCGATGAAGCTTTAATCTGCAGTCCAGTCATATTTAGGTGAATGTACCTCTTTGAGAGGTAACTACCCAACTTACTTTGTTATATGATTTATAATTTGAGAAGATGGCATTATTGAACTGCGATATTGAACACTTGTTGAAATTTTTGTCACTAATTTTTACAGGTTAATGAAAGGTTTCAAAGGATTGGTGTGCAATAGAAGGTACATTGACGGGTGCATTGCAAGAGGCTATACGCTGCGAGAAGATGGCATATATTGTATGGAGGACATATCAGAACATAGTGGTGGCACTCATAAACATACTCGACAATACTTGCTGGATGATTCTGGCGAGTTCGCTGATGAGATGCCTTTAAGTGATGTAAGGACTTTCACCTGAACCAAGTGCAGTTTGATCAAGATCGCAGATGGATACTTTCTAAGTATATTGGAATCGATGGGTGGCAAAATTAAAAAGAAAATCGTTTCACATAGTTGAGTTGGTGTTGATAATTGGGGTTATCAGTCTAATAATACTTGATTTGTTATTTGTAGGAAGTATGACTCCTATGTTAACCACGCCAAGTCTCATGCATCCAACCAGACCTCAAATAATTTTCATTTATGGTTACGCGACGAGGTAATAAAACACAATGTATTTTCTAACTTATTGTGTATTTAAAAAAAAATATATCCAATTTACAAAATAAAGGTTCATAAGAATCATAACATTTTTCTATCTGAACTTATTATGTACAAGTTATATTGTATTAAGGTAAACTATCAAATACTCATACTTGTTATGTCATTTATGCAATCTTATCATGCTCCATGGTTAAGAACTAGGATCGTCATGTGCATTATCTTTCACTACATCTCTCTGCATATAAATATATTTACTCACTAAATAGCGTGACATTGGTGGTATCTCTCAGTTAAAAGCTTATCAATTGCGACTTTTTAAAAGTTTATCAGTTGAAAGGAAATTCATAATTGAACAAGATTCCAAATAACATGGAACGCCTTTCTCTTCACGGATGGTGAGGCATGTACTTCATTGTTAGAAGAAGTTTCTTGCTCTTATATTTCGAGGACCCGTACACAATAATATATTTAGATTATATCAAGCTCCTGTACCGGATTTACATTGGTTATAACTCTCAAATTAAGGAGGCATCAACGCTGGTATAGGTTATCCTTTGTAGGAGCGGATAACGCAAGGAATTCCAACCCAAGAGGTTTCGCCTTTGTCATGGATAGATCAGAAGGAAACACCACACCTTAGTGAGCGCTAGAAACTAAGAAGTACTTGGATGATTGCACTAACCACGACTAAGAATTACAGACCTTTACGGATATTACCATCACTGCATCGCTGCAATTCATCCGACCATCTTGATGCTTGCTCCAGCTATTTAAAAGATAACTAGTGGTGTTCTTCTTCCACATCCAAACAGACTTTTTAATCAATGACAATATACATTTAGTGTTCTTATAGATGTTAAGGGTATAGAAGATTTCTCCGTTTGATGCAGGAGGGGGGTTCTGTAAATCTTTGGAACAAGGCTTTCTATTGTTGATCGGTTATGGACGTTGGTTGTATGAAGAAGAAGGTCAGGATGTTGAGGATGAGGATAGAGAGGATGGTGATGATGGATATGAAGAAAGTGAGAACGATAATTAGGATGGGATACTCTCTGATGGTGATTCGGATGACCCCTAATGGACATGCTCACAAACTTATACTTTTATTTCTAGAGCTTGACAGAACCCTCCCATGAACTCTAGATGATTGGTATGCGCTATCACTTATTGATAATAACTTTGTTGTCCTATAAACATATTATTACTGATAATAAATTTGTTGATCAGTTATGGACGTTGGTTGTATGAAGAAGAAGGTCAGGATGTTGATGATGAGGATAGCGAGGATGGTGATGGTGGAGATGAAAAAAGTGAGAACGATAATTAGGATGGGATAGTCTATGATGGTGATTCAGATGACCACTTCGAAATAATGGACATGCTCTATCCTTTTGTTTCCAGAGATTGACAAAATATGAACTCTAGATGATCCAGCACGCTATCACTTATCCCTTATATTACCGATAATAACTTCTTTATCCTGTACAACAAAAGGACTTACGGGTCATTATGATATTTTTTTTAACCCATCTATGTATAGAGTTCCTTAGTTCGGTAATATGAAATGACACGTCCATGTAGGAGCAATATTATATAATCCCGTCCATGTATGAACCATTACAACTAAAAAATTCTTTAGGGAATAGATCATTGAAAGAACCCTTTATCTCTCTCTCTTTACTTATTTTTTTTCTTCAAATTTGGGTGTTTGATTGATGAAATACAATGATTGTTTTATGTTAAGCTGTTTTAGATTTGGGAGTTTGTTTATTTTGGATTTTGAATTATTTTCAATACAAAAAAGTCTCATAGAAACTAAAAAAATCAAGATAAAACTCTCTGAAATACAAACAAAAGAAAAAGATTTTAAAAACTGAAAGAACAATTTTTTTTTCTCTGTTTACTTCAGTTTTGTACATTTACCATATGTTGTAATTTTTAGTATAGTGTATTAAGAATTGATATAACTCCTTGAGTGTAGTCAGTAACTAGGTGAAAGTTGTTTTAATGTTGTATCCTTGCTATCTTGTAGTCAGTTACTAGGTAAATGGTGGTTTTACAGTCCTAAGTATGTTGTGGTTATTTAGTCATAGTGGTTATACATTGGACACTTGTAGCTAACTCTCTCACATACATAAGACGAGAGTTCTGTCGTTAACTGTTAGGTCTTCGGCAAACCTTATAATACCACTAGGGATACTTCATTTAATCTTGTAAAATATGTTTTTTGAAGAGTGTCATGTCATCTAATATGGAAATGAGGTGGATGAATTGTGCCCGTAAGTATAGAGAATACGTAGAAGGTTTCAAGTCTTTTATAAAGTTTTTCAAGATTAATGGTGGTGAGAGTACGTCGTTCTCATGCCCTTGTAAACGTTGTATAAACTGTAACGGTTTAGTTCCACTTGATGAGATTTCCTTACATTTTCTCAAACATGGGATTCAATCTTCGTATACAATGTTGCGTTTTCATGGTGAAAGATCCGTGGTAAAAGAACATAAGGTTAATACTTCAGCAGAAGGTATGCATGTCAATATAGGAGATACAGTTGACAATTTTGAACCTGTACTCAATACTTCCGTTAATCCTACTACAACATATGGTGTAAATGACAATGTTGGAGAAGGTGATGGTGTGAATGTTGGAGATAGAGTAGATGAGAATACTGGAACAATCAGAGTAGATGAGAATGCTAGAACAAACCGGTGTGAGAGAAGACAATGTCTGCATGAGCGTGCAAGACAACCGTTGTACGATTTATGACCTAAAGGAAAAACAACTCTGTATGCTTCTATATGTCTGAATAACATCAAGAACCAGTATGGAATTTCAAACAATGGTGCAACTACAGTATTAGAATTGATATTAGAGTTTCCTCTTGTAGGAAACACGTTTCCGTGTGAGTTCCCTGAAGTTAAGAAGATGATTCAAGAACCGGGTATGGATTATATAACGTTTGATGTGTGCGTAAATGACTGCATCTTATACTATAAGGATAGAAGTACATTGGTGAAGTGTCATGTTTATCAAGAACCAAGATATCTAAAAGTTTTCAATGATGAGAAGAAACTTACCCAGGTTGCGCAAAAGATATTAAGACATTTTACAGTGTACCAATAATTGAAAGGATGATAAGGTTTTAAAGTGTACCATGGATAGCATAGGCAATGCTTTGGCATTATAAAGTGCAATCAGATATGAATGTGATGCGACATACAGTTGATTCTGCAGCTTGGCGGTGTGCGGATAAGTTTTCTCAAAAGTTTGATAAGGATCCACGTAATTTTATACCCGGGATAGCAACAGACGACTTCAACCCGAATGGATATTTAGATCTGAAATACAGTTGTTGGCTGGTAATTATCCAGCCTTACAATCTTGCTCCTTCGTACTGCATGTTGCGCGAGTTCTCGATGTTGGCACTGTTAATATCTGGCCCAAGATCACAAGGGAAAGATATAGATGTCTATTTAGAACCATTGATAGATGAGTTGAAACAATTATGGAATGAAGGTGCAATAACATACGAGGCCTTCAGTAAGATGAAATTTGTGATGAAAGCGAGGCTGTTATGGTCTATCCATGTGTTAGAGCATAGCTCGGTTGAACCCACCAAGCGTTGGTATGTCAAGTTCGGTTTTCATATATTAGTGAACCAAAACTCATTTAAAGAGTCGCTTGATTATTTACTAGAGTCAACTTCGTGTAGGTTCACTAGAAAGTTATTAGGATATGGGACTTACGAGTATTACGTGAAGACTTGAAGAATGTGAAGAAGTAATGAGCTACAACGACGACATCATCCTTCCTCTTGAGGTTAGAAATATTTGACTTGAACTGTTTCATTCCTAACGTATCTTTCAAGTCGTGCATATTTAAACCATAACTGCGAAACTGTGAATGATTATACTCTAGTTAGACGTAGTATTAAGGAATACAATACGAAATATCAAGCTTATCTTTTGAACTTAGTATATAAGACATCAACATAATCGTGTGAATGCTATTGTGATTATGTGTATGGGTGTGGGTTAAGATTTCATCCTAGTAAACAATGTTTTACATTCGTTTAAAGGAAGTAAATTCATAAACTTGTTTTGTGAATCGAAAGGGAATTCGCTAGGCTTATTGGTATTGTTATTCATTGCAAATCTTTGGAATTACCAATATGTGTGTTTAGTATAACCGCTCATGACTTGTTTGTGTTCTTGGTAAAACTATTCGCAAGGCCTGACTTTTATATTGGTATGACTTTTATTAGTGAAACTGATCTTAAGTTATCACCTGAGATGGTATGATCGATTTGGTGTAATTGTTATGACCAACTCTAGAAATTGGGGAACCGATCCTAGTAAGACGTGTAACCGATCACAAGCAAAGGGGAATCGATCCTTGTAAGAGGTACAACAAGTTTTAGATATTGGTAACCGATCCTATGACTTGTGCAACCGAATACAAGTTAGATACCATAAATATGTGGTAACCGATCCTAGTACCTAGTTAACCAAATTTTGGAAAGCTAGTGTGACCGATCCTAGTACCCACATGGAGGTAGAACCGAACTTGTTTTGGTAGAACCGTGAAACCCATGATTGGTGATTAGATAGGATAATCAATCACTTAGTTCTTGGAAGTCACATGAACCAATTCTAAACTTGTTTGGAAGTGTGGAAAATCTGTTCCAAGATTGTAAATATGAAAGATGATTTACAAAGTAAAGATGTCGACATACTTTGAACATGTGCAGTAACTCTTATCTTTTATTGTTCAAAGATATTCCTTAACAGCTAAAGGAGAATCCCGAATCGAAATAAATTGAGAATCTTTTAATTCAGTTTTTAGTTTTATATGCTTTTAATTTCCAGCAATTACAATGCATATCTTTAGAAAATAAAAATTGGTAATGTGCATTTACAAATTGGAGAATTTCTACTGAGATTTCGGTCATTAATTGGACAAAAAATTTCCAGGAATTATGGAAACTGAATTTAGAAATATATTGCATATCTTGGGAATATTTTATGTTTTGGAAATTCCTTGGTGTCCAAACTTTCTTGGTCTATAAATATTGAAGTTTGCATTTCGAGCAAATTAATCCTCAGAGCCAGGAAGACTACCTTGTTGTGTTGTTACTGGTGGAGCCGTCTATTCGGAGAGGAAAGTAACCTAATTACGCGAAATCTCTTACGAACGCTCGTTTTAAATACTTCTTTGGGATTGAGAAACCCTACGAGTACCGTTGGTGGGAAACTAGATAATTGCAGTTTACTATTAGTTTTCGGTTGATTTGATTGACTAACGGTTGTTGAGCTTTGATTGCACCTAGTTTGTTTATGTTTGAGAATATTCTCTTCTAATATAAGATTCACTCAAACTAGATCGAAGTTTCGACGGGAGATCTTTAAACTATTTGTAGTTCTAAATACATCTTGTGATAATCCAACGTTAACAGACGCCGTTCTGTGTGCACAAAACTTTGGTGTTTATTAAGAAGATTTGAAGACAAAGAAGACAAAGAAGATTTCTTAGTTGAGTTCATAATCTTTGGTGTGCACAAAACTTGATCGCCTGGGGATCCAACTATAATCAGTTTATCTTTGTGATAATCTTGATTGATTAATTGAGTAGATCGGCATCAATACATTTCTTTATGATTTGAAGTATTGATTGCAAAGTCTTAACAATTACTTTGGTAGTTGTTGAAAAGATAGATCTAAGAACCAGACGAAGGAATTTATTGGGATAAACGGAAGATCCTTTTGTCAAACTCATATCACGTTGATTGAAAAGAGTTGTTACCGAACATATTTGTTGTTCCTTTACTGTTTGGAATGCGAACCAAAAGAATTGTTCCAAGTGCGTGAATTATTGCAAGTTGGAGGCGCAGGGATACAAACGGAACTAGGTGAACTATAGGTTTAGTTGCTTGGTCTCAACTACACGAAGTTGGTTTAGATTTTGTATAGCGAATTAATCCTGAGAGTATTCAATTATGGACAAGGTCCCGGGGTTTTCCTGCATTTGCGGTTTCCTCGTTAACAAAATCTTGTTGTGCCATTTACTTTATATTTCCACATTATAATTGTTTTATTATAATTAAAGTAAATTGCATTTTGTACGTTAAAAGGGCACTTGATGTCAATCCTATTGGTTTTGGTTATTACCGTACCTTTATCAAGTGAACACTTTGTTATTGTATTTTCTCGATTCACATCCATAGACGATCACACAAAGTGTATTGGATTTCACCACTTGTCTGATATAATTCTTCATGTGTTAAGCCAGTCCGGACTAACCCTATTTCAAGTGGACACTGTGTTGAAATATTCCTTGAGTGATTGTTGCTCCAAGAGGTTTATACACAGTGGGTCTTGTATAGGTTGTGATCAAAAGTTTAAGATTGAGGTATATTTGGGTACCCTCGTCTTTTCACCATGATTTCCCATCTTTCGGTACTTTGTCTAGAACTGTGACTCATGGGTATTATGCATGTTCAACTTATGGAGAAGAGATAGTTGTTGAGTGGCTGTCGTTCAACAAGAAGATCTGTTACATGGGACATCGTAGATGGCTGCCAGCAAAACACAAAGATTGAATTTAGCTAGAGGGTTAGAACGTAAAATAATATCTGAATACGGTGCTGATGAAGAAGAATAGGTATCTGACCACTCTTTGTTTTCAAGAAGGTCCATTATATATGATTTGCCAAACTGGTATCCGTTATTGCACTGATGTTATACACACAGAGAAGAATATAACATAGCATATTATACACACTGTAATGGGAATAACAAGTCAAAGGATGGTCCTAATGCACCGAAGGATTTGGAGGCTATGGGGATTAAAAAGAAGTTATGGTTGCAAAAAGATGAAGTGACTAGCAAAACATCAATAGCAGATGGGAGTTTTGCAATGACGAAAAAAAGAGAAAGTTTACTTTTGTACTATCTTGAAAAACATGAAGGTACCTTCTAATTTCTCTTCCAATATTCACAACGACGCAATCTTCCGGAGATAAGGAATCTGAAGTCTCATGATTACCATGTTCTAATGCAACATCTATTTCCTTTAATGGTTCATATCGCGGCATCACTACCTAAAGATATCCGAATTGCACTTCTCCGGATAAGTTTATTTTTCAAATTTTTGTGCGCGAAGGTCATTAACAGAGAACATCTCCTAAAAGCAAAAGAAAGTCTAGTGGAAGCAATGTGTGTACTCGAAAAGAATTTTCCTCCATCATTTTTCGTTACTAGCATTCACCTGATGGTACACCTAGCCGATGAAGCTTTAATCTGCGGTCCAGACATATTTAGGTGAATGTACCAATTTGAGAGGTAACTACCCAACTTACTTTGTTATATGATTTATAATTTGAGAAGATGGCATTATTGAACTGCGATATTGAACACTTGTTTAAATTTTTGTCACTAATTTTTACAGGTACATTGACGGGTGCATTGCAAGAGGCTATACGCTGCGAGAAGTTAGCTTATACTGTATGGGGGACATATCAGAAGATAGTGGTGGCACACATAAACATACTCGACAATACTTATTGGATGATTCTGGCGAGTTCCTTGATGAGATGCCTTTAAGTGATGCTAAGGACTTTCACCTGAACCAAGTGCAGTTTGATCAAGCTCGCAGACGGATACTTTCTAAATATGTTGGAATCAATGACTGCAAAAGTAAAAAAAAAAAATTGTTTCACATAGCCGAGTTGTTGTTGATAATTGGGGTTATCAGTCTAATAATACTTGATTTGTTATTTTTAGGAAGTATGACTCCTATGTTAACCACACCAAGTCTCATGCGTCCAACCAGACCTCAAATAATTTTCATTTATGGTTACGCGACGAGGTAATAAAACACAATGTATTTTCTAACTTATTGTGTACTTTAAAAAATATATCCAAGTTATAAAATAAAGGTTCATAAGAATCATAACATTTTTCTATCTGAACTTATTGTGTACAAATTATATTGTATTAAGGTAAACTATAAAATACTCATACTTGTTATGTCATTTATGCAATCTTATCATGCTCCATGGTTAAGAAATAGGATCGTCATGTGCATTATCTTTCACTACATCTCTCTGCATATAAATATATTTACTCACTAAATAGCGTGACATTGGTGGTATCTCTCAGTTAAAATCTTATCAATTGCGACTTTTTATCAGTTGAAAGGTTGTCATACTGTCCTGCACATGGTAGTGTGTGTGAACTTTGCTGCCTATTATTTCACTGGAAGATCTCTGATACAAAACTATTTTACTAGGGTTTAAATGGAACCAACATTTCCCTTGAATTCTCAACCCTGGGCGCTTTTGCTGTCTTCTTTGTATTATAACCTGGTACTGTTTCGTTTTATTGCTTTCCTCTTTTACCTTTGGTATATTGACTTATGAAAATATGTTTATGGTTTGTAGTAAAAACCATTTTTTTTTGATATGCAACTAACTTCAACATGATCTTTTACAGTGTTAGAAGCCAATGAAACTAATTAATCTCTTTGGCGACTCGTGCAAGGACCTCTCTTCAAGGCACAATCATATACAAAATACCAAGTCAATGGATTTACTTTCTCCCATAAGATTATGATGCGAAGCGGGTATCTCAAAACAGTGGTGTGTTAATGAAAGCTATTATAAAATAAAAAGCTAAGTCGACGTCCACAAATTATAAAGAATATGAAATTACCTATTATGGAGTCATTAAAGAGATTATCAATTTGGATTACTTGCATATTGAAGAAACTATTTTCTACTGTGGTTGGGTCAGAGTTGAAGATAAAAATAATGGGTGCCAAGTTGATACAACCTCAAGTGTGATAAAGGTTAACTTGTCCAAGGTGAAAAGTATATATAGAGTGATTGATGAGCCTTTTATACTCGCATCTGAAGCATCCCAAGTGTTCTACTCAATAGATCTTTCACCTGACGGGTGGTCTCTGGTGTTGCATTCATCTCAGAAGTTAACATCCTCAGTAGATAAGCTTGAATATCCAACAGTTTATCAGTCAGCTCTTACTGATAATGAGAGTTTAGAAGATCTTATTTGTGTCGATTTTGTAGTTTAAATTGGAAAGACTGCACTACATTGCAATCTTCCAATCTTTCTTATCTATTTTTTAACCCTCTTTTTCTGAATTGTTTGGTTTGATCACTTTTGCTATGTTAATACGTTCTATTTATGTGTATGGTTTTATTCTATTGATTCTCTGTTTTAGCTTTTGTTTTCACCAGCAAGATCTTAATCTTTCACATTTAGTATTTTACAGGTTATTATGGCAACAACAGTGGAAGTTGATGAATATGGACTACCCATTTCTGCCAACGCAACAAAACTCGGCCACAAGAAGGGTGCCTTGGTTCGTACCCATGTGCCTATTTCGTACAAAACCTGGAGGAAAGTGCCTGAGAAGTACAACTGTACAAGGACGATATTTGGATTGAACTGAAGGTATAAAATTTACCTCATGACATGATTTATGCTCATTCTTTAGTTAACTTCATTTGAGGGAGATACTCATTTAGGATGCCACTGATTAGCTCTGTATTTTCAGATGGCATTTTATTTACCTGAGACTTCCAAGCCTATTATGGTGAAGGGGATGTCTGATCCATGAAGGAGATTCCAGTGCGAGTTACGACAAGATCATTATAATATTTGGAATATTCATCAAGAAAGGATTGATAATACTCATCCAAATGTAAAATCATAGGATTAGATAAAATTCTGTGAACATGAGAACGATGTTGCTTTCCAAAATAAAAGAGCTGCTAATAAGAGGAAAAGAGAACAGTATGATTACTCTCATATCTTTGGTCGGAAGCCATATTGTTTTGTGAATGCTGAACTGGTAGGTATTTCATTTCAATGATGCAACTTACCTCAAACTTTTGTTAACAATGGTTTATTCATACTCATTGTGTTTTTAAATGTAGGAGGCGGCGAACCCTAAAGAAGAAATCACTACCTCTGATGTGTGGATTAAAGATCATTCACAGAAGGGTGGGGTAATTTTACCTAGTGCGCAACCATACTATGTGAATCAATTGTTTGAGAAGTTATATGTAGTCTTCTTTAACCGTATATATGCTACCTAGTGATTAGTATTATAAGCAAGTGATTCTTATGCTCAAACACTATAAGAACAACTTACGAAAGTGCTAGAAAACATCAAGGAAAAACTGTAAGTAGGTAGAAGAAACTTGTGCAGTGACTCAATTGTTTGGGAAGGATTCAAGAGGACGGGTTCGTGTTGTAGGTCATGTTTCTCCTATGCAAGTTGATCTCTCTGCTTTTACTCATGCTAAAGTAACTGAACTGAAGTCTAAAGATGAAGTTCTTACTAATAAAGTGGAATATTTAGGTGGAAAGATAGGATTTTTTATTTAAGACTTTGGAACATTATGCCATATAGTGAAGGATATTCAAGATGCAATGTCATCATCAGTTTTTGCCTCAAACATGGGTACCACTTCAAGTGGTTAGGAATGTTCACCATATCATGTTGCTTCACCTCAATCAGGTTCAGTTGCTCACACAAGTTCACCTATTCATGTCATACCACTAGCTTCTCACCCAAGTTCACCTAGTCATGCCATATCACCAGCTCGATCATCAGTAGGGGATATGCAACAGTGTTCGTTGATGAACATAGAGGGTGAAATAGTTGCAACTGGTAAAGTTTGTACTGGCTCACGGCTCACCTGTATCTGCTAGTTATTTGAAGGTGTTGATCGACGACATTTTCATGCCATATGAACCAACTATAAAAGCTAACAGGCTCATACCGACCTTTAAAGATGTTGGAATCAGAGGATACATGGTTCATCCAAATAGGTCTATCGCATATGATTAAGACGACTTCACTAATTTCTTGGATATATTCTATGAAGTTATTCGTGGATATCTCAACAATCTTTTGCGTCACTTATATAAATGTCTAGCTAACACATGGTTTTAGTTTGTTTTTTTTTTTTTTTTTTGCTTCTGTTCACAATTTTTTGTATGTATGATGAACACTCTAATATGCATGCTATGTTTTTTGTATGTATGTTGAACACTCTAATATGCATCCTCATACGCATTTATGCATGCAGAAGAGTCTTATCATATTATGCTTAAGGAAGACTATTATGCAGTTGCGCATAAGAGGTTTAACTTTACTTAGAAACAACTGATCCTTTTGATATATGTATATGTGAACATAATGGTTTGTGAATCTATATTTACTTTTTATTGCCTTGTTCCTATTAATTGTATATATGTATACGTGGGTGGTCTTTCTGTTGTATGTGATTATGTAGGCGGCTTCGTTTAAAGTCAATTGAAGAAGTAGTAGCCACCCGGGGAAATATCAACCCTGGTAAGTATTGCACTTGCTTGCACTTATATTATTATGTTTATTTTTGTGGAATCTGACCTTCGGTTTATATTTACTTGCGAGGTTTTATACTTAATATTCACTTTTTCTGAGTGAGAAGTGAACTGCAGTGGGATCACCATCAACTTGTGCTGGTATAATTCTTCTTTACGTTTTTGAATTCCTTTTAGGAGTCATTTAACACAACTATCTCCAGGGGCGGAGCCAAGAATCATGGGAAGGGGGTGCAAAAATTTGCAATGGGTGCAACCAAAAATTTTAGGGGGTGCAAAAATGCTAAAACAGGCTTAACTATATAAAAAAAAGTTTCTTAAAGGGCTTAAAATGGGATTTGGAGCCAGCTGGGAAGGGGGTGCAACTGCACACCCTTGCAATGGGCTGGCTCTGTCCCTGAATATCTCTACTCAAGAACTTATGTCTTTCTTTTTGATGTTTAAACAGTGGCCCAAGGTCCGATAATGAACAAGGAAAAAGTTCTTGCTCACTGGTATGTCTTGTGATTTCTTTTTTTTTTTTTTTGGTTTCATCTTATTCCACTTGATACAATAGTGAGGGTTTCATTCCTTGGCATATCTGAGTTTCCTATATGACTTGAATAGTCTTTATGTAAATGGAGATGTAAACTGCAGTTAATGTTTCATATCTGTTAAACATGTGCCTTTTGCATGTGACTCAATTTAGTGGAGTTTGAATTTTTTTTCTTCGTAATGCTAGATGTGTCATGGACTGTATCCCATGAATGGAGGTTCATTCTGCATGATGTAGAATAAAGTTGGATCTTCTGGAGTTGAGGATGTATAATATGAGAAGAGCACTGTTATAGTTTCTTTAATGGTAAGTTTTATCTAATCACTGTTGCATTATTTAGTTTGTTATGTCTTAGAAAAGATATAAGTTGGAGGTGAACATAGAAGTTGTTGGAGGAACTGTAGTTTGAAGTTGTATTGGTGATATAGATTATAGTGTTGATATTACACCTGATATAAGTTAGAGTTGTTGGTTGAATGCATTGAGAGTTACAGTAGAAGTTAGATGAAATAGGAGAGGTATGAACTGTCACAGGTGGAGTGGAATGAGGGCTAAGAAGGAGATGTTGCTTAGAATTAGAACTGGTATTGTAGGTGGTGAGAATTAATGCTGATATGTTGAATGTTATGAATTGCCTGAGTTGAAAATGATATTGTTATTGAAGTTAGAAACGGTGGCTCTATGGTATTGAGGGTACGCTAAACTTGGTATGTAACAATGGTAATTATAATTGAAAGTGGAAGTTGTAGAGAATGATGGGCTTATTTCATTCTGCAGGATATGTCATGGATTGTGTCTCATAAACATAAATGGCGGTAATTATATTTGGGTACCCTCGTCTTAGCACAAATTTGACCAGGATTACTCTTTCTTGAAATGATAGAATCTTACCCTTCCATCCTGCTAATCTCTCCTGCATCATATTTACCACACTCCATACATGTTGAGATTTCACATTACCTTGAACCAGCATAACTCCCAAGTACTTGTCAGGAAATTTAGCTAAAGAAACATTACAATCTTCAGAAAGTTGAGTTCTTCTTCTCTGACTTGTGCCTCCAATGAAACACTTAATCTTTTCCAGATTTATTTGTTGTCCAGAAGCATCCTAGTATTTGTTCAGAAGGCACATTAATTTTCTCACATTTCTCTTTTCACCATTACAAAACAGAAATATATCATCAGCAAAGAAAATATGAGAAGGTTGTGCTCCCCCTCTATTAACCATTGCTTTCAGACTTCCATCTTGAATCATTATGGAGATGTTTCTGCTCAGTATGTCTTCTGCTATTACAAATAGTAAAGGGGATAATGGATCACCCTGTCTTAATCCTCTACCAACTTAAAAATAGCCTTCTGGTCCTCCATTAACTAAAACAGATATACTAGCTGATTTTAGGAGTACTTGCAGCCAGTGTAACCCTTGGTCTGATATGCCAAATTTACTTAAAGCGAAATAAGAACTGCCAACTGAGTGAGTCATATGCCTGAATGATATCAAGTTTTAACCCAAAATTACCTCCTCTCCTATTTATGTCAATCTCATTAATCATTTCAGAAGCTAAAGCAACCTGTTCTTGAATAGTTCTACCTTTTATAAAAGCTCCTTGCTGATTTGATACCATTTTTTTTATCACCTTCTCCAATCTTGCAGCCCATAATTTTATAAAGATTTTGAAACTAATATTCATAAGACCAATTGGTTTGAATTGTTTGGCTTTCTTTGCATTATTAACTTTTGGTATCAACTTCAGGAATTTTGCATTTAATCCTCTTGGAATGAAACCCTTGATCCAGCAGAACTGAATTGCCTTTATTAGCTCAGCACCAATTATCTCCCATGAAAATCTATAGAACCATCCTGCAAAGCCATCTGGGCCAGGTGCACTTTCTGGATTCAATTTGAAAACAACTTCGTAATAACTGTGGGAATATTTGTGAACAGCCCCTCATCTATGTTGACTTCTTGATACTTGAACTTGTCTTCAAAGTGGTTGACCAAAATATTTGCAATATCTTGTTGTTCTGAAATAATATCCCCAGCATCATTTTCCAGTTCAGTTATCATACTTTGAGCTTGTCTTAGCTTCATTTTGATGTGGAAGTATTTGGAGATGCACCTTCTTTTAACCACTGTACTCTTGATTTTTGTTGAATGATCTCTCTTTGTTGTTGTAGAAGTATTTATTGTTTCCCCCTTGCAGTAATGAGAGCATTTAATAATCTATTGTCAGAAGGGTTATTGTCTGAAGCAATTGTAGCAGATATAATTCATCTTCCATTTGTTGCAGTTTCTTATTAACATCACCAAATATTGCCCAGTTCCATTCCTTTAGGTCTTTTTTCATCCTTTTGATTTTGCTCATGTAGACAAATATTGGATTACCTTCCATACTCTGATTCCAAGAATTTGTAATACAACTCAAAAATGCAAGATGATTCTTCCAAACTTTTAAAGCTCTAAAAGGATTATTTGTTGGTTTTGGTACTTCTGCATTACCTCCATATAAGATACTATGATCTGAAATTCCTCTACTTCCACCTTTATATCCCCAACTTGAGAATTTGTCCAACCATTTATCATTAAAAACATCTCTATCCAGGTTGCATACAATTCTTCTTTTACCAGCTCTATTGTTACACCATGAGAAATCAAGACCAGTTTTTGGTGCCTGGATCAGACTACAACTATGTAGGCAGTTATTGAATTCTAACATGGAAATCAGCATAGGTTTCAGTCCAACTTTCTTTTCATCTTCTGTCATTATAGTATTGAAATCCCCCATTACCAACCATGGCTTATTTAAGGCACTAATTGTTGCTAAATCATTCCATACACTTCTCCTATTTACTGTCAATGTAGCTGCATGAACACCAGTAATTACATAATCTCCCACTTCAATTGTAATTGATTGATCAGATAGTAATACAATGTTGGGTCTTTGAATTGAAGAACTCCACATAATCCAAATAGTACCTTTGTTATCATTCCTTGAGGTTTATTGCTTAACCATTAAACTTTGTAGATAAGACATCAACATAACCGTTTAAATGCTATTGTGATTATGTATAAGTATGATGTGAGGATTTCATCCTAGGGAACAATGTTTTACATGTTCTAAGGAAGTAAATTCATGAACTTGGTTTGTGAATCGAAAAGGAAATCGCCAAGTGTTATTGGTATTGTTATTCATTGCATATCTTGTGAACAACCAATATGTGTGATTTGTATAACCGTTAATGACTTGTTTGTACTCTTGGTAAAACTATTGACAAAGGCCTGACTTATGTATTGGTATGACTTTTATTAGTGAAACCGATCTTAAGTAATCACCTGAGATGGTATGATCGAGTTTGTGATTTTATGTCTGACCAAATCTGGGTAAAGGGGAACCGATCCTAGTAAGAGGCGAAGTACATCAGTAAGGGGAATCGATCCTTGTATGAGGTGCAACAAGTTTATATCAGAAAGGGGAATCGATCCTATGGACATGTGCAACACGTTTTTAGGCAAAGGGGAACCGATCTTATGGACATGTGCAACACATATAAGTTAGATACCATATACATGTGGGGAACCGATCCTAGTACCTAGTCAACCAAATTTCAGAATCTAGTGTGATTAAGCACAATACTCACATGGAGGTAGAACCGAAACTTGTTTTAGTAGAACCGTTACATCCATTTTTTGTGATTGAGTATTCTTAATCAATCGCATAGTTCTTGAAAGTCAGATGAACCAATTCTAAACTTCTTTGGAAGTGTGGAAAATCGGTTTCTAGGTTGTAAGTATGAAAGAGGACTTACAAAGTAAGGATATCGACATACTTTGAACACGTGATGTGAATGTTTTAATCTTTAATTGTTCAAAGTTATTCCTTAATAGCTAAGGAAGAGAATCCTAGGATCGAAACGTAGATAAGTTAAGAATCTTTTAACTAAGGTTATTAATTTTATTTTTAGGAAAATAAGAATTAGTAATGTGCATTTACTAACTAAAGATTTTCCAAGATATTTCGATCATTATTTTTGGACAGAGCATTTCAAGGAATTATGGAAACCGAATTTGTGTTATAATGAATATCCTGAGAATATTTTCGGTTTTGGTAATTCCTTGGTGTCCAAACTTCGTTGTCTATAAATACTGAAGTTTGCATTTCTAGCAAACTAATCCTTCGTAACGACAAACTACTTGTTGTTGTGCTGCTACTGGTGAAGCCGCCTATGCGGAGAGGGCGAAATCTCTTACGGCCGCTCGTTTTAAAGTCTTCTTTGGGATTGAGAAGCTCTATTAGTACTGTTGGTGGGAAACTAGATAATTGCGGTTTATCTTTTGTTTTCGATTGATTTGATTGACTAATGGTGGTTGAATTTTGATTGCACCTAGTTTGTTTATGCTTGAGGATATTCTCTTCTTATATAAGATTCACTCAAACTAGTTCAGAGTTTCGACAGGGATCTTTATACTGTTGTTAGTTCTAAAGACGATCTTGTGATAATCCATTGTTGACAGACTCCGTTCTGTGCGTGATTGATCACAAGAGATTCAAGTGATTGTTTGCAGGTGTTTATTGAAGATCTAAGAAGATTTGAAAATAAAGAAGATAAAGATTTCCGATTTGAGGTTCATAATCTTTGGTGTGCAATACTTGTTTCGGTAAAAAGAGTATCCAACTATAATCGGTTTTATCCTTGTGATAGAATTGGATTGATTAGTTGAGTATATCGGCATCAACACAATTCTTTGGATTAAGAGTGTTGATTGCAAAATCTTAACGATTGCTTTGGTAATTGAACATAAGATAGATCTAAGGACCTGACGAAGGAGTTTATGTTAAGATAAACAGAAGAGCCTTTGAAAACTCATATCACTTGGTTGAAGAGAGTTGGTACCAAACATATTTGTTGTTCCTTTACTGTTTGGAATACGAACCAAAGGAATTGTTCCAAGTACGTGACTTATTCATAAGTTGGAGGCGTGGGAATACAGATGGAACTAGGTGAACTATAAGTTTAGTTGCCTGGTCTCAACTATAAGAATTTAGGTTTAATTTTGTGTAGCGGCTTAATCCTGGGAGTATTCAATTCTGGACAAGGTCCCAGGGTTTTTCTGCATTTGCGGTTTTCTCGTTCACAAAATCTTGTCGTGTCATTTACTTTTATTTTCCGCATTATAAATGTTTTATTATAACTAAAGTAAATTACACAAACGTTAATTCCTATTTACTTGATAAGTGATCCCATTGTGTTTGGTTAAGTCCGAACCTTTTTATCAAGTAAACATACTTCGTCGTTGTATTATCTCGATCTCGTATCCATAGACGAACACACGAAGTGTGAACCGATTAGTTGCATTGTCTCGACTCAGTCCATAGACAATCACTTTCCGAAAAAGGACTTATAGGTAGGAAAAGTTTTAGATTGAGGTATATTTGGGTATCCTCGTCTTTTCAATTGGTATTAGAGCAGGCAAACACAAAAATATCTAACAATCTATGTTTGATGCGATCCAACCTATAAGACATGAGTCAAAGTAGAGTTAAGCGAGAGAGAAAACTAAATAAAAACTCAGTTAACATATCACAAGACATTGGAAGTTTTGATTTTAAGAAATGTTTAAAAGGGGCATGTTCATCAAGTTCTACTTGCTCTTCTGAGATTAATTCCGAAGGTTCTCTAGACGAGATTAAGTTAAGCCCTGTATTTGCAATCAATGATTCAGATTCTGAAAAATCTCTTTTTGAAGACGATAATTTTTTGAGTTCTATGCTTGAGATTTATGATGAAAGATCAAGTGTAAAAACTTCTGAACTAAAGGAATTGAGCAAACAATTTCTTACTTGATCCAAGGAACTTCTTTAAGCACTTGAACGAAAACGAGATTTAACTTTAAAGTATGAAAATATCGATGAAGAGAATAACTTGCTAAAAGAAAAATTCTCACAACAAATACAGAGTCTTAATGACAAAGTATGTGCTAGTCTTTCTCAAGCTGAGAAAGATCGTAATGCGGCTCTTGAGAAAGTACGTTTGTTGAAAGAGAAACTTGTTGAATCTGATGCAAGGATTAACTCTCAAAAAAAGAGTTTTGAAGAGAAATAAGGTGTATATCTCTCACGAGAAAAACGCCTTGAGGATGATCTAGTCGGTGCTCTTGATAAAATTAAGACGTTGGAAGAAGAAAATTTGAAACTGAAAAAATCCAATGAAAGCTCAAACAAGTTAACCTCAATGTTAGAAGCAAGTAGAAATCATCGTGATACACGAGGATTGGGCTATAAGGGAACATATGCTTCAAATATTAGCAAAGAGGTGAAATTTGCTAAAGCTACAAATTCTTCTCAATCAGAGGCTTCCATTGATGACAAAGATGCTCATATTCTTGTAAAGAAGAAAAGTCGGCCAATCCTAAGAATAGTGTTCAACCAGCAGTAATCAAATAAGGCATTTCTACTAATGTCAAAAAGCAACAACGTTGAATAGAGACAAGAAGAAGAAGAAGAAGAAGAAGAAAACTCGTCGAGCTCCAATGCAAGAGGATACACAAAAAGGTAACATCAAAACTCATACTTCGTATATTTATACTAATCATTGTTATTATTGTGGTAACAAAGGACACTTGCAATGGGGATGGAAAGTTCGTAATATGCAGGATGCACTTTCTTTTGTATCAAACGAATTGGCTAAGTTTGCTCCTCATAAGAACTCAGGTCGTTATTGTCCTATGTTTAGGCAAAAGAATTATTATAATGATAGTTCAAATTTTGCATATCACTCGACATGGTCATCTCATAAAATACCCAATTATAGAAAGATAGATGACGTTGTAAATGCAAAGACAAGATCTGATGTTCCAAATTGGATAAAGGATGTTTCGCAAAGTATTCAAAAGGACAATCGTCCTAATAATATGAAGGAGAAAGATGCTCCTGCGAAACCCAACTCTAAATGGGTCCCGAAGTCCTCTATATCCAAGAAAGGACCAAAAGTTAGTCACAAGAATGACTCGTTAATTTTTGGTGACAGTAATTATAAGAGTCTTCTTGAAAGACTAAAGAAAGACATCATGTCTGACATCTCTTGTACTAGTGAACGTTGTGATAATGTCACTCTTCATCACAAGTCAAAGAAGAAAAACAAGAGATGGAACAAGAGAAAACAAATCAAGCAAGAGGTCAAGAATGATGATTCTGTCTTAGTCACTCGTGACGAACAAGACAAAGCTCAACTCAGCACAACCTAGTTGTGTTAGAATGTGCATGCTCACCTTAGTGCTCAATCTTTTGAAAGGTGAGAAAGTACATCAAAAACTGAGCACATGATCTCTCGGTTATTATATGACTAATTAACATCTTTAGGGACATTTATTTTCTTCTATACTCATAGCTTATCTATTTATATTTTCTTTTTATAGAAACGGTAATTTTGAGTTTACGATGTTGATATTTATTGATCATATATGTATATCTCTTGCTTTTACGGTTAAAACGAGCCAAAAATCACTAAATTCGGACATCGTATGCAAAAGTAATGTCAAAAACAGTTTAGTATTGTGATCCTTCACTAGCAACACATGGGTACCGATCCTAGTGAGAGGTGCAATACGAAGGAGTGTAAAACTGTTTTGCTTATAACTTCTTCGTCCGAACTCTGAATGACCTCATTCTTTTTGCGTTGGTTTCGCAATTCAATTTCCAAATAGATAGAGGTAATTTCAATACTTGATTCTTTAATGAATATTTATGGTGTATTGCATTTATGTTTATGGGATGTTTGATTTCGGTTTTCTAACCTTGATATTCGAACTCATAATGTTGTGAACCCTTGTGGTTTGGGTGACTTTTTGACTTAGAAGGATTAAGTTCTAGCCCATGTTGGTAGGCTTTACCAAAGAATCATGAGGGTTTCTGGTAGAAACAATGTGTGAAAAAGTCACAATATGTTGAATCGGTTTTGGTTTAGCATAAAAGCATATGTGTTTCGACGGTTTTCAACTTTTGTTTGCAATTGTTAAAACCGATTTTCAATCTTTCTATGGTAAAGGTTGGTTGTCGTTATTCTTTTATTTTTGCATAAGAATGACAACATGATGATATTTCGATATCAATTCTCCATGGACGAAGATGCAAACATATTGGAGAAGTGGATGTGAAATTTGAGGTAAAAATATTGTTAGTTAATTGTTTTCCTGTTTAAGAAAAGCCTGAGTTTATTTCATATATATTTATTGCTTTTGCTTAACAAAATTTTGGTACAATTGATGTTTATTCCATTATGTGTGTATGGATGTATGTGTGATTCAATTGATTCCGGTTAAGAAAAACTATTGTTGTCTTGCTTTATTGTGTGGTATCAATTGGTTAGGCTTATACAAACTCGGTGTAATTGCGGCGCTTTAATGTCTATGTTGTTTTAATTGCTTCCGGTTGAGGTGAATAATTATGCAAGTTGATCTATTTGGTTCGTATGAATTATTTACGGCTTAATGAAAGAAAAGGTTTACGGGATGAGTTGTTTAGTCCAATTCGATTCCGGATAATAGAAACTAAGTTAATTCTGATCTTAGTTAGACTTATCGAAGTGAGGTTTCGATTATTCAAGTCTAATCGAATGCCTTAACAAGAAATGCTAGTTAACTAACCTAGTACTTGTCTTGTTTAAAATTGAAAGGTCTAAGTTTATGGATAATTAGAACCTGATGAGAAAAATAGAGTTATCTTTATTTTGGTCTTATCGAATAAGCGATTGTTTTTGTACAATCGGTTTAGCAAAGGAACTAAGGTGCTTAATTGATTTTTGGTTTGCTAAACTAAAATGGGAAAATTATTTCGTACAGTTGTTTCCTTGGTAACATATCAAAATAAAACTACTTATAGTTTCGGTTTTTGATATTGGTTATCAGAAATGGTGTGTGGATCCCTCTTGCTTAACTCTACAGGTTGCAAGTCTATTATGAGATTTGTAAGGTTCTTTTCGGTTTGTCTTTTCTTTTTTCGTTTCTTTGTAATTTTGTGACAAAAAGGGGGAAAATATATGGAGTAAATAAGTGATATTGGCATTGATTTTATATTGATTGGTATCACTAAGGGAGAGAACATTGGTGCTTAAACGTTTATCTAAATGAAAGAGTGAAAGCACAAACTAAGAGGGAGTAACATATCATTAATTGGTATAACAAAGACATGCGAATTGAAAATATACATATCTCACCTTAGGGGGAGTATTAGCTTTGTTATTATAATGTCGACAACGACATTTTTAAGGATTGAATGTATGCAGATTACTATGTTGTTGAATTCGGGAATCAAGTGTATGTGTAATGAATTCTTGTAATTTTTTTATCCATATGATGTAAGAGTTCTGTCACTAAAATTGACAAAGGGGGAGATTGTTAGAGCATAGCTCGGTTGAACCCACCAAGCGTTGGTATGTCAAGTTTGGTTGTCATATTTTAGTGAATCAAAACTCATGTTAAGAGTCGCTAGATTATGTACTAGAGTAAACTTCGTATAGGTTAGATTGAAAGTATTAGAAAATGAGACATTACAAGTATTTCGACGACTTGAATAAGTGAAGAAGCAAGGAGCTACAACGACAACATCATCCTTTCACTTGAGGTTAGTGATATTTTACTTGAACGGTTTCATTCTCTAACGTATCTTTCAAGTCGTGCATATTGAAAACAAAACTGTGAAGCATGATTGAACTCTAGATAGACATGTTATTAAGGAATACAATACGAGGTTTATTGCTTAACTATTAAACTTTGTAGATAAGACATCGACATAATCATTCGAATGATATTGTGATTATGTATGGGTATGAGGTGACAATTTCATCCTAGGGAACAATGTTTTCATGTGTTCTAAGGAAGTAAATTCATGAACTTGGTTTGTGAATCGAAAAGGAAATCGCCATGTGTTATTGGTTTTGTTATTCATTGCATATCTTATGAACAACAAATATGTGTGATTAATAGAATCGTTCATGACTTGTTGTGTTCTTGGTAAAACTATTCACAAAGGCATGACTTATGTATTGGTATGACTTTTATTTGTGAAACCGATCTTAAGTAATCACCTGAGATGGTATGATTGAGTTTGTGATTTTATGTCTGACCAAATCTGGGTAAAGGGGAACCGATCCTAGTAAGAGGTGTGATACATCACAAAGGGGAATCTATCCTTGTATGAGGTGCAACAAGTTTATAGCAGAAAGGGGAACCGATCCTATGGACATGTGCAACACGTTTTTAGGCAAAGGGGAACCGATCTTATGGACATGTGCAACACATATAAGTTAGATACCATATATATGTGGGGAACCGATCCTAGTACCTAGTCAAACAAATTTTGGAAAGCTAGTATGACTAAGCACAATACTCACATGGAGGTAGAACCGAAACTTGTTTTAGTAGAACTGTTACATCCATTTTTCGTGATTGAGTATTCTTAATCAATCGCATAGTTCTTGAAAGTCAGATGAACCAATTATAAACTTGTTTGGAAGTGTGGCAAATCGGTTTCAAGGTTGTAAGTATGAAAAAGGACTTACAATGTAAGGATGTCGACATACTTTGAACACGTGTTGTGAATGTTAATCTTTAATTGTTCAAAGTTATTCCTTAATAGCTAAGGGAAGAGAATCCTAGGATCGAAACATAAATAAGTTAAGAATCTTTTAATTAAGGTTATTAATTTCATTTTTAGGAAAATAAGAATTAGTAATGTGCATTTACTAATTAAAGATTTTCTAAGAGATTTCGATCGTTATTTTTGGAAAGAGCATTTCGAGGAATTATGGAAACCGAATTTGTGCTTTAATGAATATCTTGAGAATATTTTCGGTTTTGGAAATTCCTTTGTGTCCAAACTTCCTTGTCTATAAATACTGAAGATTGTATTTCTAGCAAACTAATCCTTCGTAACAGCAAACTACCTCTAGTTGTGCTGCTACTGGTGAAGCTGCCTATTCGGAGAGGAGAGTAACCTAATTAGGAGAAATCTCTTACGACTGCTCGTTTTAAAGTCTTCTTTGGTATTGAGAAGCTCTATTAGTACCGTTGGTGGGAAACTAGACAATTACGGTTTATCTTTTGTTTTCGATTGATTTGATTGACTAACGGTGGTTGGACTTTGATTGCACCTAGTTTGTTTATGCTTGAGGATCTTCTCTTATGATATAAGATTCACTCAAACTAGTTCAGAGTTTCATCAACAAAAGGTATGTGGAGACTAAAACTTATCTATCACTCAGAAGTCTATTCTATTCTTACATATCTCATATTGAGATAAGTCATATATGATATAGTCTTTCATATCATATACATTTGATATTTCGAGATGAGTATAACTCGTATATCTATTTCTCAAAATATGTTTTCGTAGCTTTCTGTCTTAGCTACATTCATCATGATTCTTGACTTTATGTCAAAAGATGATCATGCGGAAATTGCCTTGAAACATCTTACATGATTTGTGTGAGACTGTCATTTGATGTCGACTTGGAAAGTTTCGTATTGATCATTCGATTACTTGAAAATTGCTTATTAGCTAATGGTATGTGTGAGACAACCATTGTCGTCGTCTTAAAATGTTTCAATGACTGAAATGGTAGTTGAGATCTAAAACCCGTGTCTGGATACATTACGGTTTGTGTACTTAGTGTACGAACTGTTTTGACAGAATTCAGGTCCGGAAGTTTGCATACCCGTTCGTAAACTTTTTCAACTGTTTAAGTCAGGGTACTTAAGTTTTCATACCCGTTCGAAAACTGATTTAACTGTTGAAGTCCGGGAACCAAGTTTGTGTGCCCGTTCGCAAACGGTTTGAACTGAGTTCGGTCCGGAGCTAAAGATTGCGTACCCGTTTACAAACTGTTGGCTTGTGAAAAATGTCTGGAACTTAAGTTTGCATAGACATTCGCAAACTGAAGTAGTTCAAGTTCTTAAATCGTTAAAGTATGATTTCATACTCATGAACAAGTACATTCATATAATAAGGAATGCAATCTTTGCAAACCGTGGCTTAAATGTTCATGAATTGATTCTTTCGAATCAATCCGATTTTACTTCGATTCGTTCATGTATTTTACTATAAGATAATGAAAAATTGAACAACTCTATGAAAAACACAATTAGATCCTTTGATTATCAGTGATCATCATAGTTGATCTATATATGTTAGATGAATGTGGATTAGACAAAAGTATTTATATGGCTAACATTAGTTAACTATTATTGAGCCAACTAAATGTACACGTTTAGGTATGGTTACCCATATCTAAGTGAAGTATATTTCATTTGTGTGTGACAAGCTAAGTCCATCTAACGGTGGAGAGATATTGCTTTGGTTTCAAGAAAAACTTAGCTTGCATCTTAAATCAGGATTTCATCTAACGGTGAATTATGAATGTTTTGTTTCTAAGCTAACTAAGCAAACCCTGATTTGAGAGACTATATAAGGAAGAACTCTAGCAACTAGGAAACCTAATCCCCACACCTTCTGTGTGATAGTAGTTGCGACTAGAGTCGATTCTCCTTTAGCCTAGGTTTTTCCAAAACCGTATAGGTTAACAACTTAAGACTTCATTGGGATTCTAAAGCCAAATCCAACTATTTTCTCTGTAGTTGCGTATTCTGATCTTACTTGTTCTATCGTTTTGAGTACTATATTCTCTAAGATTTTCTCGAGATTTATCTCCAATAGGTAAGATATAAAAAGTAATCACAAATCTCTTCGTCTCATTCTTTGTCATTCCGCAATAAATTGTTCTACTACCACATAGTTAAGTTATTGTGAGGTGATTGATATTTCTAGGTTGTTGTTCGGGAATATGATTCTGAATTATCAATTGGTTCCTCTACACCTTGATTGATCATAAGACGGAACAAAACTTCATAGGAATTTCTGTGAGAGATAGATTTATCTATCTAAATAGACTTCTCTGCGAGAGACAGATTGGTTTATAAGTCTTCGACTTTGGGTCGTAGCAACTCTTAGTTGTGGGTGAGATCAGCTAAGGGAATCAAGTGCGTAGAGTCCTGTTGGGATTCAGAGGCGTAAGGAACGCGATTGTACCTTGATCAGTGGGAGATTGGTTAGGGATCAACTACATTCCAGTCCGAAGTTAATCTTATAGTAGGATAATGTCTGTAGCGGCTTAATACAGTGTGGTGTTCAATCTGGACTAGACACCTGGGTTTTTCTGCATTTTACGTTTCCTTGTTAACAAAATTTATGGTGTTTGTGTTATTTCTTTTCCGCATTATATTTTATATAATTAAAATATCACAGGTTGTGCGTAGTTCAATCAATTGGTAAATCCGACCTTGTTTGTTGGATAGGAATTGATTGACGCTTGGATATTGGTCTTTGGTATTATCCAAGTTATTTCTCATATTCAATCAGGCTTACAGATTCCTATATATTCGATTGCAGATTGATTTTAGAAATCGAGATATAAACTCTTTGATATTTTCTGTGATTGAGTCTGACTGTCTAGTTGACTCTCTTTGAATTGTGTTGGAGATGTCCATACAAATTGCCGAACGAAATAATGGGTGTGGTTGTTAGACCCCCTGCGTTTTCAGAAAAAAGGGGAAAATGGTTGCATGGGGATTAAAATTGATATGGTCAAGGCATTTTACAGAGTTGACTGGGACTTCCTATTAGCTACAATGAAGAAAATTGTCTTCAATGGCCAGTGGTGTGGGAAAATCTACGAATGCATATCAAAAACCACATGCTGTGCTCATACATAAATCCCCTGAAAAATTCTTCAGACCTTCTAGGGGGTTAAGATAAGGTGATCATCTTTATCTTTACCTCTTTTTTTGTATGGAAGTCCTTTCAAGAACTCTTACCCAATATGAAGATATGGGCCTCATATCTTGTATCAAGATCTGCAAGAATGCTCCCTCAATCAACCAGCTCCTCTTTGCTGATGACTGTATGATTTTTGCAATGCCAACAAAATTGAAAGTCAAAAATTAATGGATATCCTCTAGATATTCAGTGAGACCTCTGGTCAGTTAATCAACTTCAATATTCTGGAGTCTTCTTCAGCAACAATACAAATCCTAGTTTAAGCATCACTATTAGCAACTGCATGGGAGTTCTAGTCCTTCAGCTGAAAGATAAGTACCTTGGATCTTTCCTTTTCACTCATAGAAGAAAAATTACCTCCTTCTAACCTGGAGTTGATAGACTTAAGCTCAATTTAGTTAGTTGGAAGAATATCCCTCTCAACCCAACTGGTAGGCATGTCCTCATTAAAATTATTACCTCCACTACCAGTATATACCAGATGAACTGTTTCAAACTCCCAAAGAAAATATGTCAAGACTTAAACAAGCTTCAAAGAGATTTCTTCTAGGGTAAAATCTTAGACAACCCAAAAGGTTCCACCCAAAAGCTTGGACTGCGGTGTGTAAACCAAAGAATCTATGAAGTTTGGGTTTCATGAATATGAAACATTTCAATAGTGTTATAATCACCAATATTGGTCGGAGATTAGAAAAAGACAAAGATTCCCTATGGTACCAGCTCATGGATGCAAAATACTTAATTGGAAGAAATATGCTCAATATAGACACGAAGCCCAAAGAGGGCGACTCATGGATATGGAAAGGGATCCTGAAAGACATCAATAACATTCAAGAAAATAGCTCCTGGAGAATTGGAAATGGAAAGAACATCAAAATTTTGGAGGATATCTGGATTCCTACCATCACAACTCAACTCCCTAAACCTGCTAACTTCCCTTCTGATATTCTTGTGGTTGAACACCTCCTCTTACACAATGTGACTAGAATACAACTTTGATTAATGATTGGTTCACTCATATTACTTCCAAGGCTATCCTAGACACTTCTACTCATCCAGGTGAAGAGGATCAAATCATGTGGAACTCAATTGAATATGGAGACTTCAGTGAAATCCCTCTACAGAACCAAGATGGATAATCTATACAGAAATGATACTCAGTAAAACAACTGACAAGCTCTATGGAGTACAGAAATTACTCCATCCATCCATATTTTTGTTTGGAAATGTGCTCATTGTATTCTCCCGACAAATACTAAACTGCTAGCATTCACAATTAATTGACCCCATTTGCAAGATCTGCAATAGTGGGGACGAAACTATGACTCAGATGTTCCTAAATTTCCTTGCTGCAAATTCAGTCTACCATTTGTTGCTTGTACCGTCCCATGGAAAGTTTGATTCCTCCACAAACTTCCTGGATTGGTCAAACTCTTGGTTTGATTCTATATCTAACCATTCCAGTAACAACATTTATGCAACTGCTTGCTGGTATATCTGGAAAGCCAGATGTGCTTACATCTTTAACCATAAGATGAATGCTAGGCACACCACTCTCAGTATCCGACTTTATCTAAGTAATTATCATAGAATTAATCACTTGCAGGACCATATTCTTAATTCTGTTATTTAGAATGAGGACTATGAAAATGAGGTTGATCAGGATGATACTGTTATTTATTATCCAAGTAGTACCGAGCAAAGAGAGGCATTTAGAATAATCATAAAAATATGCACTTTGCACGACCCAAAATCCCTAGCTTTTTTCACTGCACTTACGGTCCTGGATTTTGCAGGACACACTATTAGGAGTAGAGGATATCCAGGACACTCTGGAGAATATGTATCAATAGGGTGGCATACTTATCCATCGAGTGGGTCAAAGGATTCCCGCACACAAATATCGAAATTCATGTTGTATCCATGGAAGTTCTAGTTCGTTTCACGATGCTATATCACGATACAATCCATGGCAAATTCCATCTCAGTTACCATGAAAGAATTAGAAGAGAAATCAACGAAGATAATGAGAGTAGGATGAATGTTATTTCTTTGGTTTTAATAGACCTTAAAATTATCCATAGACTTCAACACATGGACACTTTCGCTTACCAGTAGTTCCGGTTTGGGTTGTGCTCCTCATATGCTTTTGGGCGTAAGTTTTTCTCTATATAAAAAAAACGGATGAGGTGAAAATTGGTCTAATCGATACCATGCTGACCCCTATTTCGAATATTTGCAATTGCATATCCATTTTCTTAGCTTGAAAAAGAGCCGATCCAAAAACTATTCAGTCTCCATGTAAACACTTAAATCACGAAGGCATCTACGTGTTCACAACCAAAGTTCGTAATCTAGACAAACTTATACTGATGATACATTTGTGCCGATTCCTTGGCTCAAAACCCTCGGGTTTGTCACAGCCTCATCTAATAACACCGTGCGAGGCGTTTGAGCACGGGACCTGAGTAAAGATAAAGAAGACCCAACATAGAAATAGAGATTCATGGGGTTTTAGACGAACGTAAAGTGCTGAAATGTAAATGAGACTGGGGTTTACGTGGTTCAGCACAAAGGCCTACGTCCACGGGGTTTGTTGTTTCACTATGTACTTGAGAGTTACAAGGATAGTCGAATGACTTTGGAGTTTACATATGTCTATCTATTGTAAAAGACTTACACTCACAATTATTCTCTCTTCTTCTCTCTCTTTCTCTCCGTGATTTTTCCGATCCCCCTCACTCTTGGTGGGGAGGGGGTATTTATAGGGTTAGAGTGTGGGACCCATCTCTGAGGACCGTTGAATCCTTATCTTCTTGTGTTTCGTGTCCGTCCCGCGGAGGTCTTCGTTCATCACTTGATCACGCAGAACCATCCTCGTTCGTTCCACGGGTTGATCGACACGTATACTGCTCAGAGTGTTTAATGCGGGTAGTTGAGGCGCCTGCTCGTGTCAGACAAGTGTCTTCTGCCCCTGTCACATCCGTGTCAGCTAACTTTCTCTTCACCGTTGATCTTAGCTCCTTTTGGGGATGGGATAAAGTAACTCTTCGGGAGTTATTTGGTGTTCCGCGGTACATCATGTTTTGAAGTGTTGGCTTGCATGCTTTCCACGTATCTTCCTATATACACGTGTTTGATGGTGAGATATGTACACACTCCACTAGTTTAGTTTTTCCTTTTCAATGATGGAACTATAGATTGAACCAACTCATAAAATCACTATAGTGGTGGTTAGGGGTAATTCGACTCATCATTTATCAATTTGGTCCAGTTGGATTGTTGTAATCAAAGAGGAACTGTTGCTGGATGATGACTAACAAAGACCAAGTGGTTAATTCAAGAGACACCTTTTCTCTCCAATAAAGCCACAAACATGTAGACCATAATGGCCTCAACAAACAGATGGTCAGCTTATTAGCCTGAAAGTGTATGTTATGGAATTGAGATTGATCAGTGGCGAGATTGGAGGTATGTGGGGAACAAAAGTAGTTGGCAACCGACGAAATTATCAACATATACACAAATTTGAGAGTGCACGTAGTCCCTCTATCTCTCTTCTTTTACCCTATTTTCATTCTTTTTTACCCACCACTATCATCATCACTTTCTCTCTTTCTACTCAACTCTCTAGATATTGTTGTGCTTTTCTTCGTTTTGTTATTCTTTTTCTTTGGATGCTTTTTCATTTTTTATGTTTTTCTCCATTTTAACATTCTTAGAAGAAAATAAGAAAAATGGTTACTAAACAATTAATATTACTTGATGATGCCAATTGCTAAGTTGTCGAACTTTTGAAATTTTAACCCAGTTGGCCAGGAAGTCTGATTCTCAAACAGGAGGTCAGCAGTTCGAGTCTCTACTTAAACATTGGAGATTACGTGTAATTACTATTAACTTACTGTGGAGAAGGGGCGAATTTGTTTAAGGGAAGTAAGCCGGTGGCTAAACTATCAGGGAACAGGACGGACCTATGCCTAGTTTCAGGAAAAATAAAAGCATAGAAGTAGAATTTATGTCTGAAGATTATTAAAAACTCAATATTAAAATTGTAATGCTGTTTAATTACTCAACCTGTTTGATGTTTGAGTGAGTAATGGTGTTAATGGCATTGAATAAGGTAGTTGGAGTGGACATAGCACTGTAGTTTTAGTTAAAGTAGTTGGTCTAATCTCAATCAAAGTGTACAAGAAAAAGAGAGCATATGAAATTATGAATTAAACTACTTTGCCCTTTTTCTTTTCTAACCGGATCTATTGGATCGCCAAAATGCTAGCCATCCCCACTCCCTTCTCCTGTCCGCGTTCTCTCGTTAGGTGTTAAGTAGGTAGTGGTGTGATGCCACACAAAAGGACCTCTTGTTAATTCCAATTCAAGGGACCAAGGGTTAAGATCGCTGCAACTTAATGGGAGAAGGGGTGGAGGAAGAGAGCGGGAGAAGTGTAGAAGGGGTGGAGGAAGAGAGCGGGAGAAGTGTAGCAGCTTGGATTGGATCGTTAGCAACATCTGTGCAGGAGACAGACGCTGGAACCTTCGTACAGAACCCTAAACATTTTATAGACTAATCCTAGTTTCCATTTTTACTGATTCACTTTTCTTTATGTCGTGCTCTTTCTTAAGAGAAGGCAAGGGACCATCATTATTTGACACGAAAAAGGAAAATTTCACGTCTAATGAAACATTTCATGGATTGATTGATGATACTTGAAATTGAAGCAACAAACTATATATGATAAACACAAGTAAAAATTATATAATTCACTCTGTGGCTAAGAAACAATAAACATCTTCATCGATCGATTGATCGACCACATGATAGTCATGAGTGATAAATAGTGGTGCTACTACTACATACAAATATTATTTAAAAACTAAAGAACAGAACTAACGACAAATAACTAGTAGTATAAAAATTTGTCCGAATTATGAGAATCCCATGCCTGCCTCCCATCTTAATCTTGATATGCAATTCTATCCTTGTGTATATGTATTATGATTCATCATTAAATATTTGTAGCCCTACATTTTTTTTCTTTCAGTTTTAGGGAATATATTCTCCTTGAGGCCCCAACTGATTGTCATCATCAAAATTGTTGTTCATTTCTTGATCCATCGGGTAGTAGTTGGAGTTGGAATCGGAGTTGGAGTACTGTCGATCAAATGAATTGCCGTTGTTGTTGGAGTTGGAGTTTGAGTACTGACGGTCGAATGAATTCCCATTGCTGTTGTTGTAATAACCATCATTGTTGTTACGTTGTTGCTGCTCTTGGTTTCTAAACCTCGAAGAATCCATTCTCATGGGTGACGATGACGATCCAGTACTAGTACCATAATAACTACCTTCATTCTGTTGTTGAACAGCAGAGTGTTGGATGAATTCAGCGCCATCAATGTGCTTAGAGTACTCATCATTATGCGTGTCAACTTTAGGATTAGCAGCTTCAACATGGTAGTAATACTTTCCATTTGCTAGAAATCTTGTATCACTCATTCCTTGCTTCTCTCCCTGTTGGTACATGTTGTTGTCACTGGAATGTGCAGTTTTGTAATATCTGCCATGTTCTTGGAACCTGGTGTCACTCATTCCTTGTCTCTTTATGGGCTGGTACTTGTTGTTGTTAACAGCAGATCCGTCATATCGCTGGCCATTTTCTGGAAACCTCCTGTCGCTCATTCCTTGTTTCTCTATTTGCTGCTCGTAGTTTTGGTTGTTGTTGACATTATCAGTGCTGAACTGCGCGTCACTCAAACCAAACTGCTTACCCTCATAGACATTGTTGTTGTTGGCAATTTTGTCAGCAACACCGTAATGACTACCTTCATTTTGTTCTTGAACAGCAGAGTGGTCGACAAATTCAGCTCCACTAATGTGCTTGTAATACTCATCATTATGAGTATTCACATTAGGATTAGCAGCTCCAACATGGTAGTAGTACTTGCCATTTTCTAAAAACCTTGTATCGCTCATGCCCTGTTTCTCTAATTGCTGCTCGTCATGGTTACGTTTGTTGTTGTAGTTGTGGTAGTGGTTTTCATCGACATTACCAGTACCAAACTGTGCGTCCGCCAAACCGAATTGCTTACCCTCATAGACATTGTTGTTGTTATGGTATGGGTAACCGTCTTTAGTCGACTTGCTCTGGTCGACACCACCACCCTGATCACTACTAGTAGAAGCAGTAGTACCAAATTCTTCGCTGAAGTTCTCTTCATCTGGAAGCTCAGCGTAGGTCATGGAATCTAACGCGGCATCGTTATCACTGGTTTCTGTGGTGGTGGGAGGGAATTGACCGGAGCCATGACCATAAAGACTATGACCATTGTTGGCCTCTTCGACTTGTTTGCTCAAACTCGGCTTCTCCTCCTCCTTATTCTCGGATGAAGCAGGAATTTTCATTTCCTCACTGTTCAATGGAGCTTCAGCCACTGGAGTTCCCTCCTTTGGCAAAATCTCAGCAGTTTCCTTCACATTGTCTGCATTATTGTTTATGCCATCGGTGTTGTTGGCGGCGGCGGGAACAGTGTTGACGCGAGTGAACTTACTAAAGAACTGACTATCTCTAGCATGAATTTGAAGAGATCCGGAAGAGAAGAGAAACACTAGGAAGAAGAGATAAAAATGTTTTGCAGAAGCCATGAATGAAGAAGAGTAAGAGGAGAAGAGATGGGGGAAATGAAGATGGGAGAGTACTGGCTGACTCCTTTTTTTTTTTTGTTAGTGGAGAAGAACTGTGATGGATTCAGTCCTTATACAGAACATATGTTAAAAGTATATCTATATCCAACTCTCTTCACACTAAAAAGATTATTACAAGAAGAGCAGGTAATGATTGTGGTCCCTCTGCCAAAGAAAATTTACTACTAGATGGGAAAAACTTGTCTGGTTGGAATGTCAAAATCTATCACCTATTGTTTTCCCAATTCATTGTTACAATAACTAGTCCAACATTAATACATTTATAAGAGGCATTCAATTGGCGCTGATAATTGATCAAATTAATTAACACTATGCCACATTAAGAGTTGTGTGTAAATGTGAGGCCATAAATTTAGACGTTAGATGGCAGATTCTTATTTATTTTTGGGGAATTTTGGGGGAGACCCAAAAAAAAAATATATTCTCATTCTCAGGCCCACAATTAATTTTGGGTACTGTGATACCCATAATTATTTTCGTGACACTCATAATTATATGAAATTATTAAAAACTTCTGCATGACGGATTATGCATCTACATGACTGAGTTATGCATCAGGGGTATAATTGGCAACTCAACTTGGACATAACATATCTAAAAATCCGCACCTTAGAAATTTACAAATTTTATATGGTTGGAAATCTTTTAAAGAGAGCTACGCAACGAGTACAAACAACAATATCAAATTTTTGTTTTTCATGAAAAAATCGGAGGTGATCATCGTTTTAGGCAAAATTTTCGAAAACTTGATACATAACCATTATGCAGCCACCAAAAAGGATGCATAACGCATTATGCAGACGCATAACGAATTATGCAACCATTTTCTCGACTGCATAACAAATTATGCATCTATAACAAGTTATGTAACCATTGTTTTGGTTGATTTTAGCCGTACATATAAAAAATTGATGCATAATGCAGTATGCATCCATATTTACGGATGCATATCAGGTTATGCATCTATTTTCTCGAAGCATAATGCATTATGTAGCCATATTTTCGGACCCATAACAGGTTATGCAGGTTTTCTGGACTGCATAACAAGTTATGCAACAAATTTTGTAGATGCATAACAGGTTATGCATCCATTTTCACGAATGCATAACATGTTATGCAGACAGTTTCTCGACTGAATGACATGTTATGCAGACAGTTTCTCGACTGAATGACATGTTATGCAGTCATAACCACATCATCATCTTCTTTCATGTTTCATTAACTCCCACGCAAACCATTATCTTTCAGTTATTCAGGGGCTCTTGGTCAAAATCATGTATTTACACCATCATCTTCTTTCATGTATTTACACCATCATCTGCAATTAAACCTGCATAACAGGTTATGCAGGTTTTCTGGACTGCATAACAAGTTATGCAACAAATTTTGTAGATGCATAACAGGTTATGCATCCATTTTCACGAATGCATAACATGTTATGCAGACAGTTTCTCGACTGAATAGTTGTTGCATAACATCAACACCACCATTCCTAACTCACTTCACTGATCCATTCATCCATTTGTTCGTTGCTCAATCATGACAACAACCATAATTATAGAAAATTTAATATTTTTCGGTCACAATATAACCCAAAACTGTATATGTTACTCACACCAATAATTCCGTGTTGTTCTCAAACTCAACCCTGTGCTAACCATTCCCAAAGATTCACAGAAGTCCAAGGCAAACCTGGTACATCAAAACTATTGGTGACGGAACTTGAATTTGTGCAATCTTATTGGAATTACATAAGATCTAGCTCTTTCTGATCCCTTTGCTAGCAAAAATCTTTCTACGTGCTTCAGTAAACAAGTTGCCAAAATGAAAAGTCGTTGCCATCGATTGCAGCCAACACAAACTATTCCCACCATCGTCGGCAGCCTTGAACTGGATCTGGAAACTCCAGTTCAATACAAACCAAAAACCCCCATTTCAATCGCTCTTGTCAAGAACAATTGAAGCAATTTACCGGAATCCCAACCAACACCACTGGCTCAATTGAAGTTTCCCATAACGCCATTCCATTACAGAACCCATCTCAAATACTATGCAATCATTACCTGCGACTATCTTCATTTATATCTACAACACCAATTTCCCGAACCTTCAAAATTGCGTCCACTAATCCTCAAATTCATAGCATAACAAATTAATTCAGCCGACGTGATGCGTCCAATCATCACCACAAATCCATTGTTGTTGCTATTAAATTCCGTCAATGAAGTACCCATTCGTTCTCATTCCTTCTAACATCTTCTTCAATCAAACACAACACCAGATCGACTGTTTCCGTTGAATTTTGTGTGATATCTGGAATCGAAGTTCCCAGATCTAGAAAGCTATAAACAAAAAAAAAACTCGTCAAATCACAAGAAAACTATGAGATATAAAAACCTTGGGATAATAAGTTCATGAAATCAAACCTTGAGAGATTCATCACAAATATCAACATCATCTTCTTCTTCTCCTGGAACTCAAACAAACACAACACCATCACCTTTGTCTCCAACTAATCAATTTAACAAGCTTCCTAAGAACAGCTCACAAGATTTAACTCAATTCTATGAACTGAATTCGGCGGAGTAAGAACAGAAGAAGAAGAAGATAAGAAGAATGAAGAGAGAAAACAAAATTTCATAATTATGGGTTTGAGAATAATTTTTCCCCAAAAAATGGGTGCGCGCCTTCAGTTTTCTGTTGGTGGGTTTCTCAGTAGAAAAATGTGTGAGAATGGGTCTCACTGTAGTTTTCACTTTATTTTTTTGGATAAGCTAAGGGCCCAAAGAAAACCTTTCCAAGAAAATGAAAGAAAAATCCAAAAAATACCATCAATTTCTTTTTGTATCTAGAGTATTTTCATCCTCAAATATTATCCTCAACAACCAAGCTAATTGGGATAATCTAGAGGAACTCCATTGCTGGATGATATCAGTGCGAACAAAGTGATGTTACACACAATTCTGTATCTTGAATGATATCAGATAAGTTTCTGTTAAACCCTGTATCCTGAACCCTGAATAACCCTGAACCCTGAATAACCACAGTGAAATTTTGATCCCTTGTAGCAACCTCTTTATGTTGGCGGGTACATCTCCACACATGTAGGCATGTAGCTGTAGTCATTCACCCTGGCCAGCAAGGGACTGTGTGTATTTTCAGAGAATTGACAGTACGCACTCACTCATTCCCAACACCACCATTATGGAGAAAGGCTGTTACTGTCCTGTGATGAAGAGTTGCTTTATACAAGCCACAACTAATTGTCATATCCATAAATTCTTCATCTCTCATTTAAATATATTCGTTAGAAAAATTACTTTATCTATTTAAGTGTAGTGATAAGTTTGGCAGCGTTAATATATATGCATTAATCCTTAATCTTGTACTGAGAAAGATTTATTTGTCAGTTTCTGTTCACGAGCTTAGCACTATCACATATAATTATCAATACTACTGTAAACAAGTCATTACTAATAATACTATAACTGTATTTAATTAATTTTCTTACTCACGAGTTGAGTCCAGATCGAAGCATATTGGAGAACCAATCTTCAAAAGGGAAATAGCCAGCTTAGCTCTTCGGTATATGTCAGCTATCTCTGTGGCGCTTTATGTTAATTATCATAGAGAGTGTACGCCACGGTACCAATGAGTATTTATTTTCTCAACTGTTCAATCTATTACAAAATCGTTGTGATGACGATCGATTTTATTATTTTATTAGAGAGACATCTTTATTGATGGTATTAAAGATTTTACTATTACTTGATTAGAGACATCTGCGACCGTTGAATACTCACTTAGAAAAGGCAAACTGGTAATCGAGTGGTTCAATATCTGGTTAGTGTAAAAGATTTTGGTGGGAATTTTGGTCTTTCTTTAGTAGTAGAAGTGACTAAGAAGATTAGAATCTAAAGAGAGTGGCCGGTTAATTTTACCTTGATTGTGGACTGTTTGTGCATGGGCCCATGGGGCACGAAAATTATGGCATTTAGTGCACGCTGCATGTGTGCACTCTCTCTCACAGTGTAATCTACCTAGAAGACTATGGAGTCCCCAACTCCACATTGCAACCAAAAGGGACCTCTTTTAAACAGCTAAGCTCACATTGGTTTAGTCTAAAAAAGTTGAGCAATTTTTCTCCTCTTTTCCTACCTAGAAAAATAATTCTACCCTCTTCTGCTTGATTTTGGTGTAGTTTGGGTTCTTTAAATTCAGACCCTTCACATGCAATTCTAACTGCAAGTCTTCGCGGATCGGCCAACTAAGCAGTATATGCTCGCTCGCTCTAAATTGGTGATCATGTGTCGACTCACATCTTAGGCTTGCTATTTGGTAGGTTCCCACTCGTATGAAATGGTAATATTGGCAATAAATATATGATTAAACGGCTGATTTAAAATGTCAACGACACAACAAGTTCAATTATCTGTCTGCTCTAGGCTCTAGCAGTTAGCCTGTGATACAATCGAAGACGGTACGGATCAATGGCTATTATAGGACATGATTTCTCTATAGGTAGGATGGTGGCTGGTAACAATTATTATTGAGCGTCCCTCCCCGCCCTTATTACAGTGTTGTACAATGATGATATTTAACTATCGAAGTGTACAATAACTTACATTTACATGCCTGGCCCATTGCTAACTTGAATTCTTTGGTTCGTAAATCGTAAGACGTTACTGCTTCACTCCATTGCCCATAACTTGTTACTTTACAGGACCGTAGCCCTCTTAATTGTTTGGTTCGTCAACTTCGATAGCTAAATTCATGAGAAGTTGACATCCGAACGGTGTAACTCATAAATTATGTTCAGGTTGAAACAAAACTAGTCAAATAAAATTAAGGTGACCAAACGTGTGGTACAAAAAATCCAGCCATATTATTTTTAATAAATGAAAACCATTTAATTAAAAGGTGACACAAAAACTCCAGGTCAAATAATAATGTGCAAATTTAGTTTTTATTACTTAAAAAAAGCCAAACATACCCTTTTTTACCTTATCTTCTTCTTATTCTCTCCTTTCTTTTTTCTATTTATGCGGTCTTCATCTCCCCACCACCATTAACACCAGCAGCAACAAATATCTCTCCATGAACACCATCGCAACACCTCTGTCACCACCAACAACAACACCTCCGTCACCACCAGCAGCAACACCTTCGTCTCCTCCACGAAACCTTCGTCTCTTTTTATTCTATTTCTATTCAGATCTATCACCAACAGTAGCTCCGCCACCATCAAACCAACCGATGTGTCCAGATCCCCCACCAACAGAACCTCCGTCTCCTCCATTAACACCATCATCACCTCCTTCTCCTCCATTAACACCATCATCACCTTCTTCTTCTCCGTCTACAGATTTTCCATCAACAACACCGCCTCCTCTTATTTTTGTTTTTCCCACCAGTACATCAGATCCGCCACCAACACTACTTCTACCTCCTCCTTTTATCATCTAAAACCACCACCAATACCTTCAAATCGGCCACCAACAACACCTCATCTACAATCAACACCAGTACCTGCAGATCCGCTCCCAACATCACCTCCGCCTCCTCGTTCAATCCTCTACAATCACCACCACCACCTTATAATGTTTTCATCACCAGCAAATGATGATACATCTTCAAAGTCGAAATCAATATTGTATTGGGAAATGACAGATTTATGATGAAACCAAAATTGGTTTCATCAAATTCGGACAGTTTTGGTTGGTGAAAACAGTAAACTAATGATGAAACCAAATTTGGTTTCATCATAAACTTACCTATTTTCTGTCATGAAACCAAAGATTTTAATGATGAAAATTAAGTTTATGATGAAACCAAATTTTGGTTTCACCTGATTTTTGTCTAGTTTATTCGGTCTGACTTGGAAGACGGCATGTTTGGTTTCATCATTGAAGTTATGTTGGTGAAATGACAATATGTGGTTTCGATTGTATGTACAATGGTGGTTTTGATTATATGTGTGTATGAATTGGGAGAATGTGTATAGCAGGGTCTGGTACTGGTACTCCAGGTATTGATGAAGAAGTTTTGTTGGTAGTGGTGGCCTTAACTGAAGTTATGGAAGTGATAAAGAATGGATTAACTGAGTAAGGGTGGTGCTAATGCAATGAGAGTTGTAGTTGAGCTTCAGGTGTTGCATAAAGGACTGGTATGGGTTACAATTAAAGAGGTGTATGTCTGCATTGTTAAAAGTGTAATGAATTGGCTGAAGTTGATGAAACCTAATTAGGTTTCATCGTATTTTTTTCATTTTGTTGAATATTAATATCTGTGAAGCCAATTTTTGATGGTGGGATACAAGTGGATTATTTTTTGTTAAAACCGGTTGTAGTTGAGGGGGTAATGGTAGTGGTGGTTGTGGTGCTGGTGGTTGTGGCAGCGATGGGGGTGGTGCAGTTGACGGTGGTGGTAGGTTTCATCTTATTGTGGATTGTTTTTTGTTGAAAGTAGTCTTAGTTAAGGAGGTAATGGTAGTGGTGGTTGTGGTGATTATGGTTGTGGTGGCGATGGGGGCGGTGCAGTTGACGGAGGTGGAAGGTTTTATCTTATTGTGTTTCATTTTTTCTTCTTCTTCTTTCTCCTTTCTTTTATGATGAAACCAAATTTGGTTTCATCTTATTTTGGTGAAACCAATTTTTGGTTTCATCATTTTTCTGGTGGTGGCGCGGTGGTGGTCGGTGGAGCCGGCGAAGGTGGTCGGTGGCGGCGGCGGCGACGACGACGGGCGGTGGTGGTGTTGTTGGTGGTGGGTTGTTGTTCGTGGTGATAATATAATAAAATTTAAAGGTTGGGTTGATTTTTGTTTTTGTTGGGGTGATTTAAATAATAGAAGGATAATGTAGACAGTTTATGTCAAATGGGGTTTTTGTGAACATTTTGTTTTGGTGAAGTTTTTGTGCATGGATGTGACACCTTTGGGGTTATAACTCGCGGACCGAGGTTGAAATGGCATATGCAATTCCAAATTGCCTAATTAGCCAGGTATAGTTTTTGTTGGATCTTTTAAAGATTGCTGCTCGGTATATTTACGTAACTGTTCGTTGACCATTTAACTGGGATACATTTCATTTCTTTTGAGTTTTTCCTTTTCTTTTCGTTTCCATCTCTTTTCTTTCTTTATCTTGTTTGAATATATGGCGTGACATGCGGGGACATGGTGGAAGACTCAAGGAGTCGTCGTTGTACAAGGGGCTGGAACGTTGAAGTCTACTTTTGTTGATGTCTCAGAGTTGAAACATTAATCCCAGCTCCCTCGGATTGATGCTGATTAGCGTTAAAGTAGTTCCTAAAACCTTTCATGATCAAACTAAAAATAGAAGAAAATTAACCGATCACATAACAGAACCAAGCAGCACTCAAAGTAGAATTGATATTTGGTACTAATTCCGTGAATCTGGCTAAAACTGATCTTTTATTATTTCACCACACTTTAGCCCCTGGGGTCCTATTTAAGAAGGATCGTATTACAGGTGCTCCAACCAGTGCAACGTGATATGTCTCAAGTACATTGTCATAATTGCAAGATTTTTGGGCACTTTGCAAGGAATTGCAATCTCCCACCAGCTAATTCCTCACCTGCTACAATAATACCTGACACACCCACAACACAGTGTGGGTATTATAGGAACTTGGTCACTCATCCATATTTTGCACCTCACCAACCTGAAGAAAAATGAGAAGGCTCAATGCTAATGGAGGAAACAAATTCAGTACACCTACCAGATTTACAAAAGCTCCAGTCTCATCTGCAACAGCTCTATATGTACCATCAACAACCTCATATGCATTAGTTGTACCTGGTGGTAGTTCAGCACCAAACCTTGTTGATATTCAAGAGATGACTAAACAAGCACTCTCAATTGGTAACAATCCTACAGCTGCATCTTCCCTCTCTATCCCCTCGGGTATTTATTCAACCGAATGGTTTCTCGATTCAGGAGCATCAAACCATATGATTTTTAATCAAAAGTTCTTTGAAATTCTTCATCCTGTCATCACTCCTAAGATACATACTGCTGATGGAACAAAAATAACTACAAGTCATAAAGTATTGGTCAACAATTCAAATAATATTTGTGTACCAGATGTGCTTCTTGTACCAAATATTACAATAAATCCTATTTCAGTTGGTCAGTTGTGTTATCAAGGTTATAACACATATTATTTTCCTTTTGGTTGTGCTATACAGGATCTCAAAACCGGGAAGCTAGTTGGGATAGGCCGTATAGTTGATCGGTTGTATCTTCTTCAATCACTTGTTATTCCAGCAAAACCCAAAAGGCATATCGTAGCTGCTACTCCTACTGCACCTATTTCAATATATCCTTTCATGTCTTGGCATTCTAGATTATGTCATTTTTCCTTTTCTCGCCCTTCGTATATGATCAATAAAGTTTTACTAGGAGACACTCAAATATAAAAGGAACCCAATTGCATCTCCTGTAAACTGGCTAAGCAACCAGCACTTCCTTTTAATATCAGTACAACAGTTTCAAAAGAATCATTTGAACTTATTCATTCAGATGTTTGGAGTAAATCTCCAGTTTCCTCAAAAGCTGGAGCTTTATATTATGTTAGCTTTATCGATGATTTTTCTCGTTATACTTGGGTCTATTTATTCTCTTCAAGAGAAGAGTTTCTCAAAATATATGTTGATTTCTCTACCATGATAAAAACTCAATTTTGAAAATAAATTGAAACCGTGAAGATCAAGGGAGAGAGTACATATCCAATCCTTTTCGAGAATTTCTCAAAACTCAAGGTACTATTCTTCAAATTTCTTGTACTGAAACACCAGAACAAAATGGAGTTGCAGAACGCAAACACCGCTGAAAAAGCGGGGGTCTAACAACCACACCCAACATTTCGTTTAGGAAATCTGTCCTCAAGGCACTATTATTCAAATTTCTTGTACTGAAACACCAGAACAAAACAAATTTGCAGAAGGCAAACACCGGTCTAACAACCATACCCAATATTTCGTTTAGGCAATTTGTATGGACTAACTCCAATATAATTCCAAGAGAATCAACTAGACAGTCAGCCACAATCAAGGAAAATATATCCAAGAGTTATATCTCAATTTCTCAAATCAATCTGCAATCAAACAGATAGAAATCTGTGAGCCGGATTAATATGGGAAATAACTTGGATGGTACCAAAGACCAATATCCAAGCGTCAATCAATTTCAATAAACAACCAAAGATTGGATTTACCAATTGATTGAACTACGCACAATCTATGATACTTCAATTATATAGAAAATATAATGCGGAAAAGAAATAATACAGACACCAGAAGTTTCATTAACGAGGAAACCGCAAATGCTGAAAAACCCCAGGACCTAATCCAGATTTGAGCACCAAAATGTATTAAGCAGGTACAGACTCTAGCCTACTACAAGTTAACTTCGCACTGGAATGTAGTTGATCCCTAACCAATCTCACACTGATTAAGGTACATTCGCGTTCCTTATATCTCTGAATCCCAGCAGGACTCTACGCGCTTGATTCCCTTAGCTGATCTCACCCACAACTAAGAGTTGCTACGACCCAAAGTCGAAGACTTGATAAACAAATCTGTCTCACACAAAAAAATATATTGAATAGATAAATCTATCTTCCACAAAAATACCTACGAGTTTTTGTTCCGTATTTTGATAAATCAAGGTAAACAGGAACCAATTGATATACTGGACTTATATTCCCGAAGAACAGCCTACTAATGTCAATCACCTCACAATAATCTTAACAGTATGGTAGCGAAACAAGATATTGTGGAATCACAAAGAATGAGACGAAGATCTCTCTGATTACTTTTTATGTCTTACCTATCGGAGATTAAATCTCGAGCAAATCTTAGAGAAGATAGTACTCAATACGATCGGACGAAGTAAGATCAGAACACGCAACTACATAGAAAATAGTTGGGTCTGGTTCAGAATCCCAATGATGTCATTAAGTCGTTAACCTATAATGGTTTTAGGAAAAACCTAGGTTAAAAGAGAATCGACTCTAGTCACAACTAGTATCACACAGGATGTGTGGGGATTAGGTTTCCCAGTTGCTAGAGTTCTCCTTTATATAGTCTTCAAATCAGGGTTTGCAATCAATGTTACCTTGGTAACAAAGCATTCAATATTCACCGTTAGATGAAAACCTGATTAGATTCAATCTAATATCTTTCAACCGTTAGATTGTCTTAGCTTGTTACACACAAATGAAATGTACCTTCATTTAGATATGGGTAACCGTACCTAAATGTGTACACTTAGTTAGCTCAACAATAGTTAACCGAAGTTAGCCATATGAACACTTTTATATCAACCTTGTTCATCTTAATCACAACTAGTTCAAATGACTCAAATGAAACTAGTTATAGAGTTATTCAATTGTTTATATTCTCATAGAAGTATACAAGACACAATTGAAGCAAAATCGGTTTTGATTCACTCGAATTAATTCATGAACATTATAGCCACGATTTGCAAAGATTGCATTCCTTATTATATGAATATATTTGTTCATGAGTATGTAAACATACTTAACCGATTTTAGAACTTAACCCACTCAGGTATGCAAACGGGTATGCATATCTAAGTTCCCGGATTTGGTTTTATTCACGAGTACGCAAACGGGTACACATATTGTCGTTCATGACCGAACTCAGTTGAATCAGTACGCATACGGGTATGCTTACTATAGTTCCAGGACTTCAACTGTTGAATCAGTACGCATACGGGTATGCATACTAAATTCCCGGACTTGGAATACACTTGCAACAGTTAGTATAAATGTACGCATACTGTGTTATATCCAATCAATGGTTAATTGTTCTAAACTCCCATTTTAATCATTGAGACATTCTTGGAAGACGAGAATAGTTGTCTCACTCAAACTATTAGCTTCAAAGCAATTTTCAAGTGATCAAATGATCAGTACGAAACCTTCCGAGTGTACATCAAATGATTGTCTCACACAAATCATGTAAGATGTTACTAGGCGATTTTCACATGATCATCTTTTGACTTTCACCAAGAATAAAAGATGAACTTGGTTAAAGCGAAAGCTTACCAACACATATTTCGCGAAATATGTAAGCGAGTTAAAATCAACTCGAAATATCAAATGTGTATAATGTAAAGTCTATATAGCTATACGAATTTTGTCTCAATAGGAGATAGAATAGAAATATACTTCTGAGTGATAGATGAGTTCAAGTCTCCACATATCTTTTGTTGATGAAGTTCCACAAGCTCCCCTTAGTAGTTCTTCGTCTTTAATCTATGAACGCCGTGAAGTCTAAAGCTCAACTACACATTCTATCCTAATCCGAGACATAGCTATAAGTAAACTAGAAATCAAGACTTATAGTTTTGACAACTAAACTTGACAAAAAAGCTTGAGATAGAATCGCTTGAGAGTTCGAGCGATCTGTGCTTTAACAAGCTCCCCTTTTGTCAATTTTAGTGACAAAACTATCTATACATATGGATTACAGAATAAATAAACTGTGTAGCTTCTCATCCAAATGCTTGATTTCCTTGGTTCTTCAACATTACTCGAAATCTTCGTCACTTCCAAGTACTCCGGTGATTCTGAACGTGTTCAACTCAGCATCATAGTCGTTGAAGATCCGTATCCATAACGATAAGAAAAAAATTGTTCTCAATTATTGTTATACAGTGTCATAGTATTATTACACAGAATCAAAGTTCAATTGTATCACAACTTTGACAATAATACTACGGTGATATGTATCACTCCCTCTTAGTCAATACTTCATCTCACAATGAAAACCACTCCCCCTTACATAATGATCTGTAAACCATATGTATTTATAGTGTGAACTACACAATAATTCTCCCCCTTTTTGTCAATAAAAATTGGAAAAGGTATGAAAACTAGTGTGATCATAATGAAATTCTCATAAAGATACTTCATGACTAAAAGAGAACATATCAACTTTGTTTCGTTGATTTCACATAGTCGAAACTTAGTGTATTCATCAAGGAATTTATAAAGATACAAGATAACTCCTACAATATTCCACAGCCGCACTCCCCACAAAGATTTGGCAATTAAGCACAAGTTCAATTAAGAACTCTCCCCCATAAAATGTCATTCCCAAAAGAACAACAAGAGAGACCTTAATTTTACAAGAAAAGAAGGATTTCTTTGGACATTAACAAATCACATGAAACATGAATTTGTATCCAGAAAACTCAATTGAATTAAACACAAATGAACCTCAACGATTAAATTTAATCGGAAATGCTCAAAATAATAAAACTTACGGAGCTGTACAGTATTTTCACATAGAAATGGATCAGAGAAAGATCAATACTACGGAATATTCAAAGATTCATTCTAATTTCATCAATATTTTCGTAATGATATCATAGACTTAATTTTGCAATTTAAAAGTTCATTCTATTTTCCATCAATATTTGCATATTGACATAATAGACTTAACTTTTGACATGCTGTCATGTACCTGAGTACAATGACAAGATTGGATGGATAGATTGAGGATAAATCTCTCTTGATTCGTGATAATCAAGCTTCTCTAAGTTCAAAGAACACAGCCTAAAGAACCAAGTTTTATTTTTGATTAATAATTTTATATCATTTTCATTACAGACTGTGGCCTTATAAAGCTAGGTTTCCCAAACTAATCAGACGACCACCATTCCCCCACATGGTTACAACCACACATTACACCTTGACACAAATTAAGCTAACTACTGACTACAATAGAATATGGGCACTCCCCTCCACTACGGATACATGACATTACCGACCCCTTCAAAGCATCCTTGTCCTCAAGGACGTGGGTTAATAAGATTGGCGTGAGTATTAGAAAGTCAGCTGTAGAATGTAGGAGCCAACTAGCCGTAATGTTAATTAAATTCCCCATGAGTACCTTGGACATATCCACTATAAGCCAAGTAATCCACAGACTACTTCCATGGGAAGAAAAATGATCACACAAGGTAGTGCTTCTCCCCATAAATCCCGCTAGGAAACAGAAGTCCCTCTTGCTTGTCTTTCCATGGTAAACAGGCCCACAATCTCCATATTGCACGGCTTGGTAATCACTGGTACAAGTAGTGCTTGTAAGCTTACTCTTGGTTATTGTTCTCGTTTCGCCAGAAATAACAACTTTATAAATCTGCATATGAGGTGCAACTCCACGACTAGCTAAGGCATGAGTTTCATGATCTCTGTCTTCTTCCATGTGGAAAACTGCAGAAACTTGATCCGCCCGTTTCAATACAGCCTCAATATGAATCCTAAAATCTGCCCAATTATCATATTTCTTTGATTGGTACCACAATCCCCATACATGATGTAAAACAAATTTCCCCCTATCAAATACAAATGAACTAGGAGACTCCCAAAATGTAGCAAAGATGTCTGGCACCCCTGGTGGTAATGCTCTAGTGCTAAGAGATAGAGTTAGGAAGGACCTATGTATACTGATTCCTGCACAAAAAATTTCACCACCATGAACCTGTACAAGCACCTTCTTGATACCCACTACTCTTCCAAGGGTTTCCTCCGAGCCAAAATACAATTCGCGACTACAACAAAAACTGGAGCTAGGGTGTTTAAGTAAACCCATAAGAATTAAGATGTAATTACTGTCTTTCGCCAGACTTTGTAAACTTTTCCAGAATATATTGCCCTTCATAAGAGTTGCTGTAATTAGATTGTGGACCTCAACTTTCCAGAACGGATGACTCGTACAGTTCCATTTTACGACCAAGCTTTCCACTGAGATCAAACCCTTACTGACCCAGCTAACATTTGTTACGCTCCAGAACCCAATTAAAACCAACTTGAATTTCCACTTCAACATGACCACTAACATTAACATATTTGGAATGTAAAGCATACCGAGTACCAGCTTTATCTCCATTGTCCATATACAGAACTCGAATTGTATATAGCTTCTCATTTCCAACAACCGAGTATAGCAATTAGATTTTTGTTGAGCAGAATACCATGAGTGAGAACCAATAATTACTGGATTAAGACGTAGTTTTTCATCTTCCATCAGAATAGTAAGAATACCATAAGGTGCAGATGCAGGTGAGAAGGAACCCATTCTATCCAGTAAATAAGATGCTCTAATGAGTCGAAGAAACTGAATTCCATAAGCACCAATAGGCAGTATTACATAATTTGAAGAACTTCTAGGTTGCCCTGTAGAGAACCCATGAAGAACTGTAGCAACAGTATTGAGTGGAATAAACCCAACGTTAACTTTGAAACTCTGCACGATAATCATTGATAGATTGCTTCTGTGTCCTGCACCAACACTAACCTTGATTGGGCTAAAATGGAGAAGTTTCATAACCGTAGGTAATCCACATGGAAACTGCAAGAGTAAGAAAGATACCTCGCTACTAGAAATAACAACTTGAGAACCAAGGTCACGACTAACTGCAGGATCAAAACTAACCACTCAGCCTTGACTATTTGCTTCCAGTGTAAGGTAGTACTGCATCATAAGTGTTGCTCCTTCAAAAACTTCAATTGTATATGGAAATTTGGTCTCATAATAGCCGCAAACGGCAAAGCACGCAACTGATGTAAAGCCCATGATAAACCAACGAACACCACTATCTAACACCTTGCCACGATCGTATATAGAGCGAGAAGAATTCATGAATATTAAGAGACTTTCATCTACTATTAACTTGTAAATCACCTTACCCAGTTCAAGTAGAAGTTTAATTTCCTTCCCACGATCAAATATACTGCGAGTGCAGTCGAGACAAGGGTAACAATAATTCTTGGCCTCATACATTTGCGACAATTGTTGCATCACTACGATCCAGTTTTCAGTAACACAATGAAGCATTTTATCAAACATATGCCAAGCAATACCAGAAACACCATTATTAGCTAACATAAAAGTAATAGAATCACTAGACAACCCCATTGTAAGAGCAAGCACCTGAAAAATTTCTTCAATGGGTTTAACCAATAAAATCGAACAGATATGAGGTACCAATGAACCAGCAACAACTATATCAAAACACAATTCATAGTCACCACCAACAAAGTAAGAAACCCCATTAATGGATTCAGATATTTTTCCACGATCGAATATAACATGAGAAGAATTGAGAACAATAGAAAAACGCTCACCCAGTACTGGATTGTAAAAATCCAGGATCTCTTTACCAGGAACGTTTCTGATTTGAAAAGCATCCTTCAAAATACTCCAATTAGGGGAAAAAAAATTGTTCATGTGTGTCTAGAACTGTTGAATTCTCTTTTTCTTCAAAGGACAAAGGAGGAATCAACTTGCAATCGAGAGATTCATCTTCTTCTTCAGCTAATGGAATTGAAGATTTCTGAGTAGAATCACTTACTGAATCTGAAGCAGTTGGTTCCATGTGGTCAGCGATGTATTTCTTCATCGTCTTCAATTGTTGAACCACTGATTGGAGTAATCTAAGACTTTCTTCTGAATTCTCATCATATAATCTACGCTCCATTACCAGTATTTCCTTGATAAGATGTTCATCCATGCAGTTACCTGATTACGAGGTCGAATAAATTCACCCTCCAGCTTCTCTGATACTGCAGCTAGAAGTTTTTCCAAGGCATAAATATTCTGTGATAACAACTCAGCTTCTGTAAATTCTGTTGGATAAAACTCGTCCAAATCTGCAACCTCCATTAAAGAAACCCGCGGAATCGTAACGGCTCTAGATACCAATTGTCATGTACCTGAGTACAATGACAAGATAGGGTGGATAGATTGAGGATAAACCTCTCTTGATTCGTGAGAATCAAGTTTCTCTGATTTCAAAGAACACAGCCTAAAGAACCAAGTTCTATTTTTGATTAATAATTTGATATCATTTTCATTATGGCCTTAGAGCGTCCACAATGGACGACTAAACCCAAATATTTAGTCCAGTGGATAGGCGTAGTGAGACGGACCATCGATCAAAATTTGATCAAAGACTAAAATTCAGATCAAATTTGGTCGGCGATCAAGACCAAACCCAAATATAATCGGGGGTTTATATAATCCACGCCCCACCACCAGGCGGACGTATAGTCCACGCCCCACCCCAGGCGGACGTATAGTGAACGCCTGCTTTTTTCTTTATTTTTTCTTTTGTGTGGGGTGTGGTTTATACCTCCGCCCCACTCTTTAAAATTTTCAAATTGGCATGGGGCGGGCTTAACGTGGTTTATACCTCCACCCCATTTTTCTTATTTTTTTTTTACTTTTTTTTCTTTTTGAATCTCTGCACCGGGCGAACGTATAGTTCCCGTCCCACACCAGGCGTTGGTATAGTCCACGCCCCACATCAGGCGAACGTATAATATACGTATGACCAAATTTAGTCTTTTCACCGTAGCGTCACACACCAGACTAAACCCAAAATTTGGTCTTTTTTTCCCTCTTTGGTTATACTCGCACCACTGCAGTTGCCCTTATAAATCTAGGTTTCCCAAACTAATCAGACGACCACCATTCCCCCACAAGGTTACATCCCAACCACACATTACACCTTGACACTAATTAAGCTAACTACTGACTACAATAGGATATGGGCACTCCCCTCCACTACGGGTACATGACACATATATGGGACAATCATAGTTTACGGACATAAACACACATATCCCATAACATTATTTGCAATATATAAAACCAATAAATATTAATACTGCAAAATCATCTTCCAAATAAACTTTAGAATTTAAATAAATAACTCTAAAAACATCGCAAGATGAAAATCGCTTGCAATAGCTATGTGTAATCATAATATATGTTATTCCAAACCCTAGTTGCAATTTCAAGTTGACCACGAACAACCTCAAAATCTCGAAGAAGATTTCCAACCAATTGAGATGAAATCTGAACTGGAAGATCGTTTTCATGATCGACTGCATGGTAGCAGGTTATGAAAACAGGGTTCTCGTGAAACTCAATGACTTTTCCCTCTTCAACTTTGTCATCCTTTTTACATCCATCCATTGTGCACACCATAAAATCTCAAAAAATCTTGATGTTACGGAATGAGTATATATCAAAAGGAGTCCATGATATATATACGAGATTTTCATAGGGAAAACCTAGGGTTACTCATTTACGTTTGGTAAGGGTCGGGTACACGAACATTTGTGGTTATGAACCAGGTTCAAAACCAAAGAACCAAATGGAGCCTATTTAGAAGTATGTTTTGATTAAAACAAATTCTAAAGACAGTACAACTTAGGTTAGAAATAGAGCACAAGGTAATTGTTGAATGTCAACAAAACAAATGTCAATAAGGAAAACCGAAGATTTTCAAAGAGGCCAACAAAGAGAAATTTCTCAAGAGTTCTGATCAATTACATCATGTAATACTTAACCGGAGCAAGGCTCAACAATAAGATGCTCATTTTATTTTTAAATTGAAAAACAACAGATACAACAAAGACCACTTTATCAAGAAGAAGAATTTCTTGATAATTATGAGCATCCTCACACGGTCTCAAAGAGGATGCACATTTGTAAGCAGTCAAGTTGTAATTTGACGAGCATATAGCTCATCAAGGGTATTGACATTTTTCCTTTTTTTTTCTTGAGTATCATCAGGAAAGTGAATAGAATTAATCTCAAGAGAGTTAACGAGAGGAGGACAAGAGATACCTGAAGCAGCCGCCTTCCTTCCCTTCTTAATGTTGTGCTTGAGTCTATTTATACTGGTCTTTAGTTCCGAAACAGGATTGTTGATATGAATATGCTCAGGAACGATTGACGCTTTTGATCCAACACTTCCTTTAGTCACGGAAGAAGAGTTTGAAGAAGTTTTCTTACTCATTGGATCAATAAAGCAGTCATTTTTCTGTCTAACACAATTCTTTTTACAATTGTAGAAAGCCGATGCGTTTCGTTAATGCAACAAATTAACAAATATGTTTCCCACTAATTAACTGGTAATATAGCGGTAGTGAGAGATCGTTCCCACAGAGAGATGTGTAATTGATAGGTTATTTGATCAGCAAAATAAAGTAAAAAACAAAGGGGGTTTTGGTTGTAAGATAATTATCAGGTACGCTTTGCTATCCCCAAAATTCCTTGTATCACCGGATAACATGTACGCTTAGTCACCGGATTCTATCCAACTGAGCCGCCTTGAGGTACGCTTACAAGGTGTAACTCAATCGAACGCTTTAGGGTTTGTGAATCTAGGTTTGATTCTAGCAGTTAAACTCAGTACGCTCGGTTCACTTACTGGTGTTGTTTCCACACACGATTGCTTTACAGAATCCCTCTGCAAGGTCTCATGTTTTCTACTTGTGTAGGAGATGCACGACAATTACGGATCTCTCAACTCACTACTAGCAATAGAATGATTAATAGACTAATCTAGCATGCACTCCAAACCAATCTAAGAATCAATCATAAATCCTATATATAATGAAAACAAACGATGATAATTAAAACCTCAAATAGATTTGTATTATCAATAAAGCTTCACTCTTGGAACATTGAATTCATCCTTAATCAACAAAGAATTTAGCTACTCATATTACAAAGAATATGAATAATGGTGGTTTCCCCCTAAAAGGGTAAACCCTAGGTTTTTGATGTAGAACTTGTGATATGAGATTTGATTATTTTACATAACCTAATACCTTTTTATAGGTTTACATTGCTTGGTCTCCAAGTATTTAGTTCGATTCAAGAACCCGACCCGAAAACACGAACTAGCGAAACCAAACGTGCCCTTAGGCCTTCCAAAGTGTTAATACACGTTTTCCACTTGCTATGTTCGCAAACCCAGTTCGCAAACTTTAAATTACAGCAGATACTTTCGGAATTAAAGTATGAAACCCGTCTGCGAACTTTATTGTCTTCGGTATTCAATAAAAGCTTGTTTTGGCCACAACTTCTTCATCCGAACTCGGAATGACCTCATTCTTTTTGCATTCTTTTTACCTTTTAATTCTCTTAAAGTTGATGATTATAAATCCTTAATTTGAATGAGTTAAGATCCATATTTGGCCCGTCTATTGATTTTGAGCGTTTTGCTCCTTTTCGTCGCACTTCTTCCACTTCTCTTGGACTTGGGCACTTGGATACTTGGAATACTTCTCTTCATAGATATTTTCATAACTTTGTAGATCCTTTTTGGATGATTCACCTAATTGAGGAAAATAAGAGAAAACAAGAGTAATAATACGAATACATGCAAGAACAATAGCTAAAACAAGTATGAAATAGATACTAAAATCATATGAATTATGCAATTATCAGAAGCCTTAGTGTTATCTTTACAGGAAAGGCTTGGATCATCACAACACTTATCTTGTCTGGGAGTTGGACATTTAAAACCAGTAATATGAGAAACCGGTTTGGTTACTTCCTTAGACATCCAGATAAGATTGTTATGAAGTTTTTCATTCCGCAAACGAAAACGACATCTCTTCTCAAGATGACCTTTGTTTCCGCAATAATAACATCTGAAGGGAATGTTATTAATCCTTATCATATGAGTAGGAGGTTGACTTCCTTTATTTCTGGAAGCTTCTGCAGTAGACGGTAATTTTCCATTTTTGCTATTGGTGCAAGTTTTCTGCAAGAAATTTCTATCAGTACAAACAAAATTAGTCAAACTACTGCTTGGAGAGTCTATTCCTTCATAGCCCAAACCTCGCGTATCACGATGTTTCGTATAAGCTCCAGGTATAGTGGATAATTTTGTTGAACTAAGATTAAAAAATTTCAAGTTTTCCTCCAGCATAATTACCTTGTTCTGAGCAGCAGAAATCTCATCCTCAAATTGTTTCTCTCGTGAGAGAAAAACGTTTTCTCTGTCTTTAAAACAAAATTGTTGAGAGCGATATTTAGCTTCAGATTATTCAAGTTCTTCTTTCAACAAAAAGATATTTCGACGAAGATTTTCACATTCAGAGTTCTTTGAACGCACATCTTCTTCTCGGTCTTTAAGAAGGGATTGTAAGAGATTGTTAGAGCATTGCTCGGTCGAAATCGCATGCGTTGCTATCTCAAGCATGTTTGTCAATATTAGTGATCAAAACTATAAGTCTTGATTTCTAGTCTATTATAGCTAAGTCTCGGACTAGGATCGAAAGTGTAGTTGAGCTCAAGGACTTCATGGAGATTTATCATACAAGAAGAAGAACTACTCAAGGAACGGTGGAACTTCTCGACAAAAAGGTATGTGAAGACTTGAACTTATCTGTCACTCAAAAGTATATCTACTTTATCTCCTACTTTTTGAGACAAGAAGTCGTATGCTATATATATAGACTTGGATTATACACATTTGGTATTTCGAGCCGAGTATACCTCGCCTATCTATATCTCGAAATATGTGTTGGTAAGCTTTTCGCTTCGATCAAGTTTATCTTTACCATGTGACGAAAGTCATGATATGTGTCAATCATCTTGAAAATTCCTTTGACGAGAAATGGTGTAACAACTATATAACGTCCTCTAAGAATGTTTCAATGATTGGAATGAGAGTTTAGATTACATAACCAATGGTGGAGATAAGCATTGTTATGGAAAGACATTTATGTATAAGTCTTATTCCTTGAACCAAAGATTGCGAACTTTGTTGATCAAGAGAACCGGAAGAATGGCGTGAGCCAAGCCCGCGAACATGCGAAGTTCTCAAACCAAAAAATTTCTGCTGGAGTTGACAAACTACTTGTGTGAAGCTAAGTCCGCGAACCGGTGAAGTTCTCAAACCCGAGAATTTATGTTGGAGTTTGTAAACTCTTCCCGGTAACTTAAGTCCGCGAACCTAGTATGCGAACTTCAGAAGGTTATATATCTGAAGATGATTTCTGAACTTAAACTTAAAAATACTTAGGAATGCAGTTTGCAAACTGTGGATATAAAAGTTCATGAACCGGTTCAAGTGAATCAAATAATCTTTGCTTCAATTGTGTCTTGTGTAGTACATGAGATTTCCTTGCAGTTGAACAACTCTCTAACTAGTTCATTTGAAGTCATTTGAACTAGTTATGGTGAAGAAGAACATGGTTGATATGAAATGCTCATATCGCTAACCATTTGGTTAACTGTTGTTGAACCAACAAGTGCATACGTTTGGGTACGGTTAACAAACCTAGAAGCGTGCATTGTCAAGTGTGTATAACAAGCTAAGTTTTCGATCTAACGGTTGAGAAATATTAGCTTGAATCTAAATCAGGTTTTCATCTAACGGTGGATATTGATTGCTTTGTTACCAAGGTAACCTAATTGCAAACCCTGATTTGAAAGACTATATAAAGGAGACATCTAGTATTGTGCAAAACTAATCCCCACACCTCACGCGTGATACTAGTTTGCATACTAGAGTCGATTTTCCTTTAACATTTAGTTTTCTTCTTCTAAAACCAGGTTAACGACTTAAAGATTTTATTGGGATTGTATAGCCAGACCGATACTACATTTATCGTAGTTGTGTGATCTGATATTGCATCTTCTATCGTACGAGTACAATCAGATTAATTGGCTTGAGATTGATATTTCCGATAGGCAAGATATAAAAAGTAATCACAAACATCTTTGTCTCATTGTTTGTGATCCGCAACATCTTGTTTCGCTACCATACGATTAAGATTGTTATGAGGTGATCGATAACTCTAGCCTGTTCTTCGAGAATATAAGACCGGATTATCAATTGGTTCCTGTTCACCTTGATTATTATCAAACGAAACAAAAACTTTAGGGTTTATCTGCGGGAGACAGATTGATCCTTTGATAGTGTGCGAGACAGATTTGTTTATTGTCAAATCCTGCGATTTTGGGTCGTAGCAACTCTTAGTTGTGGATGAGATCATCTAAGGGAATCAAGTGCGCAGTATCCTGCTGGGATCAGAGGCATAGGGAGTACAACTGTACCTTGGATCATTGGGAGACTTATTGGGGTTCAACTACAGTCTAGTCTGAAGTTAGCTTAGAGTAGGCTAGTGTCTGTAGCGGCTTAATACAGTGTGTGTTCAATCTGGACTAGGTCCCGGGATTTTATGCATTTGCGGTTTCCTCGTTAACAAAATTTCTGGTGTCTGTGTTATTTCAATTTCCGCATTATATTGTTTTATCTTTATAATTGAAATAATACAGGTTGTGCATTGGATCATCAATTAGAGTAATCCAACCTTTGGTTGTTGATTGTCATTGATTGATCCTTGGATATTGGTCTTTGGTACCATCCAAGTTATTCCTTGTGTTTGATTAAAAACTCGCTGATTTTTATTAGCTCGAGTAAATCAAAACAAGAGAGAGAGATGTTAACTCCTTGAGATACTTTTACCTAGATTGAGTCTGACTGTCTAGTTGGTTCTCTAGAAAGCATTTCGGAGTTAGTCCATACAGATTGCTAAGCGAAATATTGGGTGGTGTTGTTAGACCCCCGCTTTTTCAGAGATTATATCCACAATCGTAACCTTTAAAGAGCTTTCTCATTTTCTTGTTTTCTAGACAAAGAGGAGTCAGAAACTCAGCCAAGCAAGATGTTGACTTCTTTTTCTTTATGAGATGGTCAAAAAGCTTGATGTATTGCGAGACTTCCTCATCAACATCGTATCCATCGTCAGAATCACATTCATCCGAAAGGTCATCCAACAGTTCATATAGGCGTGCTTCCCATATATACAAAGTTTCATACCAGGTAGAAGATGTGATAGAATTATCAGGAGACATAGAGCTTTGGACCAAGTCGGAACGTTTCTGAACTGGTGATGCGTTGGTTGAGATAGTGTTTATGTCCATAGAGTCAGATTGCTACAAACACAGATTTATGAGGTATTAAACGTGTTTTCCTTCTCTGATACCAATTGAAAAAACGTGGGTCTAACAACTACACCCAATATTTCGTTTAGGCGGTCTGTATGGGCTAACTCCAATATAATTCCAAGAGAATCAACTAAACAGTCAGACTCAATCAAGGAAAATATATCCAAGAGTTATATCTCAATTTCTAAAATCAATATGCAATTGAACAAATAGAAATCTGTGTGCCGGATTAAGATGAGAAATAACTTGGATGGTACCAAATACCAATATCCAAGCGTTAATCAATTTCAATCAACAACCAAAGATTGGATTTACAAATTGATTGAACTACGCACAACCTGTGATATTTCAATTATGTATAAAATATAATGCGGAAAATAAATAACACAGACACCAGAAGTTTTGTTAACGAGGAAATCGCAAATGCAGAAAACCCCAGGACCTAGTCCAGATTTGAACACCACATTGTATTAAGCCGCTACAGATTCTAGCCTACTACAAGTTAACTTCGTACTAGAATGTAGTTGATCCCTAACCAATCTCACACTGATTAAGGTACAGTCGTGTTACTTACGTCTTTGAATCCCATCAGTACTTTACGCACTTGATTCCCTTAGCTGATCTCACCCACAACTAAGAATTTCTACGACCCAAAGTCGAAGACTTGATAAACAAATCTGTCTCACACAGAAAAGTCTATTGAATAGATAAATCTGTCTCCCACAGAAATACCTACCAGTTTTTGTTCTGTATTTTGATAAATCAAGGTGAACAGGAACCAACTGATACACCGGACTTATATTCCCGAAGAACAGCCTAGTAATATTAATCACCTCATAATAATCTTAATTGTATGGTAGCGGAACAAGATATTGTGGAATCACAAAGAATGAGATGAAGATCTCGGTGATTAATTTTTACATCTTACCCATCGGAGATTAAATCTCGAGCAAATTTTAGATAAGATATTACTCAATACGATAGAACAAAGTAAGATCAAAGTACGCAACTACAGATAAAATAGTTGGGTCTGGCTTCAGAAATCCCAATGAAGTCTTTAAGTCGTTAACCTATAATGGTTTTAGAAAAAACCTAGGTTAAAGGAGAATCGACTCTAGTCGCAACTAGTATCACACAAGAGGTGTGGGGATTAGGTTTCCCAGTTTCTAGAGTTCTCCCTTATATAGTATTCAAATCAGGGTTTGCAATATATGTTACCTTGGTAACAAAGCATTCAATATTCAGCGTTAGATGAAAACCTGATTAGATTCAATCTAATATGTTTCAACCGTTAGATTGTCTTAGCTTATTACACACAAATGGAATGTACCTTCATTTAGATATAGGCAACCGTACCTAAATGTACACTTAGTTGGCTCAACAATCGTTAACCGAAGTTAGCTACATGAACACTTTCATATCAACCTTGTTCATCTTAATCACAACTAGTTCAAATGACTCAAATGAAACTAGTTATAGAGTTCTTCAATTGTTTATATTCTCATGGAAGTATACAACACACAACTGAAACAAAATCTGTTTTGATTCACTCGAATTAATTCATGAACATTATAGCCTCGGTTTGCAAAGAATGCATTTCTTATTATATAAATGTATTTGTTCATGAGTATGTAAACATACTTAACCGATTTTATAATTTAACCCACTCATGTATGCGAACGGGTATGCATACCTATGTTCTCGGACTTGGTTTTGTTCGCCGGTATGCAAACGGGTACGCATACTTTCGTTCATGACCGAACTTAGTTGAATCAGTACACTTACGGGTATGCATACTATAGTTCCCGGACTTCAACTGTTGAATCAGTACGCATACGGGTATGCATACTAAATTCCCAGACTTGGAATACACTTGCAACAGTTAGCATACAAGTACGCATACTATGCTATATCCAATCAATGGTTAATTGTTCTAAACTCCAATTTTAATCATTGTAACATTCTTGGAAGACGAGAATAGTTGTCTCACACAAACTATTAGCTTCAAAGTAATTTTCAAGTGATCAAATGATCAGTACGAAACATTCCGAGTCTATATCAAATGATTGTCTCACACAAATCATGTAAGATGTTACCAGGCGATTTTCACATGATCATCTTTTGACTTTCGTCAAGAATAAAAGATGAACTTGGATCAAGCGAAAGCTTACCAACACATATTTTGAGAAATATGTAAGAGAGTTAAACTCAGCTCTCGAAATATCAAATATGTATAATGTAAAGTCTACATAGCTTTACGACTTTTATCTCAATAAGTGATAGAATAGAAATAGACTTCTGAGTGATAGATGAGTTAAAGTATCCACATTCCTTTTTTTGATGAAGTTCCACAAGCTCCCCTTAGTAGTTCTTCGTCTTCGATCGATGAACACCATGAAGTCTAAATCTCAACTACACATTATATCCTAATCCAAGACATAGCTATAAGTAGACCAGAAATTAAGACTTATAGTTTTGACAACTAAACTTGATAAACAAGCTTGAGATAGAAACCTTGCTAGTTCGACCGAGCAGTACTCTAACAACCGTCATATCATTGAAACAGCCAGAACTCAGTTAATTTCAGCTTCAGTTCCTTCCAATTTCTGGGATGAATTTTTTCTCACAGTAGTGTATACAATCAATTGTGTGCCAACGGCTGTTATAGGTAGCATATATCCATATGAGTGTTTGTATGGAAACAAACCTAACTACTCTGAGCTTAAAACATTTGGCTCAACATGTTGTGTTCTTTTACCTGAACGAGAACGAAAAAAACTTAGTCAGAAGAAGGAGTTGAGCATAAGGATATTGTTGTTATGATCCAGTTAATCGCAAACTGCGTGTATTACGTCATGTTACCTTCTGGGAAAAGATTCCTTTTTGGACCCTCCCAAGTATTAAGTCATCAAATTTTGAAAGTTTTAGGTACTTAGATCCATTTTAATTGGAGATCACTAGCCCTTAACCAGAGTCATTAGTGAACCCGGAGAATTCTACACTCATTCCTGAAGAACTCGACTACTCTACGACTCAAGTTGACAATTCGACTCAGGAACGAGATCCTGATCCTGGGGAGATTTTTTTGCCACTTCGTAATCGAAGACCACCAGCTAAGTATGCAGACTATCATTGTTCTTTATCTTCTATCTTGTCATTTTATGAACCAAAAACATATAGAGAAGCATCAGCCATTCCAGAATGGCAGGATATTGGATGCACATAAAGAAGTATGGACATGGGAAATGGTGGATCTTCCTCTTGGAAAATCAGTTGTTGGAAGAAGAAGGATCTACAAAGTTAAAACTAAGTCAGATGGTGAGTTTGAACGATGTAAATCACGAATTGTTGCAAAAGGAAATACACAAGAGTATGGTGTTGACTATGAAGAAACATTTGCACCAGTGGCTAGAATGGTTACAGTTCGTACATTACTTGTTTTTGCTGCAGCACGACAATGGGGACTTCATCAAATGGACGTGAAAAATTCTTTTCTTCATGGTGAGTTACAAGAGGAGGTGTACATGCAATCTCCTTCTGGTTTGCCTCATGGACCAAAACAAGTATGTAAGATTCGACGTGCATTATATGGACTTAAACAAGCACCTCGTGCTTGGTTTGAGAATTTTAGCAATGCAATTCTTCAGTATGGTTTTACACAAATTCAGCTATGTTCATCGGATTATCAGACAAAGGGATTGTTATTCTTCTTTTGTATGTTGACGATATGGTTATTACTGGAAGTGACACACAAGGTATTAATGATCTCAAGTCATATCTCAGTGACCGTTTTAAGATAAAAGATCTTGGACCTTTAAGTAATTTTCTTGGCATTGAAGTTGACACGTCTTCCACTGGTTACTTCATATCACAAGTAAAATATGCACCTAAGATTATAAAACGTGCGGGTTTGTCTGATAATAAGATAACTGATACACCTCTTGAATTGAATGTGAAATACAGTCCTACATATGGGATTTTATTTTCCAATCAAACATTGTGTCGTCAGTTAGTAGGAAGCCTTACTTATCTGACTATTACAAGACCAGAGATAAGTCATGTTGTTTACATAGTCAATCATTTTATGTCTGCTCCAAGGTCTACTCATTATGAAGTTGTTCTCAGAATTATAAGATACATCAAGGGGTCTTTGTATCAGAGCCTATGTTTCTCATCCAAGTCTGATCTCACTCTTCGAGCATACTCTTATTCGGATTGGTCTGAGGATGTTACGGATAGAAGATCCATTACAGGATATTGTGTGTTCTTTGGAGATTCTTTAATTTCATGGAGAAGTAACAAGCAAAGTGTGGTTTCTTGTTCTAGTGCTGAAGCAGAGTATAAATCTCTTCATCACACCACATCTGAACTCATTTGGTTACGATGGATCCTTTGTGATATGGGAGTTCAAATTTCTTCTCCTACACCATTGTACTATGATAAAAAGGATGTTATTCAGATTACACACAATGATGTCTTCCATGAACGTACAAAAAATATTGAGATAGATTGTCATTTTACTCGTCATCATTTTAAGAAAGGTACAATCACTCTTCCGCATGTCAAATCAGAATTTCAAGTGGCTGATATTTTTACCAAGACTCACCCTACAGCTCGTCTTTGATTCTTAATTTGCAGACTCAAGATATGTACTCCACCACCTTGAGTCTGAGGGGGTGGTCGTTAAGATATGGTGTTAAGATATGGTCAAGATATTGTATGAAGTTGATATTATTGTGTTGATATATGGTTGTAAATGCATATATATTTCTTGTTGTATATATCTTAGATATTGTTAGGTGTATCTTTTATTTGCCTTATCGAGTTCTGTAAGGTTGTATAAATCAGGTCATTGCCTATCAATGAATATACATAGTTAATCTCACAACAACATTAGAATCTCTATGCTCATGTTTAACATGGGTCACATGACCGTCGTTTTCCATCTTGACAATTAAAAAAGTTAGTTAAGTATTGAAATGACAAAGTAAATATTAGATTTCAATTATTTACTAACATAATCATTGAACTTTTTGTTTGAAACGTGTACGGTACAAAATGACCATTAATCAAGGGTTGTGATTCCAAAATGATTTAGGATTTTTATGCGGCATCCGTTGAAACCATGGGTTCTAAAATGAATACCATGGCCCATTGACCAGTGGAAGAATACACAAAAAGAGAACCTGTATATACTTAGCATTTTTGCGTAGAATTGGTAATTCCCCTTACAGTAACCATCATGATCGGAGAAGAAGGATCCATCTAGGAAAATCATATCTTTGTTGGTGGTAGCTCTCTTTCTATATACTGTAGTAACTCTCTTTAAGTCTCCATACGGAGTAGAAGCAGAGTAGTAACTCAAATTGGTAGGAGCTACTGCTTGGTGGGAAAACTGTGTGAAGATCGTTTTAAATACAACAGCCTCCAGTTCAAACTTGGGAAAGAATGAGAAAATTACTTAGAGATAATTTTTTACCCCTAGATTTTAGACAACAACTTTTTGTAAAAATTCAAAGTTGTCAACAAGGAGCACGCTTGGTGGAAGATTATGTAGCTGAATTCTACAATTTGGTAACTCGTAATCAACTACATGAAATTGAAGAACAGCTAGTTGCTAGGTTCATTGAAGGCTAAAATAAATTGATTCAATTAGAGGACTCAATATGTGTTTACAGTGGTTGAAGCTATCAACATGCTATTAAAGTTGAACATCGTGTTTTTCTTTCTTCCAAAGCTACAACCATTCGTCACAATCATTTTCAAGGTGATTACACATCTTTACTTCCATACATCTTCTTTTTACTAACATGATAATACAGTACTGATGCAGTCGATTCCTTTTCATCAAGATGATATTTATCCATATGTTTCTCCTCAACAATAATCCACAACCAACTTTACGTACTCAAAATCACCTCTTCCTTTAACTAATTTTCTCAGCCTTCTAACACCTATAGAAAATCCACAGGTACGATAACTGTATGCTTCTCGTCAGTCAACTATGGATAATAACAGGTTTTCTAATAAGAATCAACAATCTTTTCCACCTCAACCTAAACCACAAAATATATACTCAAAGTTTAGAGGTGGTAAGTGCAATAAGTGTAACCAAGTTGGACATACTTCTGGAGATCGTAGTAAGTTTAATGGGTTTATTGGAGATACTCAAAATAATGAAGAATATCAAGATGATGACTGAGATAGTGATGAATTATATACATGGGAACCTAATCTAATACATGATTCATATGGTGAATATTTTTTAGGAGTAATTCGTCTACTTTCACTGACTCAACCTTGTCGTTTACAAAGACATAGTATTTTCAGAGCAAAGTGTACAATTGGAGGAAAATTATGTGATTTGATTACTGATGGTGGAATTGTAGAAAATTATATTGCTGCTCATGTAGTAAAGAAGCTGAAATTATCTATTAATCTGCATCCACGTCCGTACACAGTTGGTTGGGTTAATGGTTCTTCTACTCAAGATATTTCTCACCAATGTGTTGTAATTTTTTCTTTTTCGGGATATGAAGATTCGTTTTTGTATGATGTTATTGATATGTCGGATACTCACTTTATTCTAGAAAGACCTTGGAAATATGACATCGAAGCAGTACATAACTGCTCTGACAATACATACACTTTTACTCATCAAAAGAAATTAAAGATGATATATCCTTCAAATTCTTCTTTTATTGTTAAAGAACATTGCGATGGAAAGACTAGCGCTTTAGTAGCTAAGATTGCTTGTTCTTTATGTAAAACTCATACTTTGAGTTCTCATGAAGAAGCTAAACCAATGATTGATATTCCAGCTAAAGTTCAATTATTATTATCTCTGTTTCAGTCTTTGTTTCCTGAAGAGTTACCAGTTACTTTACCTATATTAAGGGACCTTCAACACTGTACTAATTTCCTACCTAGTGAATCTCTTCCAAATCAAGCACATTATCAGTTAATCCCAAGTGAACATGAAATTATACAAGGTCAGGTTGTTGATTTATTAGCTAAAGGTTTAATTATACCTAGTAACAGACCATGTGCATGTCCTGCATTTTTAATAGGAAAGAAAGATGGTGGTTGGAAAATATGTACAGATTTGAATCAAACCAATATTCCTTACATGTTTTCTATTCTTCATATTGATGACATGATTGATTCATCGGCTGGTTCATCAGTCTTTTCAAAACTGGATTTACGTACTGGTTATCACTAAATACTTATACGAGAAGGGGATGAATGAAAGACAACCTTCAAAAAACATGAAGGTTTGTATGATTGGCTTGTTATTCCATTTGGATTGTCTAATGCTCCCAGTACTTTCATGCGAATTATAAATCAGGTTGTACAACCCTTCCTTAGTTAATTTGTCATTGTTTAGTTCAAAGACATTCAGATTTACAGTCACAGTGAAAAAGAACATGTAATTCATCTTTCTAAGGTGTTTAAGGTGTTACAAGATAACACTTTGTTTGTGAATTTTGAAGAAATGTACCTTCATGTATAGAGTTACATTTTAGGCTATGTGGTTTCTGATGGGGGTATACATGTTGATCCTTCAAAAATTAAAGCTATATAGAAATGGCACATCCTACTTCAATTCGAGATGTTAGAAGTTTATCATAAACTTCGGCACTATATATTACAATACTTCTTAATGAATGTTTGAAACAAGAAACACTTTGACAGAAGAAGGTGACAAGAGTTTTCATACTCTTAAACAAAATTTATGTATAGCTCCAGTTTTAGCTATGCCTTATTTTTCTAAATCATTTGAGATAGATTGTGATGCTTCCATAATTGGAATTGGTGCAATGTTATCTCAAGAAAGCCATCCGGTTGCTTTCTACAATGAGAAGAATTCTGATACTCAAAAGAAATTGTCTACTTATGAACCAGAATTAGTTGCTCTAGTTCAATCTCTGAAGCAATGACATACATATTTGATACATAGAGAATATGTTATTTATACTGACAACCATGCTTTGAAGTTTTTACAAACATCTGCGAAGATAAACAGAATGCATGATTGTTGGCTATCTTCCATCAAAAAATATACATTTTCTCTAAATCACAAAAGTGGGAAGACTAATCAAGTTACTGATGCATAAAGCAGCAGAGTTCATCTACTTGCAACTACTCGTAATAATGATTACGCTTTTCACTATATTAAAGACATACATGCTGAAGATAAAGATTTTAAATTAATATGGGAACAATATGGTTCTTTAACTCATAGTATGGATGATTTTCTCATTCAAGATGGTTTTCTATTCAAAGCCAATCGTCTCTACATACCTCAAGGATCTTTACGTATTCATCTTATAAGAGAGCTACATGAAAGTGGACTTGGTGGACATTTTATTCGTGACAAAACTGTTGCGCTTGTAGAAGAACGCTATTTTTGGCCTTCACTCAAGCGTGATGTACAAAAATATGTCTTAAAATGAATGGTTTGCAGTAAATCTAAAAGTACAATTCAAAATATTGGTTTATATACTCCTTTACCAGTACCTGATGCACCTTGGGTAGATGTAAGTATGGATTTTATTCTAGGTTTACCTCGTACTGAAAAGAGTAATGACTTAGTCATGGTGCAAGTTGATAGATATTCAAAGATGACACATTTTATTGCCTGCAAAAAGACTACAGATGCATATAATGTAGCTTGTTTATTCTTAAGAGAAGTGGTTCGTCTTCATGGAGTTCAAAAATCAACCAATTCTTACCGTGATACGAAGTTTTTGAGTTATTTTTGGAAATCCTTATGGATGCATCTTGTAATTTCACTACAATTTAGCACTACTTCTCATCCATAGACAGATGGTCAAATAGAGTAGTTAATCGATCTTTGGGAATTTAATACGAGCTAAATGTATGCACAATAGCAAGCAGTGGGATGTCCTTTTGCCTCATATAGAATTTGCTTTCAACACCTCTATGAATTGATCTACTGGTAAGATTGTTTTTGAGATTGTATATTCTAAAGTTCCTAATCATGTATTGGACCTAGTTGTGCTTCCTAAGATACAGAATTCTAATGCCAAAGCTGATAATATGGTGGAACGAGCTTCTCAGCTTCATCAGGAAGTCAAAAACAAAATAGAAGAATATAATGTTAAGTATAAAACAACTGAAGACAAACACAAACATTTTAAAACATTTAAGGAAGGGGAATCGGCTATGATTCATTTACGAAAAGAGAGATTTCCAGTGGGTACTTACAACAAAACCAAGATGAAGAAATATATGGTTTGGTTAAAGTGATGAAACATATCAATGATAATGCATACGTCATAGACCTTCCTGCTGATTGGAACATATCTAATATGTTCAATGTTCGAGAAATTTTTACTTTCCATCGAGATAATGAAGTATTATTCCTTACAGACACCTCGAGGACGAGCTTCATTCAAGAAGGGGGGACTGATGCAGAACAACATACACAGCCTCTTGAATATAAATTCTATTTTATCTCTTTATTTCCTAATATGGTTATTAGAGTTCTATTTTTAGTTAAACTCATTATTACCTAAGATATTTCAATTAAACTCTTTATTTCTTAAGTTAGTCAGCTATGTCATGCTTATATAATGTCAAGTATTGTTTCAAGTTAAGACACGTTTTTATTATTATTGAAATCTAAAAGAATATCTTTCTTTTAATCTTGTTCTTCTTTCAGCAACTCTGTTTTCATACCTTTTTCACTCTTTTCATATCTCCGGAAATCTCCGTATTGCTTTCATCCATATTGTTCTACACAAAATAATTTGATTTATAATTAGTGTTTGGAAATTAAAAATCAAACTATGTTGATATTTTTATTTATTTTTTTTGAAAATTGAAATTATGGTTAGGTTTCCTAACTGTAAATACTTCATACTGAAAACACAGGGGATACCAAATACACTCAAATTTTTCGTTCGGCAACCTGTATACACAAAACTTAATAGAATTGCAAGTAGACAACTTAATGATCCTTGACACTACGTATATAGAGTTAATATCTCAACCTCTACTCAATCAATATATATATACACAAGGTCAATGAACCTGAATGTTAAGAAGAGTACTTGGACGACTCAAAAATTAATACCCAAGATCAATCTAGTCGTATCCAAATAATTCAATCGGAATTCTACCAAGTGATTAAACTTATTATCTATCTTTCAAGATACGAATTCTACAAGAAATTAGTCTCGTAATCGATTATAATTAAACAGATGTATCTACTTAGGTTGAATATGTACAAACCTGTGTAAATCAAATTATAAAGATAAACAATATAATGCGGAAAAGGAAAAACACTAGACACCATAAATTTTGTTAACAAGGAAACCGAAATAGCAGAAAAACCTCCGGACCTCGTCCAAATTGAACTCCACATTATATTAAGCCGCTACATACACTAGACTATTATTAGACTTCGGACTAGAATGTAGTTGAAACCGAATCCACCCTCCAACCGATTTAGTTACAGTCGCGCTCCTTACGTCTCTTGAACCTCGCAAGGTTCTACGCACTTGGTTCCCTTAGTTGACTTCCTTTACAGCTTATGAGTTGCTTCAGCCGGAGTAAATACTTTTGATACCAATCTACCTCTAACAGATAAGCCTATTTGATTTATTTTTAGATCAAAGATCAAGTGTGGAAATCTGTTTGCAATAGATAAAGATAGCAAACTTCACAAAATAAAATACTAAGCGCACAAGTTTTAAAAATACAATAAGTAGAAGAAATGATTAGGGAATCCATCGTCATTACCAAACTTTAACTCAACTAGTATATTTATTTATCTTTCGTTAGAATCATTCATCACCAACCATATAATAGCATCTAGCTCAGTGTTATCCTGAAAACTCATTTATCACTAGATGTGGAAGCTCTCGCCTACTAAATTATATTCGTTTGAACCACCAAGTTGTAGCTCACTCAAGGTGTAACCTAGTCGAACATTTTAGGATTTGAATTTAGGTTGATCCCAATAGTTAAAGTCGGCTCAAGGTCCAATTGTTGGTTTCATGTACACTCATAATTGCACCACAATTTCCCTCTGCAATATCTCACGGTTTCTACTTGTGTTGATCGTTATTTGCTATTACACTTATAATCCAACTTCTACTAGCGATAGAATAACCAATAGATTAATTTATTGTACACCTAAATAATATGGTAAATACGAGTAGTGTGATGATTAAAATTCCAAATAAACTTGTTTAACTAATAATTAAAACTTCTCTTCTATAGTATTGAATTCAACAAAACAATAACTACTCAAGGAAGAAGAATAATAAGAAGAGCGGTTTCCCCATAAAGGGTTAAACCCTTGGTTTTGCAGTGTGGAAAATGTAATATGATATGTAGGGATATCTTGTCTGAGCATTAGATATCTTCTTCACAAGCCTCAATACTTAGTCCTCAAATATATTCTAATTAAAATTGCCACATATATGGAAATCCAAGTGTGGCCGTCCTCGTGCTTCAATCTCGATCGAACTAGATTACGAGATCCTAAAGAAACACCAAAAAATAGCTTCCCACGTCCAATATAGAAGTATGGATGTCCAACGAATTTTCAAGAGAACACCAACATACTATCAAAAATCAGGCATATCCCTTACATTGCACCTGCATTCAGTCCATAATGCATGGGTGGATACCTATCCGCAAAAAAATGGATATGATGGATCAAACCCGCGGATTGGATCACAAATTCTCACCCCTAGTCTATGGGCACCATTTGTGGGCTTGGGTTTCTAGGACAGTCCATGGGCGTTGTTCTTGGGCTTTTCACCATTTTGCTCATAATTTCTTCCTTCGATGTCTAATTGAACTCCTTCTTTCTGTGTTTCCTTCGTCACTTCTTTCTCTAGAATTATGATGAAAACTTTTGGTTCTGAAAAAGTTCCATTTGGTCCTTGATTCTTCCTCAATTGTAGATTTCTCTTTTGTAGCTATTTTCACTTCTTTTGAGATGGTTCACCAAATAAAATACATAAACTAGAAAACAATCATAATATAAGATAATAAGCAAGAATTATAGCTAAAATAAGTATGACATGGACACCCAAGTCATGTAAGTTAGGCACTTATTATTGTACTCTTTCTGTACCACTATTAGTTGACCTACTTTAGTTATAAAGTAGGTCAATTAATAGTGGGACGGATGGAGTACTTCTTTATAGGGCGAGAGTGTTATTTGGTGTTGGGGTCATTTCCAACAAATGAGCTACCAGTATTCTGTTAGCCAAGATGAATTTCTGTTTTAACTAAATTGTTATTTTCATAATGTTATTCGGTTGTTGTATACTTGTATCTTTCTTTTGTATATGAGCTCCTAGCCAGCAGTCAATCCCAAAGGAGGAAGTATAAAACGATGGTTGTGAGTAATTATTGGAAACTGGTTGTTCGTATCAGAGGTGGAAATGTGTTGGTTGAAATCCGTCTTTTGATGGCAAAAAAAAGTTGAGGCCAGGTTCACCTACGTATATGCATTCTTAAGTTCGAGATAATTTTTCTAATGGTACAGATTGAGTATAACTACCTGCAAGGGCACATAATAGTTAATCCACGAATCCTACCTGCTCTCTTGCCTCTATCAAGTTCTGGATGGTAACGTCAACTGAAGAAAAAGAATTGAGAGGTTTGATACTTTCTAACTGGTGCATCAGAGGTTCCATACTTTCTTATTGAGGTTTTGAAGATCTTTTTGTTTTTATTTTTTTATTCTTATTGGGGTTTAGTCCATGGGCGTCAACTGTAAAATTCATATGTTGTCTAGTTAGTTGTAATTTAAAGGGGTTAATTGTCGTTGTTGAGATTATTAGTCCCACATTATTGGGAAATCTAAGATCCTGCGGTTTATAATCCTTAGGGCCTCTCCACTCATTTCCAATTGGTTTTGAGTTTGATGCCCGCAGACTTTAATTTGGTATCAGAGCAGGCTATTTGCGACGAGTCAGTTGACCGCGCCTTTACTCCGCGTCACCCGGTTTAATTGTCCATGTGTTAGAACCAACGAGGCTACACGTAAGGGGGCATGTTGAGATTATTAGTCCCATATTGTCTGGGCAATCTAAGATCTTGCGGTTTATATTCGGATGGGCCACTCCACTCATTGCCAATTGGTTGTGAGTTGGATGCCCGTACTCTAATATGTTATCACAGCCAAGCCCTGTATGAGACGTGAGACCCAGTAAGACCCAAGAAGGCATGGAAACCATACAGCGGTCCATATAAGGTGTGGAGCTACTCCACTTATTGCCAATTGGTTTTGAGTTGGATGCCCGTATTCTAACATGGTATCAAAGCAGGCTATTTGCGACGAGTCATTGATCACGTCTTTACTCCGCGCCACCCGATTTATTTTCCACGTGTTAGACCCAACGAGGCTACACATGAGGGGGCATGTTGAGATTATTAGTCCCACATTGTCTGGGCAATCTAAGATCCTGCGGTTTATAGTCGTATGGGCCACTCCACTCATTGTCAATTGGTTGTGAGTTGGATGCCCGTATTCTAATATGTTATCACAGCCAAGCCCTGTATGAGACGTGAGACCCAGTAAGATCCAAGAAGGCAGGGCAACCATACAGCGGTCCATATAAGATGTGGAGATACTCCACTTATTGACAATTGGTTTTGAGTTGGATGCCCACAAACTTTAACTAAGATCATGTTTTTCAGCTAAGCCAATCAACTATGGGTGAGATGTGGAACTAAGGTTTGTGATATGTGGTGTATTAGCACCATATCTAAACCAAAATACTATGAAGAAGACAGAAAGGATCAACAATTGTTGTTGATACAATAGAATGGATAAACTATGAGAGTTGACAGCATGTGGTTGGATCAACTGGTACAGTTGACATGAAGTGAATGGATAAACAAGCGTTGTTGATCCATGGTACAGTTTTTAGAGGTTTACTTGGGATGCAAGTATAAATGGTTTTAAGAGTTTATTTATGTACGAATTGTCTAGAAGTTTCTTGTTAGAGTTTGATTTTGTTTAGGAAAGTCTTTTAACTTGAGAGTCAAGTCTGTTCATCATATAAATAGGTTGTTGAGCCATGAGTCGAAACACATCAATTAAGAGAAGTATTTTCTGAGTTAGTTTGTGTGTGTTTTCATTAAGTGTTTGATATCAGATTTTCTACATCTGGTATCAGAGCACTAGTATCAGATTCTAGGGTTGTGGGTATGAGTTTTTGAGTTGAAGAAGATGACGAGTTTAAGTTCAATTAAGGTACCTGTGTTTGAAGGTAAAAAATTCGAGCACTGGAGGTTGCAGATGGGGAATATTTTCACATACCAAGAGGTATGGGATATTGTGAAAGATGGTTATGTCGAACCAGCAGAATGAGCTGTAGTTGAAGGAGCTGCGCAAACCCTATTAACTGAAAACAGAAATAAGAATTCTAAAGCCACGTATATTCTTTATCAAGGTGTTCATGAATATCTCATGGATGGAGTGATTTATATTAAGCAAGCTAAAGCAGCATGGGATGGTTTGGTAAGCTACTACACAGGATCTGACAAAGTCAACAAGGTTAGATTACAAACTCTGAAGATAAAGTATGAATTGTTGCAGATGGAAACTACTGAAACAATATCAGATTTTTTCTCAACAAACATTAAACCTTGTCAATGAGATGAAAGCTAATGGTGATACTATAGAAGATTATGTAATTGTAGAGAAGATATTAAGAAGCTTGCCTGAGAAGTTTGAATCAAAAGTTACAGCTATAGAAGAATGCAACACAGTTGCAACAATGACTCTTAATGAGTTATTAAGTTCATTACAAGCATATGAACAATTATTACTAGAGAAGACAGCTGCTGCAAAATTCACCACATCATCATCAGTATCTTCATGAAGTGATAAAACATAGTCATTCAACCTAGCAGGTATAATATATTTTCTTCTTGGTCTTGTATTTTCTTGTTATGTTATTGCTTCAGTTCTTGCTTCTTCATCAGTATCTTTTGTGATATGTGGTGTATTAGTACTATATCACTTGCTAGATTGAATACAAGACCAACAAAGATTACAAGCATCAGTATCTTTTGTGATATGTGGTGTATTAGTACCATATCTAAACCAAGATACTATGAAGAAGACAGAAAGGATCAACAAGTGTTGTTGATATAATAGAATGGATAAACTATGAGAGTTGACAGAGTGTGGTTGGATCAACTGGTACAGTTAACATGAAGTGAATGGATAAACAAGCGTTGTTGATCCATGGTACGGTTTTTAGAAGTTTACTTGGGTTGCAAGTATTACTGGTTTTAAGAGTTTATTTACGTAAGAATTGTCTAGAAGTTTCTTGCTAGAGTTTGATTTTGTTTAAGAAAGTCTTTTTAACTTGAAAGTCAAGTTTGTAAATCATATAAATAGGCTGTTGAGCCATGAGTCGAAACACATCAATTAAGAGAAGTATTTTCTGAGTTAGTTTGTGTATGATTTCATTAAATCTTTGATACCAGATTTTCTACATTAGATGCCCGCAGGATGCCCGCAGACTTTAATTGTCGTTAAGAATTTGCCATTCTTGAAATTTTGGGCTAAAAGCTGCCTGTGCTGATCATATATATACTAGCTAACAAAAGCTGGTAGTTCGGATACTACTTGGCATGCAAGAATGTTGTCTGTGGTGATCAAGGTGACCATAGCGAACCAAATGAGAAAACTGCAGGGTCGATGGGCGGCTGCTGAGGTTATTATCTAACATAACCGTATTTTGGTTTCTTCTGCACTTCGAATTCGAAGACCCTACCGGCTCAACAATATCTGGCGTTAGACAGTGAAGTTCAGAAAATGCTCATAATAGTTACTTTCACAGTTTCACAAGTGTAACTTTTGTGTTAACTATGGAGGAGTAAAATTTGTACATCTACATGTAATTCGTTGTAAATGTAAATCGTGCATATTTTAATACGTACATATACAGTGTATGTATGTTCCGCGGGTTCACGTACATGCAGTATATTATACGGTTTACTTTGAGGAATTTAACACAGAAATCTAATTGAGAAAAGTCGCCTCCAGCGTGCAGCACAGGTTTCTCCAGTAAGCTACTCAAATCAGTATTTTAATAGCTGTATAGTGAAAGAAAGACGTCACCATCGAAAATGAGATAATCACGTTGCCGAGTAAATAGACATCAGGATCAGAGAGGGAGAGATCCAACCGGGCCAACAATGGGCTCGTGGGCATCTTCCATATGTTTTGGGTTAAACTAAATTTGGAATGTACACTACGATTGGCGGTGGTCCTTCGAAAGACGAATAAGAAACAATCAGCATTTGCTCAGAAATCACACACTAGTCAGCAGTCTCATAGATGTGGCTGCCCAATTTTCGGAAAACATTTTCTATTTTAATAGAAATTAATGTGTAGAAAAAATGTTAAATTAGAAGATTTTTGTGTATATTTTATGTTTGTAAGGGGGGCAAGGGCTTGGTGAAGCGGGGCTAGGGTGTGGGCGTGTGGGGCAAATCAAGAAGACGACTCGGAGGTGACAAGTACATTACAAACAGTTGAAAAGCCAAAATAGTGTCAGACCCCAAACGTCTAATGTTGGTTTGGTGTTGTGGTCCAAATTTTGTAACACCCATCCTCACTCTCAGTCTAAGTCGAAGTCATTAGATTAGAGAAGAAGCTTAAATTTGATGAAAACACAATCTATAGACTGGATTTGTTGTCCAAGTCGGAGTCTAAACCAAGTGTCAAACTTACATTTGCTTTTGGATCTAATTACAACGATCCCACAAAATAAAGGTTAATGCTTTGTTATTAGATAATAGGAAGAAAACCATGGCAAAGTTGTCGTGTGGCGAAATAAATCTAGCATCATTACCCTTTTGCAAGAGTACGTGCTTCCATAAATTTTACCCTGAAGGCTGCAGATTGTGCTGACCGAGATATGCATTGCTGAGTTTGTACGCCAGAAATCTAAATCTTCACCCAACTAGAAAAACAGGTCTTCTCTAGAAATCTGGCTATGTCCATACGTCATGCATATTAACCACTTTCTCACGAGTTCGTGCATGGTTCCTCTCCGAACACCTAAACCTACTCTGCATATGAACACCATGTTTCGACATTGTCCTCTGTGGACTTTCTAAACATGCATGTCTTGAAACTGCTTACTTGGTGGAACTAATAAACCCATGAAATGATGAGTTCTTTTTTTTCTTTCATGATTTTCCTTTTAGGAAGTGAGGGACTGTGGAATCAAGGCCAACCTTGAATTTCATTCTTATTTACATGTAGTTGAATTTGGCAAATAAGTATGCAAACGCTTGCGATGAACTAAAGAGATGAAGATAAATAATCAACTTTTTAGATTGAGATTTTAGTCATTAATACAGTACGTTCAAGTTGTAACTGTCATCGATCCATTATTTAGGGGACATATATATAATATATAACTCATCACCAGTACCATTACACAATTTTATAGTTCATGGTTTAAGTGCCAATGTAAAAAGAAGAGAGAAAAGACGTCCTTGCGTGCACGATATGAAAGACATGCATGCAGTAAGAACAAGAACTATTCAATCCTCATCATTAAAAGATAATCCGGAAGAAAGGATGACGCAGATAACACTTTCTAAAAACAGCTAGCTGTGTACTCAAAACATGAGATGAGATCGATGTATAGCTACAAACGATGCATCTACACGTAGGAAATATCGTCGAATTGGGTTTAGGCCTAGCTAGACAACTAGCTAATGCCTACATGATCCACCAACGAACCCTTCATAATTGATAGCTAAGGGAACTATTAGTGATCAAGTAGTTAACAAGTCTGCCAATCAATATCAAACACCAGCGGAGGCAGTAGATGTAGAAGTTGAAGCAGCGGTTGTGGGAGGGATCTCCGGAATGCCTTGACGTTGGAGTTCAACCAGAACACTATCGAGGGAAGGAGGCTTAAGTCCAAGAGGAAGTGGCAACCACGGTTTTGTTAGTACATCTCCAATTGCTGCATCTACTTTGTCTTTGGTCTGCAGCTTCACTTAAGATAAATCCATGATCAGCATTATCACTAACAAACTTACATTATCACATGCAAAACTACTAATCAAAGCTAAAAAAATGCACAAGTTTAAGTGTTTAACACAATAATATTGATCAAATTTCACAAATTTTTCTAGTCTCAGTGGGGCATTGAATCTTCTAACTCCTAAGACCATGCTTGGCCACTGAGTTGGTATCCTATTAAAACCAAGTTGTAAAATCATTAAAAAGTGCAATAATAACAGTAAGTTGATAATAATCATAAAGAAATAACAAAAACTTTCCTTGTTCCTATTCTCTTTCAATGAAAAGTAATAGTAATATTTTTATTGGGACATATTTGTCTCAAGCGCAGCGACAATACAAAAGTCATTCTTGCTGTCAGCTTATCTTGCAGTACTTCGGGTAAAGTCAGGTCGACTTCTTCTTTACAAAATTCGAAAATTGCATGCCAATATAATTTTATTATACATGATGACTATGTTCAATTTAACCAACTCATAGAGGACCTCTAAATAAAACAGTCACATTTGTTCACGGGTTCAAATAAACTGCTATAGGAATAGGATATGTTTCTTCAGTGCTATGCTACATGAGATTATGGTTTGCTAGCTAGCTTAATAGTTAGCACAAATAATTAACATCTCCGACCACATTCCAAGAGGCACAGACTGGGATGACATGCGATCTATGCTCATATAATGAGTTTGGATTAAGAAAGATGAGAATTATCTAAAACTTAATTTATGGTATGGATGATCATCATATTTATAATCTACAGAAGAAAAATATTGTTATTTATTTACCGGATGGAGGAGGTCAAGTGGGGGATGAGTCCGGGAGTCTGATGTTGATGAAAATCCAGAACTTGGTGGTGTTGGAACGCCGCCAATGCCGTGCTCTACTTTGTACATGGTGGCATGTGCTGGTGGAAAAATTCCTGGTACTAGTGGTGCAGACGATATTGCCCTCTGCAAATATAATCAACCGTAAGCAATCGAATCACATGTATACTTCAGTACTTCTCGTTAAAATATGTACTATTACTACCTAGTGCTCTATTATTAAAGATTCCTTCCCTCAAAATTAGGTTACTACACAGTGGTGCATTTTTGTTACATTATACACAGTACCGAAGAGATGCAAACATATATCATTGGTAAGTACGAGTTCTTTGATCCAAATGGAAGACAGAAAGATCTAGATGGATCAGTATATATTTACAAACAAAAGATTCCAAAAAACATAACAGTCGAATATATAATATAATAGTTACCGTTGTTCCTAGTTGTTGTTGATGTGGGTAGCAAGGAGTCCCTGCCGTAAGAGCATTGTTTGATACCTAATAAACAAAAACCAGTTAATCAAAACAAGCACAGATTTAATAAGAAAATGCGAGAAATAGAGATACGCGATGTACTTACTAGTCGTTGGTGATGGTTAGGGTGCCAAAACGAAGAAGGGTCAGGCGGAGACGATGTAGGAGTTAGAGACGGAGGAGGTGGTGGCCATCGAGGATGAGAAGTAGGAGGAGTAGGTGGAGAAGGTGCGTGATGAAGAAGATGTTTAGGCCACACGTGCATGGACGAAGGATCCACCGTTGGATGACCCCACACGTGCAAAGGTCTATATGGATGTAAAAGATTTGGAGGTGTAGGAGGTGGGAAACCCATTGTTGGTGCAATCCATGGGTTATGATGAGGATGATGAGTTTCAGATCTAATCTTATTATTAGTATTTCCTCTTGAGGCAGCACAACCACCTCCATAAAGTTGTCTTCTTTGGCTCCAACTTGCTGCTTCTGCCTCTCTGGCTAATAAGTGTTTTTGATGGGATCGATATTTCTGTACAACCACAAAGAAAAGAAAAAAGAAAGCAAACTTCAGTCATCTATAGAACAAAACCCATAAGTACAAGTAATATTATATCATCTGAGCATATTACATAACCACAAAAGATTGTGCAGAAGTTTTTAATAAGTTGAAAATGAAACCCTTAATTAAATTGTTTATAATTAATTAGTAGGGTTTATTGAGTATGTAATACATACTTGGAGGTGGCTTGCGATATTGTGGCGAGTGAGACAGTCGATGCCCATAATCTCTAAAATCCTTGAAGGGACTGCCTTATCCATCCCTAGTTGCTCCACTGCTTGCACAAATCTCCTGTGCAGCTCTGGCGTCCAATCAACCTGCAACACCCCCAACACAGTACAATTTTCAAAAAACCAATTTCAAACTTTCTGTTTTCTGTGTGAGAGACAGATCCTATTTAGTCCTCTCCAAAATTGTAATCAACATATACTTCAGTTTTTTTTTAACGCTTAACCAAGCCCCAAAAGTTAAACTGTTATAACAAACTATTCTAGGATTTCATGTTCTTGACTTATTTTGTAAAACTTTCTTCCGACTGCATGGCATCATGAAGTATATGTGATTACCTTAAATCCTTCCTAGAAAAAGAAAGAAAATCTACGTGATGTTATTACTAGAAATATAAATATGATGGACCAAATATCACAAGTTCATTAAATAAGCTTTAAATCCTAGTAAACGTACAGTTACATCATGTCATAACTGTTAGGGCAAAACCTTAACTAACTAGATCTAACTGTTTTTTCTGCTCAACCAATTAAATAAACTTAATTAAGTTATACCTTCACTTTTCGTTTTCCTTGTGATGACCCTTTAGATTGCGAGGACGATGTCGATTTACGACATTTACTCGAATCCTTTTGAGATTGGTTATCATTATCCGCTTTTGCTGAAGATGAGTCATCTCTTTTACTCACAATCTCATCACCTCTACTACTCAAACATGAACCTGCTGACCCTGAACCACTATCTTCATCTTCTTCTGATCTTTTAACAATATTTTGCTTGTTATCGTCATCGAAGAATGAAAATTCCTGATCATTTGATATTGATGAGGATAGATTATGAAATTCAGATTCTTCACCACTTCCACTAACTGAGAACTCAGCAAGAATCTCTGGGTCAATCTCCAAATCTGGTAATACATCCCCGTAATCCATACCGACAAAAAGGTCATCAAAATCGATATCGTTGAGTAAGTTACCAGTTGAAAAATCATCATCCACTCCAATAGAAAAAGTACTACCCTCCATCTCAAGGTTTTCTGCTCCTTTTCTTTCATCGCTACAGTTTCTCAACGATGCCAAAGCAAGCATGAATTCCAAAATCTTCAATCCCAAAACGACCACCACCAACGTACAAACACTAAAATTCCTCAATAGTTTATATATATAAATCACGCTAAAAACTAAACATAAGCTTTAATATAATGTATATATAGATACGTGATATAACCTCTACGTATATACAAAGATAGATGAGGTATATCAGATAGAAGAATACTGCATGAGAATATTTAAACTACAGCAATGGTGTTTTTCTGTTTCCGGCAATATGTGTTACCGGGAAAAATGGCAATGTTAATATTAGGATGTTTGAAAGTAATATACGAGTTATTCTATTTTTTTTATAAGTAGTATAGGGTTTGTGTTTTGGAGCGTATAGGAGTGTGAGGAGAATTGGATGTCAACCACAACTTTGCTTTTTTGAGAGAGAGAAAAGAGAGAATTGTTTGTATCTGATTGTTTGAGTTGTCTTTGAATGACTTGTGGACTCCAAATTTTGAACATTTTCAAACTCAATTTGGCATTCTACATATTAATGAGCTACGTAGTATTTTCATTTTCTTTGTTCTTACCATTATAATTCTTGAATAACGTCGAAAAACAAGAGGATGGGAAGCTCGAAAATGTTGTCAGATTATTTTATTTTTTAATTTCAACTGTAAAAATGTGAAATTCATTAGATTCGTATACAAGAAAATGAAAGAAGATATGCTAGGAATTTAATTATCTTGTCTTTTCTAGTAATGGAAGTTACTTAAAACCCTTTTTTCTTTTCAAAATCTTTTTTTTTTCCAATGAATCATTGTTACAATTATTCGAATCTTTTGGAATTGAAAAATATATAATGTGTGTGTCTTGCGTAGATCCCTAGATGATCATCATCATCACCATGTAAAAGGGCTAGCTACTTTCTAATATGATGCAACTTTAAGAAGCAGGTGCCGTAATTACTTTGCTGAAATAACATGTTATTCTTCTTACCAAAAAATACGCATAAAGCATAATCATTACAGGATCTATAGTGCGGTCAATTTGCATGAGAAATCATGTCATCTTTTTCGATCACGGACCAAATTGTACATAATGCACTACCAAATGAAACATCGTTCACTTAGGATTAATTACTCATGAGATTGATTGACATGGTATAAGTCATTTAGCTCGATAACTGATTAAAACCAGGACTTATGTTGTTAAAATTGGCATACTGATGACTAACCAATCGTAGATATATAGAGTCCATTAAACGTTATTGGCAGATTGTACCTATTATGATTGTGAACTTGCATTACAGGCAGATATGTTTTTTGTTCTTGAAAATGAGGCTCTGGATACGTTATACACGTGTTCGGAGTAACTCGATCAAACCAAAGTATATATAATGTGTACAGCATAAGAATCAAGAAGATGCTTTGGCCATTTGGCTCTACTCTAACAAGATAAATTACTGATCAATATTTCTGGACCCAATGTACTTTGCTTACATTCCCATTTACAGAATTACTTAAAACATTGTCTAAGCTTACAAAGTTTAAGTTTATCAACAACATTGTATAATTAATTAGATACATGCAACATTAATATATACAAAAATGGAGTTTATAGACGTTATAATCGTACTTTAGTTCTTATCTATTAACCTAATGAATTGTCCAAATGAAAGTGATTGATGGAAATATATGACAATCACTCACCTACTGGTTGATTTTTTTTCCCTCCTTCCCTGTATATGCCCTTTCAGCAACGAAAATGTAAAAAGAAATATCAGCGAGGACTGAAGTGAGGGTGGGGTTGGAACTTGCATGAAACAACTACTGGAACCGGTGGTATATACGAGTCTAGAGTGGACGTGATGTGAACGAGAGATGGAGCTAGGTCGGACTACGGACTAAAAACATCAATTTTTGGAAGATAAGGACTACACTAGTCTTAATTAGTTCTTGTCATAATTTTCTGATCCTCTTTTTCTCTTTCTAATTATCTTCTCTATCTCTTACCAAGTCTTTCAATTTCTTTCCATCTCTATATTAATTATTACTGTACGTTATCATAGAACAGTGGTTATGTCTAACTAATCTAGTGAAAGGTCGATATACTTCAAGGTGAAACCGACTAGTACAATGAATCAAACATTCTCTAAGTCTAACCAGCTAGCTATAGAGGTAGGTATTACCTTAAATAAATAAACACAAAGAATCCCTGTGCATTGAAAACTTTCGGTGTTGGTACGATTTTCTGGATGTTTCTATGTTGTTTAGAACACCCTTCGTACATGATAGAGGTTGTCCCAAGAAACCAGTTTGAAATCAGCTCAGTTGGCTTCAATTGCCCTCCATGGAAAACAATAACTCAACGCAAACATAACCTTAGTTTTGATTACCAATAAAGCTATTTCCTTCGTTTTTATTATCAATAAAGCTATTTTTTTCAGGCCGTGGGTTATAACCCAAAACTGCCAAAAGAACCGTTTTTTATGACAAATTGTTATACAAACAACCCAACAAAACAAATTGTTCACTGAATCCCGATTTGAATAAATCTCTCAAAACTACCTTTTAAAGCAGTTCCTATGGAATGAACAAACTTGAAGTGTATGTACACCCTTCATCATCCACCACGTGTACAGAAAGAGACATGTGGAAGGCATGCAAAACAAGATATCAAAACATGATAGCAAGCATCTCATTAGAAGATGCTACCGGTCAGCAGATCTGACGGTCAGGGACAGAGGATCACAGAGGTATGATGGCTCAGAGGAGCACCAGATAATACCCCTTGGGTGTTATCACACCCAATCCCGAGGAAGATCCCAGAACAACGGCCATGAGGAAGTTTGGCTGACACAGATGTGACCAGACAAAGAGACACTTGTCTGACACGAGCAGACATCCTTTTAGAAGGAAGATTTTTAAACAGATCAGCTCTCGACATAGTACCCTTGGAGTACTTCCCTTTGAAAGAAACCGCGGGAGGAGGCGGCAAAGATTTCTGCGGAGGCACTGAAGGAGGAGCCATTGAACGAAGGGGCGGAACATCCACTATTTCAGTACGTGGAGGAGGAGCCCGCGTACTCCTAGAGTCATCACGAGGAGGAGCCTTCCTACTCCTAGAATCTTCACGAGGACTAGAAGGGGCGCGGTTAACAGCATACCTAGATCCAAAAGGCGACACATCCCCTTTCTTAGTAGGCACAACCTTCGCACCGGAGGAAGATGAAACCCTATGACCCCGAGGATCCGATTGCGAAGACGTGTAAGGACCTTCCCAAGTAGAGATCTGTCAGAATCTCGACGCGGAGGGGATCTTGGCGGACTAGACGGCGGAGTTTGGTAAGGAGCCCGTGGACGATCAGACATATCTACAAGGAAACACAAAAACAGTTTAGAGAAGAATACGAGGAGATCACTAAAGATCAAAAAACCCATAATTGATGGTTTATCCCGATAAACATTAAAAACCCTAAGAACTAAAAAATACTCCATCCAACTCCAGGGATAATACTTAGATACGGACTCACAAGACGTTGTAACAAAGAACAGGGGCAAGCATATATGCTTCGACATGTATGTTATTCATCACAAAACCAAGAATACAACAGCAGGAGACAGACGGGTAGATACATAGATAAATCAATGATGAACAGCTAATGAAAAACCCCATACCTGTATAAAAGAGGACGACAAGCACCAACCACAGTCGAAGAAAGGAGGATCGGAGATATCAAAAGATACAGGGGCAACAACAATCGAGAGCGAAAGAAACAGAAAATTGAATGTTGTTATCTTCCTCACAAGAATGATGATAATAAATGACTAAAGAACAAGAATAGAAAACAAGAAGAGGATAAAAGTTTTTTTTCACATTCTCTTTCCTATTTATGAAGCTAGAGAAGACAATAACTGCTCCTCGTACCAAGGAGCAGTTACGGGGAAAGTTAATGCAAAGTGGGAAACGTGTAGGAAGACCTTTCTTCTTCAATATTGCAAAATACGCCCAAGTCAGAAGAAGAGAGGCAAATTGTATGTACACCTTTCATCATCCACCACGTGTACAGAAAGAGACACGTGGAATGCATGCAAAACAAGATATCAAAACATGATAGCAAGCATCTCATCAGAAGATGCCACCGGTCAGCAGATCTGACGGTCAGGGACAGAGGATCACAGAGGTATGATGGCTCAAAGGAGCACCAGATAATACCCCTTGGGTGTTATCACACCCAATCCCGAGGAAGATCCCAGATCAACGGCCGAGAGGAAGTTTGGCTGACACAGATGTGACCAGACAAAGAGACACTTGTCTGACATGAGCAGACATCCATCTACCCGCATTAAATACCAAAGAGATATACACGTGTCAATCAGCTCGTGGAAGAGGCGAGGATAACCCTTCGTATTCAAGCTCAGGCCGCAGCATATGCCGAAGACCTCTGCGTAATAGGCACAAAGCACAAGAAGATAAGATTACAACGGCGCCTCAGAAATGGGACCCACGTTCCGACCCTATAAATACCCCTCTCCACTAAGAGAGAAGGGGTCGACCAATTCAGAGCAATTATAGGATAATATAGGAGAGAGAAATAGGAATTGTAAGTAATCCCCCTACTTCCGCAGACCTATGTATACACTAAAGTCATTCGACTATCTTTGTAACCATTCAATACATAGTGAAACACCAGCCCCGTGGATGTAGGCCTTAGTGCCGAACCACGTAAATCTGTCTTATTTACATTTCAGCGCCTTACATTCAGCGTTAAACTTCATATACTTTACATTTATACTTGATTCTTGGTTTATTCCTTTATACGAACATTATTTATGATAATATTCGACTAGACAATGACAAGCCCGAAGGCTTCGAGTCGATGAATCGATATAATCATCCCCTTTACGCATACGACATACAATTCTAGAATTAGGATGTATGCGAATATTGTTTGTGAACACGTGGATGACTTCGTGATTATGTGTTCACATGAAGTTTGTTCGTTTTGCTCCCACTATAGACTCAACAAATATGAAGAACGGATGAACAAACCAATAAATTTGTTGGTTCGTTGAGTGAGTTGGAAGAAGAGATACGCGTGTGATGGAACATTGGGAGGTTGTACCAAAAACGCGCGGACCATCATCACATGCCCGCGACTCTTCCTCACACGCCCGCGACTCTTCCGCTCACGCCAAGTACAACTCCTGATTACTTTACTACTTTTTTATCCTATTTTATCTCACTTCATCCTATTTTATCTCACCTAAATATTATATTTTATATTTTACCTTTATCCAACAAAGCAATTTATATTAAAAAGAAATATTAGTGAGGCCCTGGAAAACCAAATCTGTTTAGTTTGCTCTAGTTTTCCATAGTGGAAAACGCAGTTTGTTCATCCACGTGGCTCAACAAAAAAAACATATTTGTTGATTGCCATATGAATTGTCCTTAGATTAATTTAGCCCAACAAAAATAATAAGCAAACCACCCTTAATCAATGTTTTCTTATCAATATCAACACTATCAACACCAAATCGACACCAACAACGCCGCCAACTACCACCATCCAGCAACATCACCACTAACAACCCAGCACCACCACCAGCAACAACACAACTACCAATTAGAAGCACTACCAGCTACCACCACGAACGAGTACCACTAACCACCACCAGTAATAATCAGAACCAACACCAACCACCACCTCTAACCAGTACCTCCACCAACGACGACCACCACCAATAACATCACCCCAACCAATACCGAGCACCACTCACCATTACCAACCAGCACTACCGCCAGCCAGCAATATTACCACGAATATCACCTGTAACATTGGTTTCAACGATAAAAATTAGGTAGAAAAATGATGAAACCAAATTTGGTTTCAACATAAAATTGGCATTTCATCAACACAACTTCAACGAAGAAACTAAATGCACCTAATTCAATAAACTAGGAAAAAGTTAGTTGAAACCAAATTTGGTTTCGACATAGACATATTGTTTCAACACTAAGCTTTGGTTTCACGATAAAAAAATAGATAAAAATCAGATGAAACCAAATTTGATTTCAACAAAACATATTGTTTTCACCAGTACAAAAATTGGGTTCAATGTTGTTTAGTTTTTTAAAATTTGATGAAACCAGATTTGGTTTCATCGGTTTTCTAACATTTCACCAACACAAAAATTGGTTTCAACGTCGTTTAGTTTTTGTAAAATTTTGTTTCATCATTTTTCTGACACTTCACCAACATAAAACATGGTTCCAATGTTGTTTAGTTTTTATAAAATTTGATGAAACCAAATTTGGTTTCATTAGTTTTCTAACATTTCACCAATACAAAACCCTAATTTCGACAATGATGATGTCTTATAATTTTTTGATGATGTTTTTCGACGATGATAATCTGAAAGTATTGGTGATGTTTGTAGAGGATATAAGGAGGATGACGAGGAGGTGTTGTTGGTGGCGGATCTGGACATATATTGGTGGGGGAGAAAAGATAAGGATGAGGAGGCGATGGGGGAGGAGTAGGTTTAGTTGATTTAAAATCAGGACATAAAAAAGAGAAGGAGGTGTCAGTGGTGTTTTTGGAGGAGACAGAGGTGTTGTTAGTGGCGGAAGTACTGTTGGTGAACATAAAAGTAAAACAAAAGAGAAGGAGGTGTTAGTAGAGAAGACGAAGGTGATGTTATTGTCGATCCATCTTTTCTCACTGATTTGGTGGCGACGGAGCTACTGTTGCTGGTGGATGACAGTAGAGACGGAAGAAAAAAAGAAAAAAGAAATGAAAGAAGAAAAAGAAACCGATGAAAATGAAAGAAAGGGCATGAGTACCATTTTAACAAGTAATAAAAAGCAAATTTAAACATTATATATGGAAAATGGGTTTTTGTCTCATTTTTATTTCAAATGGTTTTTAGTTATAAATGATAATGTGGTAGGAGTTTTGCATGTTAAATATGATCATTTTGGTTATTTTTCACTTATCATGTTTTTTTTCCAACAATAACAACACTAGAAACTAGGTTTTTGTATAGAATGTGATTTATTTTTTCTAAATGTAGAAACTGTGGTTTATTCTTGGTCTTATGTTAGAATTGTATTTTATGCGTAAACCAGAACTTGACCGACGTCGTAACGGCACAGTTTCGAAAATAAATAATAAAACTTGTGTCAATTTTGATTGGTGCCATTCATTTGTAATTATTATATAAAGTCACAATTATTCTCTAAATTTTTTTTTATTTTTTTTTTGGTATAATAACCGAGCTTATTTTAACACTAAAAAAGTCAAGCACAACTTCCATAATATAGTATTGCTTGTTTCATAACGATGCTGAATAAATGTCGCATACTACTACATTTACCAACTGCAGTACCACCACCAGAACCACCCGTTACCACTACCTTTTCCACCAGCATCAATATCTCCACTGGCTCCATGCACCACCACTCACAAATACTACCCTGACCAATCATAATATCTATTTATATAATTACTAACAAAGTTGTTTAGTGGGAGTATATATTTATTATGATAATTAATAAGACATTTGTTATGAGGGATTAATGAAATATTCATTATGAGAAATTAATGAGACAATGATGATGCATACAGTCACAGATTAAGACCGTTAGATGAATTTCTAACTTTCAATCATATAGTCGCTTATAAACACTTACGTAAAGATCATTGGTTTATCTTCTCCCTAAACAAATCTTGAAGACGATACCAAAAATAATTGATAAATTAAGACAAATATAAAATATTTCGAGGATGATATCAAATCATCAAGGAAAGACGGTTGAGCGGAAGAATGTTCTTGGATTTAAGTTCTTTTGTCTCTATAGGCTATATCTCCTTCCCAAATTTATTTGTGATTTAGGTTTGCACAAAAGTGGGGAATTAAAGTTTTTTAATCCACTTCTCCTACCGGATGTGAGTGAGAGGATCAATTGTTTAGTTTTATGGGAATGTAGATTTATAATTTTCGGTCGATCGAATCTCCGCTTTGCTTCTGACGTTTGAGACGGAAAAAAGAGAACACATAATGCATTATTTCTCAATTAAAACGTGTATTCATAGACTCGACCACAATCATGGATGTATCAATTGGGAGGGAAAGTCAAGATCGTTGTTTATATTGATTAACTTAGGGAAATTTTGTTTTTATAATACTGAAAAAAAGAAACGGAAAAAAAGATCACTAGATAGGATATAACCCGTGCGGTAACAATACGACTCAATAATAAGTTATTTTATTGAGTACTGATTTTGACTTATACAGTTCGGTTGCAGTGATTATATAACGTGGCATTCTAGTGTTTTTTTAATTTTGATGTGTTTTAACCGAATTTTTATTTTATCATTAAGACGATCGACCACATCTTCTTTGCTTTATAATGTTAATCGATTTGTGGCGACACATAATTAACGGAACATATTACTACTCCTCGTCACCCGCCAGCACCACAAAATCACCTGATACCACTTCTTTCCTCACTGCCACCGCTGCCACCTCCGCAGTTAGGCGTGCTTTTAATTTTTAATGACAAACGTCATGTATAAAGTTTAGACTGAACAAAATTAAGTCGTCAATTAATTTCTTTCATTATTTTTTTCATATTTTCTTTTATATTGTAATCAATTTTATTTTAACACTAAAAACCATGATTTATTCGATCGGGTACCATATATAGTATGGATACCATTTGGGTGATCCAGTGGTCATCGAATATTTGGTTTTTGTCCTTACCAATCATGCTAAAAACAGCCAACTACATCTTTCACAATACAATATTGCAAGTTTTGTAAAGACACAAAACTATTATTGTCCACTATTATTCACCAGCACCACCATAAAAACCAGTCATCACCACTATTTCTTCCACCACCAGTAATGTTACTGCCTCCAATACGCACAAACACCCGCCACCATTTCTACCACCTATTACTTCTTCGACTACCACCATTTAGTAATACTACGATATTTAGTAAAGTAATTATTAATAAAAATATGCATTTATAATTAAGGGAATATTTATAATAAAATTAACATTAATTAATCATTCATTGAGGCTAATTAATAAAACATTTATAATTGTTAAATTCAACAAATTAACCATAATCGTAGATTTATCTTCTTCCTAGATAAATCTAGGCCACCCTTTATCTAAGCTAAGTTATCCAAACTGTGTTTTATATTCTTGAAAAAAAATAGAAAAAATAATCTCAAGAACAACATACATATTTTTCAAACCACAAGCAGCGGAGCGAAGGATTGCTAACAATGCATAGACCCCCTAAAATCATAATAATAATCATAAAAACCCTTAACCTTATCTTATATAATTTATGTTTAACTCATTTATAATTAATATTTGGTCCACTGAAGTCTATGCGTTTATTCAAAAAAAAAAAATAGATACACCTCAATGTTTATTTTTGATTTTTCCACTGAGTTTACAAGTTGGAAATTGAGAAATTTTGTATATTCATAAAAATTTACGAAATCTATATAATGATACAAACAATATTATAAAAATCTATTTTTCAAAGCTTAATCTTCACATTAACGGATTAGCTAAATACTAATTGATTTTCCAAAATTAATTGCTAGAACTGCAGTTGGAAAATAAACTTTGGGGTAATAGTTTAACTAGAATAAATGAATTATGAATTCCTATCTGAAATTAATAAAGAGTGTCTATATATCATGACGTTAGCAAATAAATTCTTATCAATGGTTTTAGAGTACTATTGTAGTTTTTATGAAATACATACCCGTTACGATTTTTCAACCATATAACCAAGGTTTTTATATTTTTAATCATGGAATGACTGTTTTTTTATATTTTGGTATTGCGTCGTATATCAAAATTGTGAACGGAAGATAAGAAATGTTTTAATCTCTTTTCCTCTTCTCTCCTAATTTTTAAAAAAAAAAATAAACATAGCCTCTTGCTCAGATTTGGTCCTTTTTTGATCAGATCTGAGCAAGATTTCTTTTTTTTTTAAGTTTTAGTAGATAGTTTATTGAATAAAACTACTTTTCATATTGTTTTTTTTTTAATGTTTTTCGTCATATTTTTTTTGCTACTTGGAGCGAATTTTCTACGCCATTTGAGGTGATTTTCTCTTCGCTTTGAGGGAGATTTATTCAAACCTTGATCTCTGGTTCGTGGCTTTCTACTATCGATTCAAGAATATCAACTATTCAACACGGTGTTGCTTTAAATCTATGTTCAATCGAAGGGATTTAGGGCATCCGGGTTCGTTTAGTTCTACAAGATTAATTATGGGAAAAATACTCCTTTCTTTAGGAGCGTCTCTTATTGAAGAAAAAGAAAACCAGATTAAATGGACAGAATTGATTTTGTATAATACCATTATTCTTCCCTACTACATATACAAAAACTGGGTATCTTTGCAGTTTATGGGCTTTCTCTTCGTGATATACTTGTAATTATATCTTTATTTGTTTTAGGGTTTTGATTATCTTGTCTTTTGATGTTTTTATTATTCTTGTAAGCGATCATATAATCATAATTTTGATTTGAATAAATAGAAATATGTTGATTAACCAAAAAGAAAAAAAAAATTGATGATTTAAATGTATTATATAGTTTTATGATAAACAATGACTACAAACAAGAAATTCCATGTCAAGTTGAGCTCCCTCGCCAGCTTCGGCCATCAAAATATTTTTTATTGTCAGTATAAGGCATGTAAAATCTGGATTCAAATGGAAAATCATATCTGTTTTTTTTAACTTGATATCTAACTTCGTGCGTACATCTGACTCGAATGTATGTTGTACCTAACCCTCGCTGGACACTAGGGCTGGCAACGGATAAATATCCGCCGGATATTGGCCATACCGACAAGGTTAAGGGTTAGCGGATATCCAATAACATCCGGCGGAGCCCAAAAATTCCAATCCGATAAGGTTAAGGTTAAGCTATCGGATATCGGATTTTTATCCGATAAAATCCGGTTTTGTGGGAACAGAAGTAAATTTTCAAATTTAACAGAGTAAAGAGTTTTTGTTCAGTGTAACCTGAAAGACAAACCACACACAAACACTACTCCTAGTCTCTCAGTCACATCACCCATGAAAAACAAACTACAAACCCAAACAGTTTGCAAACTAAAGTACTAAAAAAGAAAAACCATGTCTTCTTGTAACAAAGTAAACAACTATGTTAACGGGCTAGTGATGATCTTCTTTGGATGCCTGGTTGCATGTTGCATCATTGCATCAACTTCAGTCCTCGACTTCCATATCTGCATTCACAAACAATCAACAGTGCTTAGAAGTAGATGGACAAATAGTTAATCGTCATAGTTAACATCAAGAAAACTTATCTTAACAACTCGGTATAACAATACAACTAGTATAAGGGTGTACAACTATTTTCAGGATATTTTTTTCACTTTATGCATAGTTGTATCTAATACTAGTGCAACCAGTTCTCACCTTGCTTGATGAATCTGTCTTAATGCTTCACCTTGAACTTGCTTGTAAAACTAACTGAGAAGTTTGGAAGTATTCTAAGTGCTGGTAAATTGGATATGAAAACTAATGGTGGGTGTACTGCACAAGATTTATACTGATCAATTTTAACAAAGATTGTTTTGAAGGAGGTCTACTCAAATTAAACGACGTTAACAATGCCTGCATACTGAAAATGGTTGTACACCCTTATACAAGATAGATTTGGTTGTTCACGGAATCACATATGTCTTAAAGACTGTTATTACACTACTAGTGAGCATCACAGTGACTCAGTGAGCCAATCATCCAACCAAAGATTATAGCTAAAAGGAATATTCGAATTCCTTTGGAGCAACAACAATATATAGCAGCTTTAAGGGTGTCGTTGGTTGATACAAATTGATAATCAATCAAACAACTCAAAACCCTAAATTCAAATCAAATAAACCCTCATCAATCGTCATCTCTATTCAAATCGAAAACCCAATAATCAAAATCAAAATCAAAAACCCTAATTTCATCTAAATTCAGTTGTAATGAAAAAGCTAAAAGAAGAACATGATTGATTCTAACAGTTAAAAACAGATATATTCAAACATCAAACATGCAAATACGCAATCGATTTGGGGGAAAAGAAAAACCTAACTTCGAAACAATCGATTAGATTCATGACTAATGACTTACTTCTTGAGTGAGAGTCTCCGATCATCAATATTCATAAAGTACTTCTTGAGTGAGAGTCTCTGATCATCAATATTCTCGATCAAATCACGATAAAATCGATCACTTAGTCCCTCTCTCTCGATCAAATCACGAATAAATAGATCTCTTTATGAGTTTTTGTGTTAGAGAATGAGAAAAAAATGAATAAACAAACTTTAGTTGAATGGTTGTTCTCCCGACAGATAATACTTAGGGGTAGGAAATTACAAGTACACCCCTAAGCTATCGGATGTCGGATATTAACCTAATAGAAGTAGCCTATTTCGATAAGGTTAAGAAGTAAAATCCGATAGAATCTCCGATTCCGATATCTGATATGTCGGATTAAATTCTATAAGATTCCGGATTTTCGGAAACGGATCTCAGACTTCGGCTATCAGTTGCCATCCCTACTGGACACAATCTAACTGGATTCAAAAGTTTTCAATGACCCTAGTATTATTTAGTAATTTTTAGTCAAATATAATAAGTCAGATCTGATTATAACAAGTCCAACTTAGATAAGTCAACGTGTCAGTTACTACTCGCTTAACCTGTGAAATATTCTCGAAGAATCACACATTATTACTCTCGAAAATGAAAAGTTTCAATTGTTTAACTTTGTTACTATGTTATCGTGGAAGACCATTCCAAACACCACTGTGGTCATCACTCGCCAGTAGTAAATTGGAAACTACTATGTCAAAACCCACATAATAACTAGTATATAGAAGAAGAAAAAATGATATAAAAAGAAAAAAACTTAAACAACAAAGGCCACCAAAAAAAACGATTTACGGATATGTTATTTATTTTGTTGAGCACCTAGAATTAAGAGGTAATGTGATAGTTGCCCTATCTGACATAATAGAAATTCTATTAATAAATTTTTAATGGATTATGGTCATCATCATGCTATCTCATAATTTATATATAATTATTTTTATAAAATTCAAACACAAATACTCTTGACAATATGTTCCTCGTATAATTCAACCAGTGGCAGAGCTAGAAAATAAAATCAATGAAAATATTTTTATAAATGTGCAGAATAATGTGGACTAAATCCAAAATATTAGGTGGGCTAAATATAAAATATGAACTAAATATAAGGGGTTTTGGATGATTTCTTTTTGTATTTTAGGGAGTGCTAGAGTTAGGGTTAGTCAACCCTTGGCTCCACCCCTAAATTCAATAATCCTACCAAAAATTATTAGATTATGAGTTATCAAAGCTCACCGTCTATCAATTTTTGTATCAACTATTTTATTTTCGGTGGTTGGTTTTTAAAAGCGATAGACGTGTTTCGAGTTGTATTCATTTTTGGTAGAAACATATTACTAATACATTAGCTTTTAAGTTCAATGTTGTTTGAGTTTTATTATCCCAAGCAAAAAAGTTTGATGTTAATGTCGTTTGAGTTTCATTTCCCAAACAAAAATAACAAAAAAAAAAAAAGAAAAAAATGATGTCCAAACTGTGTAATTGTATGAGACTAATCAGGTGAAAATGAATGTATTGGGTTCAAAAAAATCTTAGTTTCATCGGTAGGTGCCAATTGTCGTCGTATAGTTGCATAACTAAGAAGGGAACGGTCATGCTGCTGCACACAGTACTTTTCCCTTGAATTTCCCTTGCATTTTTCATTCTACAGCATATTAGTATATAATAATATTAGAACACCAAGCTAAGAGAGAAAGATACAACGAAGAAGACAAGGCAGCAGAGACTTCGACTCTTCACAGTTTCCACTTGCACTCCCCAGTGTTTAATGTCCAACACACGTTTCTAAACTTCTTTCCTGCACCACTAGTACATTTCTTACTCACTTTGGCTGGTTCTGCATTCCCCCGCTGGTCAATCATGATACAAAGTATCGAACTTCACACCCAAATCTGATCCCTGATCTAACATATTAAAATCATATATCATGTGTCGACATATCAAGCCATTATTCCAAGTTCATCAACTCTTTTAGCTTAGATAAGTGGTGATACCTTCCATGGTTGGTAGGGGGCGTGTAAGAATGTGTGACGGGTGTATATGATCAAATTCAACCATATCCGATTTTCGCAGAATCCTTCGAAGTTTTTTTTTTTACAAAAAAAAATCTCAGTAAAAGATTGAATATCGAAAATTGTATGCCGGCAGCAGCTGCCCAAGCAAGGACCGCGCAGGGAACGCGCTTCCTAACTCAAATCACTGTCAGTTTTGAAGAGATGTTTTCCTTGGAGTTCATTCTTTCATGAGACCCACCATACCGATGCAGAACCAAAGCTCAACAAGTATCGGGTCGAGCGAAGATAAACCGCGTAACGATCTTATCTCCAAAGATGCGGCTAAAGTTTTTACGCCGGCTACCTGCAGGCCTAGACGCAACTTACTCGAAGGCAAGAGTGGGTTACATTTTAAACATCACTTGGTAACTTCTTGAATCAAATCTAATCACAATTTAGATCGATATATGCCTAAATCACAAAAAAGAAAAAAAAAATCGATGCCTGATTTTGTAAAAAAAAAGTAAGAAAGGCTCCTCTCAAAGTAGCAATAATTGTGATAGCAAGTGATATGTATGTATCCTCGTGTGTGTAAAGTTAAATCTTTAATTCAATTTGTTGTAATTTTGGGCACAATATAACTTGGCAGGAATCCTTTTGGTCCCCTCATTTGCAAATCCAAACAGCTTCACCTATGGCCCTACCCCATCTGCTGGTGCTGGCCTCTTCCAATAATGCATGTTACTACTTCAAAATCATCAAAAAGTCGCATTCCTTCGAAATATCTCTGTCATGGAACTGTAATATATAGGTCGGGTACACTTCTTCCCCGTGCGCAAGAGCCTTATTCAGTGGTCAGACTGTCGAACGTATGTATTCGGTTTGTACTGGGTGAACACTGAACCAAGAAGACACCTCGGCTGGCTAAGAGGTTGATTGTATTTGAAAGTACTAGTAATTTAGGTTCTTGCTTTTACAAAAGAAAAAACTACTCCTGTGTAAGAATGGCATAATGTTACTACTGTTGGTAGTATTCGAAGCTTGATGTTGATTTATGCATGGTAGATTTAGGATTCAATCACGCCCTACCGGTAACTAGTAACTACCATTAACCCCTAGCATTCCAAATGCTCCAAGAGAGGAGCGGTCGGTCAGTGTAGGATGTATTCACGTGTGAGGATATAAGATGGAGAAAAGCATATGCTAAATTTGTAGTTGGGCATGGACATGGAGTATGATTTTTGAACGCGTATGAAACGTCCCAATCTGTTATTAGCTACCGGTGTAAAAAGGACTCCTTAAGGTGTTGAGCCTGGCCAGTCTAACCGGCTAATAAAGGTCCAAAAACCATGGCAAAGGACATGCTTCCTAGCACCATCCACAATATACTAACAGGACCGTAGGTTTTAGTAAATGAAAATTTGAAAAAATAAAAATAAAAAAAGATTTAGTGTTTGGTATAATGGATGAGTATTTACGGTTACAACGTCTTCTTTTACCTTAACAAATTATGAACCAGAAAAAGAAAAGTAAAACAAAACAAAACAAACCACAGAATAATGGCACCCTCACCAAAGGTAGAGGTGGACACGGAGAATTTACAGAAACTCAATATTAACAATGGTGGATGATTGCAGACCTCTGGGTTTCTTGCTAGGGATGCCATTTGCTTTACTTTCTTCAGTATTGTCTCTCATTGCCCTTGTCGTGTGGCTTCTTGGGTAAGTCTCTTTTTTTTTTCTACCAGCATTATAAAATATGCATCATTTTTCCGTTTCCGTTCTGCTGTAATCGAAAACAAATTTATCTTGGATTTAGTCTGTGAATTCAACTCTCAACGACTTAATGGACCTTATCTAGGCATTTACATTCTTCGGAGAGTTTCTGGCTCCTTTGTTTTCTTTTGCTTTTGATAATTTAACATATTCATAACTGCTAGCTAAATTTCGTGCATGGCTGCCTATTATTTGTAAGTTCTTTGTTAGTGAATTGGAATGAGTTTCAGGACCAGGATACAAACTCTTCTGGCCACACAAAAAGTATTGTCAAACGCAGATTTAAAATTCTAGCAAATTACTTTTGTCAATCTGCTTCATAATGGGAGCTAATTATTATGCACACTATGGTGCTGTTTCAGGTCAATTGTGAGTTGCATATGCCCATGTTGTGAGTGTTGCGCGGGATTATTGAATTTGACGATGACTATTGCCAAACTTCCCGTTGAAGTGATCAGATGGTTTATAAGTAGAATTCCTTTGTGATAATATATGATCACTTCTTGTACTTCTGTAATATTCTGTTCTTTTTTCTTTTTATCACCCGCCTACTTAAGAGGTGTTGATTTTTTAGTTTAAACATTCTTTTTTTTCTCCCTGTAATATCAATGTAAATTTGGCAGAATGACAGTAGATAATAGAAATGCGTAGCCCGGGTGAAAATGGGGACATTTTTCTACCGAAAAGAGCAAAACCTCCACTGCTTCCAAAAAAATGCAATCTCAAAGAGGATACAAGGCCACGCAATCAGACAGACATTCACAAGACAATCTTCTACCAATCAGACCAATGGGGCAACTGCCTCTAAAAAGGGAACTAAAAAGGTTATAAAGAACACTATAAAATCAAGAACTGAGTTTTTCGCTTTTCATACCCCCATTTTTTTCATTTCTTTTTCTTCCAAATAACCCGATTCAAGCAAGATCCCTCTCTACATACACAATGTTCAATCATATTTCTTATGTGGGCTGACACTACCATTTTACTCTACATATAATACTAACTTACAAGAATATTCTTCTCTAAGACTACATTTCTCACTCACTATAATCTGAAGAATCAGTTTCCATTGCTTCATCTGCGTCAACATTCTCTTCATCTTCATCCTCGTCATCTTCTTCGATTTCTTGTACATTCCTATTAGTTCCCACTCCATGAACGCGGTACCTTTCTTCCATGTCTACATCGTCTTCGCCATACCCATCTCCTTCTACTTCTTCCAAGTCTTCTTCGTCTTCTTCATCACCAATCCTTAAGTCATCAACATATTCATCTTCATCCTCCGCATCACTTTCTAGTAAGTCCACAGATTTGCCATTATACATGCCACTGTAATCTGTTCGTCGCACGTCATACTCACCTAAACCATTGTCATCGGATTCCCCTGACGCCTCCTCTACACTGATGTCATCCCTATCCATCTGTACATGTACATCATGCAGTCTCCTGGTATCTTCTTCCCATCCACCTTCATCTTCCCCGCCTGAGCTTCTTGGAGATTCCCTATAGTTGTTCTGTTTAGGAATCACTATGCTGTTCCCGAACTGACCACTGAAACCTCCCAGTCCCATATCCTTTATAACGACCCTCTTCTTAACTGCTGCTGATGATTTCTGTCTACTCTTGGCAGTGCGTTTACCTCGTTTACGTCCTCCTTTTCCGCGTGCTGTTTGGCTTTTCTTTCCCAATCCTTGAATAGCTACCATCTTCTCACCCTTCCCAGCACTTAACCTCCCAGAATCGATTCTCATGCCAGTGGATCCCCTCGGCAACCTTCCACCAGCACTGCGACCACGCCCCTTTCCACGGATCATCTGTCCACGTCCAGAGGTGCTACGCCCACTCCCCATATCAAACCAGTTCTCTTCTTGTAGAAAGACAGCTGGCTCAGGAGTAACTGCTGGTTCAGCCTCTTGGATATTTTTTATGACAGTATATTTAGATGGAAGCTTCTGTTCGATGACGATCAAGAAGATGAACAAGCAGTCAGTAGGAAAACTAAACGTCACAAAAGCATTATTAAAATGGTATACCCGAAGATTCATTTGAAGCATCAAGTTTACGTATAGCTTCAAATGGATATAGAACATTTGATTAGGTGACATAAATTGCTGCATATGTAAACCTACAGTTGGGTATAGGAAAGACCACCGCCCAACTGCCAGGGAAAATGCTGTTTTCTGTTTCTTTCCTCTACTTTGTTCTCTTTTCTTATTTAATGATGGGTTTTGCCAGTTAAACTAATTTATTCACCTATAATAGAATACTCACAATGAAGTCTCCGGATTCCTTGTCTTCTTGAGACTCCGCCTTTTGCTGCAACATGTAAGTAATGGACGCATCCAGTTCCAGAAGCCTTAATGCAACGGCTGCAGTTGTCTGTGGTACCCATGGAAGTATAGGAACTGATCCAGAAGAAAAACCATCAGCAGCACGCACTGTGGGGGCAAAGTTACCTAACAGCTCCTTGGTCGTCTCGAAGCTTGATGATAGACAATCCCTTTTAATAGCACCCTCGAGGAGAGTAAGGATCTGCACCAGATATCATAATTAGAAAGTTGATAACTTCCGCAGATGAACACTTCTCACACAACAGAGTAAGAGAAATAGTTTTGAAAATAGTACTACAAAAACTAGTGCGTAGCAGTATCAAACATTGACTAGAAACTAACATAAAAAGGTTGGGCTAGTCCATAAATGCTCAACTGCTATTTTATTAGTGGACGAGCTTTGCCACTATTGTCTAACGACTTTTTTTTTATCTTGAATGGGTAGCATCAAAACAACAGCCCGTTCAAGTGAAGCATAAACTATGCCCAGGCCAATCCACGACGACAAACCAAAATACAGGAAGAAAAGAGAATACAAACCTGTAGAAGATCCTCCGCCGAGGATGATGATTGCAATTTCAAACCCCAGGAATTACGACTATCCTCCGTCCAGAGAGGCTGAATAGCTTCTGGTGAGACAGATACCTGAAATTTTGGACAATTAAATGGGTGAATCAAGATTTTTGCAGAAAGCAAAAGAGATAAAAAAATTCTCATTAGATTTTTTCTTAATTGGATTAGATTCATATAATTATATCTCTAATGAATGCCTAAAGCATATATGCTCACCTCAGTTATAGCTAATTGCGCCTTGAGCAATCTGATTCTTAGAGGAAGAGAAGTCTCCAGACCACGGATATGCCAATCAGATTCCAGCCTAGGCTTCTCTTCACATTGATTGACAGAGTCGGAAGACTTACTACTGTTAGATAAATTTCCGAATATCCTATGGCAAACAGGACATCTGTTATCTTTAGGGAAGTACGAATCGAGACAGAAATCACAAGTGACAAGAAGCTCCGAGCATCTTTTCTTTCCATACTTTATGGCACACATTGTTGAAGGATTAAAGCATTCTTTCCACATCCACCTTTGTGAATCTTGATACCTTTTTAAGGCATCAGTTTTCTCAGTTTCATTCCTCCCAAGATCAATTTTGAACGACGATGACTGGAGAACTGTGTCAGAACCAACAGCACATACTGTACTACTAGGACTTTCAGTTCCTGCAGAACGATCAGGACTCGAAACTATTTCAGAAACTTCAGTTTTAACTCGATCTTCAACTGGGTCCACATGGTTCCTGCATTTTGAATTCCTTCTAACTGCATCCTTGAATGATACCTCAATTTTTTGCAACATTGAGTGCAAATGTGATTCCCTAATTCCACGTATATCAAGAGATGATAAAAGAATATCGAAGGCCTGCATATAAGATTGCAATGAACTTATTAAGCAGTAACATGAATGGGTTAGCAAAACAAAATGCAGAAAAGAGTTGTACTAAAATATAAAAAAGATTCTAAACTGACGATCTACTGTGAATCCAATTGAGCCGACAATAATCAGAATTCAAATTCTACCCGAAGGTTGGTAAATGATACTTCCACACACAAAAGGCTGATAAATCTATACTGTATTTTATTTTAATACTAAAACTTAATGTTAAACGAAAAGTTAAAATGACATGCCAAGCCTCCAAAACTCTCTACTGCGAAAACTGTCAACAGCCAAAATTTGTAAATCAACTTGTGATAGATTAATACCTCTTCTGTGTCAATAAGCCTCCAGCAACCACCTTGAGATTCGTAAAAGATCCTACCAGTACCAGGATCATTTCTAGTAGCAGATGTGACAAACTGCCAGTACCGATTACGCTTACGATCTTGACCAAGGGGCAAAGACCTGTATACATACATCTCCTCTGCTCTTTGACCAATGTAAGACTTATATTGTGACCGAGATTTTTCCGCAGCAGCATATGCATGTTGCTGCTGATAATTTTCTGGGGTTACATTGCACTCCGCAGACATGTTATTAAGATAAATTTGGGCATTGCTAGGATCAAAAATAGGTTCTTCTTTCAGAGATGGGTTCAAGGATGCCTCATTGTTCTTGCTGTCACCAAATGGACTTTGACTGCCATCCACTACAGAACTCATTACATTTAGCTCAGTCTTGGTTCCCATAAAAGACAAACTTTGAGGCTTTGTTATGTATTCTTCTTTCATCCGCCTCTTATCCAGTTGCGCCTCCGCCCACATTTGCTTCTTGAGAGCGTTTGCAGCTTCCAACCGTTCCTGAAAAATTCTCGTCATCAGATCAGAACAGATAGATTGGGCTTAGATAGGGGGTGGAAGGGAAGGAATAGATAATCATTAAAGAACATGGAAATTGCATCAAATACTACCTCTAGAATAACACGGACTGAATTTCCTTCAATCGCCACACCAATTAAGGCAACCAGAGCATTAAGACGCTCCTCAACAGTAAGGTCAGCATATTCCCCTTCCATCAACCCTTGCACCCATGGCTCACCAGTGTTGCTCTCATCAATCTCTGCATCCTCAAGATCATTAGTGCTAGCTCCATTGCTGTTCCGAGCAAGATCAGCAGACTGATCAGTGAGAGCACCTGTGCCTATTTCCTGAGATCCTTCTAAAGGAAATGATTTAAGACTACTCCCAGGAGCACTTCCATGCCCACTTTGTAGAATTTCTCCTACTTCCTTGCCAGCATTTTCCCTCTTTCCAACTTTCAAGCAAGCTACTGACTTATCAGTTATTACTGAGGCTAGGTGGTGATCCTCCTTCTGATTTGATGTCATATCTATGTCATCAACCTCGGGATCCTCAGCAACATCACACTCAGAATCATCATCAACATCTTCTACATCCTTCCCAGCTTCTTCAGAATCAGAAAGACCATTCGCAAATATTTGTATTTTTTCTCTGGCTGCGGAGAGTATTGCATCAGCATCAATCGGATCCTTCCTGAACGCAGCCCGAACACAATATGTTGAAGGAGCGGTTCGTTCGAAAAGGTGTGAATCCCTTGATAATGCAGCTGCAATAGATGCCTCGGGTGTCTTGCTAGTTGTAAGGTCCCGTAGTCCAGATTTCTTGGAGCAAAGAAATACAAATTTAGGAAAGGGGGAACTGATAATCTCACCAGACAACATTTGGTATCTAACACCAGAGAAAAGTTACCTGAATCTTGTCTGCAACTTCCAGTATTGACAACCCCTTGCTACCCTCGAGAGAGAGAACATGGAATGCTGCGAATTTTACAGTTCCTGGAGTTAACCGATGCCTGGATCTGCGCGGTTGAGACAAACCCTTTTCTTGCATCACGGCAGCAGCACTTACAGCTGCTGCACCATTGCGTAAAGTAGAAACTATATCTTCACAATCATGACCCTGCACAACCCAGAAACAGAAGAAGTGCAAAAGTACAATATCTTTTAGAAAGTGAGCACGAACTTTCTAAAACCAGGAGGATAAGTGGGGAGCGGGCAACAACCCTAGAAGATGTGCAGATGCATTACCTCATTGTCATCGCGAAAAAACGATTGTTCTAGACTCCTTTTCTTCAATTGTGGTCCAAACCCAGCGGACAATGCAAACTGGCGCAGTACTTCCGGCCATGTCAATGGGTTCAGGTGCTGTTGCCAGCTGCGTATGTCAAATCCCCAAGCATAAGCCTGTCACAGAAAGCAAATATGTAGGGGAAGTTATATGAAAAACAGTCATTACGGAACATACAAGAAAAAGAAAGCAGAAAGAAGATGAAGTTACCCCCTCAACAATCTGAGGGTGTCCACCACCAGGATTTGCAGAACTATTTTGATTTGCCCCTAATCCCATTGAGGGAGTCCTGGCAACATCTTCAATATCTTTAACAATAGACCTCAAAAGAGCAACATGTATCTCGCCTAACAACCTTGGGTCCTGAAATTGTAAAGGAAGCAAGTTCAAAATGGGGAGTAACAAAGCACATGTGAAAGCACATACATAGAACGACTAAAACACGATCTACACACAAAACTATATCCTGAAATCTTACATAATCATGAAAAGCTTGGACAAACTCATCAAGGGTAAAAGGCCAAAGCTCAAGAATGTCTGCGAAAGTAATTAAAAACCTCCAAACCTGCACAGAACCGACAAAACTTTAGAGAAGCAACATTTACTCCAAAAAGTAGCTGCGAAGTAAGCTATGCGCAAAACAATGTCCGTATAAAATCAAAAAGGTATGTGATTCTTCCTACTAAGAAGCACTGTAACAGTAATCCGGAAAGTAATTTGAATAGCCAATTATCACCAGAACATACCATGAGAAGGTTCCCCACATTCTCCTCTGAATCCTTCCATGGCTGGACGGCGAAAGGTCTGCTTAGTTGCACGGACTTGGGAGGGAAAGTAACCAACATATCTAGAAGAAAAAATAAATTATTGTTACAGCTGTTCAAACGAAAGAATTAAAGCTCTAAACATAAGATAAGACGGGCTGGACAAACTCAATCAAAAAAATACTGTATGTTAGTATCACCAATCAGAAGGCTCAAACAATTTTTAATGGCCCCCTCAATCCTAAGTCAAACCCAGATGATCCGTGATGGCCTAATACCACTAAACGTTCTCTATCCCATAGTATTGATTAGAGGTATATATATCTGAAATCCCGGTGGCTACACCATTGCAGATTCTCCTCATGTTAACCCTCTTGACTTTGGCCATTTATATAGAACTTCTCAACGCAGAGAAGCATTGAATTGGCCAATTTTGTGAATAACGGAGCTCTAGGTTACAAGTACTTTTAAACCCCTAACTTGCCGACATGTTATAGATACTATCCCATATTTTAGAGAACATAATGCAGTAGACCAGTACTCATTTATCTTTGATGTCTATATGAACCGACTTCAATAAAGAGGCATATTCTTCTGCAATATCTACCTTTAAAGAGATCCAGGTTTTCCAAAGTATCACTGTCAAGAGATATTATAGAAGGCAAACCCTTGCTTGAAGCAGCCAGCTCCATCAGCTCCAGGCGCTCATCTTCAATGAGCTCCATAGATTCTTTAGCAATTCGACGAGCAGTAGCTCTCTCATTAGCAGCCTTTTGCCTTGCTGTCTCTTTCTCTCTACGTTGCTCTTCTTTCTGCCTCATTTTTTCAGCCTGAATAAAGAAGATTAATACTTTATATACCTAAAAAATATTTAAAAATATTTAACTCCCTAATTAAGTATATAACCACTTACTCTCAGATTTTCTTTTTGCATAAACCTCTCCCTTCTCTCAAGTTCACGCTTTTGCTCTCGCTGGAATCTCTCCTCTTCTCGCAGCTTTTCACGCATCAACCTCTCTTCTTCTTTCCGTCTCTCACGGTCATGTTTTTCCATTTCTCGACGCATTTGCTCTTCTCTCTTCACAAATTGAAGTAAGATATTTAAGAAAGAAGTAACCGGGAATAAAAAAATAAGATTAAAACAAACAGACGCTTTTAAGAAGTAAAATATGTGAGTGCTGAGAATAACACCTTTCTCCTTAAAATATCTTGTTTCTCTAGCTCTTTCCGAATTCTTTTCTCGTGAGCTTCCACTTCCCTTGCTATTCTTGCTTCATCACTCTGAGCGAACTTAAATTACATAAAAGTTAATCTTTTGCTCAGAAGAAAAAAGGATCTGCAGATGATTGGGTTTAATATAGGATACCTTGCGCTTCCTCTCAAGACGGGCAGCTTCATCTTCATTAGACATGCGCCTGTCACATGATAGAAGTGGATTTTCTAATCCAACCTGTACATCCATCCTATCATACTCTCCTAAAACATGACTATGTCTTCCTTGCTGAGACTGAAGACTAGCACTAGTCCCCTGACCATAACCGGTGGGCACTTGTTCTTTGCCATGGAGGTGGGATCCTCCAGCTGATAATGATGAAGCCCTGCCACTATGACCATCATGTTGTGAACTATAAAAATGTGATGGGTCAGCCCTTTCATATGTATCGGACCTAACACTAGGCTGCTCAGGAAGAAACTGGTATTCCTGCAGAGCCCTAGGAGCAGACTGAGGATGAACCATATGAGCATTCCCTGATGCTAATTTTCTTTTGCCACCAGATGAACCAGGTAAGACTGATGGTGTCTGCAAAAAAACAAATGAAGGGCCAAGATGTGGGTAAGGGTCGCACAAAATTGGTAAAGAAACATAGAGACGTATAAAATAAACATGAAACTGTTGACATTCTATATTTCAAGGTTTTACAAATTTCTGTCCACTACATAAACAGATCGTAAGGTGACTGGTGCATATAGTAACGATAACGGGTATACATTCCCTTTTCCACACGGATTCCCTATTTCCAACTTTTCACCTTACTAATTACATAAAGATGCAAGAATCCAAACCATGGTTAAATCAAATTTACATAATATTATTGATTAATCTTAAGAGGTCACAAACCCGGCTAAAAAGCAGAAACATGAAGTTCACAGTACCTATTTCGCAGATTCATAAAAGTAATAGCTGCATATTTACACTAAACTGTAGAGCTGCAAACACTTTGTTGTTAGCTTATTGATGGTGCAATTGCTTAATGATCAATACACCGTAACCATAGAAGGCAGAAAAGCCTTAGATAACTAGGCATGTCAATAATTTACAAGTTAAGGCCGATAAAAGTCATCAAAAATATTCAGATAAGCCTGAGGATTCTGGACGAAATATATATCAGAGATCTGCGTCAAAGAAGACTAATACACACATTTGCATAATTCAAACTTTAGATAGCAATCATCCACAAACATAACCATGGACTGAACATTAAACTATTATCCTTAAGATGAGACTCTCCAGACCATGAAATCAAAATTTGACTTCCAAAGTAGAAATCACAAACCTTGATTGATTTAGTATCATGCCGGTCGTACATTTTGCCATCATAAGGCCTACCAGCTTGCTTTTGCTGCACCACTGCAACGTAAAGAATGTCAGAAAGTTAGGGACCGAGACAGCTCAGAAGAACTGAACAGCACTGATACAATTTATGGAAACGTGCGCTTCTGAGTCCAAAAGCAATTCGTGTCATTTAAAATACTAAAGTGTTAAACTTAAACCATAGCAAACTTCACCGAGGGCAGGCGCAAATACTACAACATTCCTAAAAAAGCACTCTACAAGCAAAGGGCAAATTTGTTATGCGATTCCTTGAACTCTTAATACTGTCACATTAACCGGTCAGAGGCACTACCTACTTCAGCCACTTACATTGCATACAACAAATTCATGGCATTATCCAAGTTCACATTGCATACAACAAATTAAAGAGTTCAAAGTCCAAACAAATTAGAAATTAAGAAATTAAAGAAAAAAACTCGATAAGCAGCAAATTAGAGCAAAGCAATACCTATAGGCGCGCCAAAGGCACCAGGAGGCAATGGATCAAATTCCATTCCAAGAATGGGTCCATCCTCTCTCAATGCCTCTCCCAACTGCGACTCCACAAACGCAATCGCCCTTAATTCTGATATATCCTGAGGCGTCTCATGATACCTTCTACTCATGGCCACAGTAGTATCAGCTATACCCCTCGAGACAGTAGTACGACCACCACTACCACCCACTTTCCGATGCTCATACTGACTTGACCCCGAACCTGACCCAGACCCAGGGTCATTTCCTTGGTCACCACCACCCATCATCATCTCATCTAGGCCTTGTCCAGATGTTGAGGCTGTTAATTGCATATTATCCTTCCTAGGCTTCTTCTCTGGTGCTACTTTCCTATCTTTTAACCTTCTGTGACAAAACCACATCTGTAATTGCCGATCCGATAGGTCTAACTTTGCAGATAACTCTTGTCGTATTGCCTCTGATGGATATGCCTCCACTATTCACACAGTTTGAAACAAAATCACCATTAGAAACTAAAACAAAAGAAATCGAAGAAAGAAAATACGGTTCGATTAAGTAAAATTTACCAGCATATGTTTTCTCCAAAAGTTCCAACTGCATAGGAGTTTTCATCTTCCTTTTAGACTTGGATTCTCCTCCTCCACCACCACCACCACCACCACTAGTCCCTTCAGGCGGCTTTTTCCTTTCTCCATCAGGTGTCGAGTCCATCATCATTAAAGATCAAACCAAGAACAAAAACCTAGAATCAAAAGAGGCGCAACAGAAGATCTAAGAGACGAAGAAAGAAAAAAGGGAATTTAGGGTTCCAGACAGAGGATGAGACGAGACGATAAGAATGAATGTTTGGGTTAGGGTTAGAGATTTTTATTTGGGAATTGAAACCAAAAAGAGGGATGATTTGATTATTAGAAATCTGTGTGTCGTAACACCAACGAAAAAATATATAAAGGCATGTGTGATGTGCGGTGAGATTTGTTACTGGAATAAGAATTAAATAAATAAAATAGATATTTGAAGAGAAGAATTTTCAGAATTAGAATTTAGATAGAAAGAAAGAAATAGTTGGCGTCTGAAGAAAAAAGAAAAGAGAAATAAATAAACTAAGTTAGTAGTAGTAAAGAAGAGAGATTGAAAGAACAAGTGCGAACCCTAAAAAGAGAAGAGAGTAGATAGAATTAAAGACTTTGTTTTTGCTTGTGATGATCTAAATTCCGGAAGAGAGAGAGAGAAAACTCAATTTCATTTCATTTCATCAATAACAACAACAATATCAAAGAACAGTCCTCTTCTTTACTTTTCTTTTCTTTTTTTTTTTTTTTTTTTTTTTTTTTGGTGGTGTTATTAATTCTATCATACTCCTCATCAAATTGATTCTTTCAATTGTTGTTGTTGTTGCTACGAATTCTATCATATTTTTGTGCTTGTGTAAAAATAAAATAAAAAGAGGAAAAATAATACTACTCTAGAACCTTTTTTGTTTTTGGTAAGACAAATTAAAGATTCTTTTAAAAATAAAAATCCAACGCTGATTGATGAATCGAAAACTATTGGATGGATCAGTGGTGTTGGTTTTTAGAAACAAATCATTTTCTCTCTCTTTCACACTTTTTAATAATTTTTAGGGGTAAAAAATTCGGATGGAGTTGGTTTGTGGTTTTTTTTCTGACTTTTGTTGTTCGTGTTGTGTTCTTCTCTCATCATCAATCTTAATTAATCGAAGCCCCTCGTTTTTCTTTTGGTTACCAAGAACACCCGACTTCAGTTCAGGTTGTAGCTTTACTGCCCCAGTTGTGGTGGGTGGGTCCCACTTTTCTATCTGACGACATGGCAAACCTAAGACCTGGACTCGCATATTATCTTCAAAAGCACCCGGACATATCCGGAAACCGTTATTAACTGATGCGGCGACCGACAAAAGATAAGGTTGGATCAACCGTTGAGATACATGGCGACTGCTTTTTCCACTTTAGGGTGCAGTCATTCTAATAATGTTTGAAAGTCAGATCCTTGGTTCAGTAAATGCTCTTACATTTTACTATAGTTTACACCATAACGTACTTTTATGCTTCAAAAGTGTACATTCTAAATTTTAATCAATTTGTTGGTTAAAATTTTGGATCATGCAAATTTGAGTTTTGTGACAAATTTTGTGACTGCAATGTAAATAAAAGCATGAAGTAAATACGGAATTCGTACCTAAGGCTAGAATGTAAAAGAATCGCACCGTAGGATTTTGGGTTGTAATATAATTTTTGGATCCTGAGATAGATTAAGGACTACATAATAGGTTTTTGGTCACGTGGGCAGATTATGGTTTAAAGGTAAATTTTAAATCACATAAAAAAATTTAGGTGGTCAAGGGAAATTAATTGTTGGTCGAGCTGATTTTGGTTGCATTGTCAAATTTTATCGAATTCATCTGGCATATCTTTTGAACAGCAATTTAGATTTTGTTAAGTGCATCAAGCTTGATCTCATACCAAAATTTGCGTGAGGCTTGAGTAGATATTTATCGGCGTGTCAAGCAGATTAAAATCATTTCCTAACTCTTCATTACACTGAGTGGTAGTGTAGCAGTAAGTAGGATTCGTTCTAATACGGGGCTCCATAACGAACATGCTACTCGGATTAGCTAACCAGTAAGAAAAGCAAATACTGAGGGGGTTGTTTGGTTCATTGAAGCAAATAATAAGGAGCGGATGATTAGGGTATCCTTCATCATCGCGAAACAATCATCAAACTGATATATTATCGATCTCTTAGTAATCACACCATGTCACCAACCATGGGATAACTGCTTGCTCAGTGTTATTCCCAAAATCTTCTTATTTCGCTGGATACGAAAGTTCCCGACTATCATGTTTTATTCATATAAACCACATATAAGTAGTTTGTTCTAAGTGTAATTTGGTCGAATGCTTAATATTTTATTAATTTAGGTTGATCATAGCAGTTAAACTCTTAGCTCGAGGTCCACTTACTAGTGTCATTTGTACTGACAATTATTCAAACGGATCCCTCTGCAAGGTCTAGCGATTGTTACTTGTGTAGAAATTTATTCGACCGTTACAATTATCTCCTAACTCTCTATTGGCGATAGGATAATTATTAGATTGATTTGGTATGCACACTAAAGAATTTAACAATTAATCATGATCATAAAAATTAGCAAAAATAGTCAACAATATACGAAGAACTCGAGATAAAATCAACAATATATAAAAAACTCGAGATAAAAGGTATACCAACTTAAATCATGTCTAGCACATTGAGTTCATTCTTAATCAACATAAATTTCACTATTCATAGAAAAGAAAAGAAAACAATAAGTTACAACAGTTTCCCTTGTTTAGGGAAAAAGCCTTAATCTCTTGTGCTAGCTTCTCTTTTTGTCTCCTAGTGTTGTAAAAGTTGTGTCAAAGATACCCCAAATCCAATTACAATTATACCTTAACTAGGTATTTAAGTGTGGATATGCGCGTGCATTGAGTCCCATGAAAAATAGGCCGTAGAAAGTCGCCAAAACACCTAAAACAAAGTTGTTCGCATCCAATTAATCTTTATGGACTCGGGCAAATAAATCAGGCGGAATCACTAACCTCACAAAGTTGTCGTATTCCGCAACTAACATGATGTAGATGGTGAAATTTGGATAAAGGGAAAAAGTGTCATTTCAACCCTATAGACAAAATTCAACTCTCACGGGAGAGATTAAGCCCTTGGTCCTCAAGGCATCCTTAGCCACGATTTCTAATATACGTCCCCGCGAGACACTGTTGGTCGTGATTCCGTGATTCCTAGCGCACATCCTCAACGAGATACCGCTGGTCATGTAGGTTCTGTAGAGCGTAAAACATCCCCGGCAGACTTATGAACCAGAACACCCACAATTCCAGCATTTTTTCGCGAGACGCAGCTGATTGTGATGCCATGATCGAGACGCAGCTGATTGTGATGCCATGATTCCTAGTATACGTCCTCAACGAGATGCTTTTGGTCATGTAGGCTCTGTAGATGCGTAAATACGTCCCCGATGGACTTATGACCCAGAGCGGAGATTAGCATATCTCCTGTAAGCACGACTCACCCTATTTGAGATCAAAGACTGATTCCTAGTACATCATCGCGAGATACACATGTCTGCTCTAGGCTCTGACTCAACTTACTGAGGTTTCCAGATAACTCATAGGACATCCCCGCGAGATATGCTGGTTATTCTACCTCTGAGCCTTTTTGACAGACTCCTAGAACATCCTTTCGAGATACACTGGTCTTGTTGGCTCATCATATGGACACACAGTTGATTCCTAGCACATATCTGCAAGATACGTTAGTCAAAAACGAGTGAGCCAAAGTCTCGCAGAGACATTATATCGGTCTTACAAAGCCTTTTCTCTCTCTAGGCCGAGTGCTAGCTGACCGCAAAAAGATACGGATCCATTAAGAAAATTTTTGGAGGGATTTTTGAGCCTTCCGCAAAAATCTCAGAGAGATTCAAATCTCTTTGCAAAAATCACAGAGGGATTTTTGAGCTGTCAGCAAAAATCTCCGAGAGATTCAAAATCTCTCTGCATAAATCACAGAGAGATTTTTGAGCTGTCCACAAAAATCTCTGAGAGATTCAAAATCTCTCTGCAAAAACCACAGGGAGATTTTTGAGTTGTCTGCAAAAATCTCTTTGCAAAAATCACATAGATTTTTGAGCTGTCCGCAAAAACCTCTAAGAGATTCAAAATCTCTCTGCAAAAATCACAGAGAGATTTTTTGAGAGGCGCACGCCTTCCCTAGCGCTCAAAGCCTATTTCTCAGCCTCTCAAATACGCTCACGGCTAGTAAATTGAGCCTGAATTATACATGGCTATCCAAAAACGTGGATAGGCTCTCTTGAGCACTGCATGCTTAACAAAGGGACCTATAAACAATAATATGGTTTTCACATGACATGTGTGACCGGCCACGGAGAGAGGGGCATCAGACTCATCTCCTCTCACACTCTGCCCACGATTCCTAAGGAATTTCATTCCTTTTCACGTGACCCATCCTAGTCATCCTCACAAATCAGAGAATATCTCTCTATCTTGGCCGACTCGGCTAAAGAGAATATTTATCTCTCAAATACGTCATCACAAAGGCTGATTCAGCTTCACATAAATGGGGGGATATCAATTAGGGTTTTGGTCTGGCAGTCTACGGCACGTGTGAGAAATATCCGGCATATTTCTCACCGCAGAAGAGAATAAAGACGGTGGAATAATGAGATAAACTCAACCTAGTTTATCCTTATTCTTGAAGAGACGGGAGAATTGTTCCGCACGGCACGGAAAGCAATCCTTATCTTCACCGACTTGAGATTAGAGAATCCAACTATAAATAGGTCATCTATTTTCCAAGCTACGATCATCTTTCTGATAACCTCTCAGAGCAATAACTTGTTCTCTGATCTCTCTCTTCATTTGCTTCCCTCCCTGAGACCAGCCCTAATCCTTCTTCCTTGTGACTGAAGCAGCCTTTGAACGGCCACTGTGCGTGGTTTAGGCGAAGACTATTCGTGCTCAACCTCCCTTAACTCACTCTCAAAAACCCTAAAATCTTATCTCCAGCCTCTCACCAATTTTAGGTAACTACATTTTTGCGACCATAGTGGGAGGTTGTTCACTCAGTTACAGATATCAATCATGGTTTCTTATGAAGGAAGAAGATTCCACCAATCCAGACACAAAAACGTTCTATTGATTCAGTATCTGTAAATCCATTACAGACTTAACCAAGAGAGTTATCTCTACCAGTACTTTCTCACTCTTTCGAGTTTGACCTTAATGAATAGGTTAGTGCGTCCCGAATCACATGTATCTCTTCCTGCATAAAAAAACGCCCTAGTAACCTATTTTCATAAAAATATATTGTGAATCCCTGAAAACGTTAGACACAGACCAAGGAGAACTCCTGGAGACGCTACAGAACCTTGCAAAATCTCAGATCGACATCCAGACTTATCTGAAAACGCCTTTAGAGTTACCAGTAGGGATAGATCCAACAAATCTAGATCGAGTACACGTTTCCTAAAGAAGGAGTACTAAAACTGCTGAGAATAGCACTGACGGTATCTTGACTGCAATCGACCTCATCGGAGAAGATAAAGCTCATTACGAACGCGACAGAGCAAAGGAGCAACCATCCAGCCGACCTTATCACTCTCAAAGACCTCAAGGACCAGATGACGCTCTAAACTTGGAGATTCTGACGAATATTTTTTCTAAAATTCGTTTAGGTCAAGGGCTCTCAACCTGATCGCAGGGGTCTCGGGAAGTTTACTTCGCTTTACTATTTTACTTATAACTCTTCCATTCTGTATCAGATTGACCTAGTTCTTTTTCTGTCGGATTTGTCTTTTCGTCGTTTACAGGATAAACTTAGTGAAAACTTGGAAAGGTTGCAAAAATTTCGTGACCTAGATAAAAGCTTTGCAGATCCGCGTAAGGTCATAAATCACCAGTCGAGATGCATCTTGTCGTTTTCGTGTTTCAGATGATCATGACCAGAATGCGACAAAGTATAAGATGAGACTAGATTCCAAGATATTGCTTGACCAATGATCATACTTATCTGAAGATTCAAAGCAGCCGATTGATATGTTATCTCAACACCCGTCCCGTCATAAAGAAAAGGAGTCCTAGCGATTGTACGACTAAGTCTCGATGAGCCTCCATCTCGGCTACACCAACGATTATCCAGTATCATTTTCCGATGGGACCTGAGTTCATCCAAGAAGGAGAATATCTTTGAACCTGAACCTACCAAGGGAAAAAAAATGAATTGCCAATAATTCAAATAGAACTTCATTAATCGACGTACAGTTGTAACCAACTACTATCACTGAAGTAAACAGGGGATGGATCCGAGACCATAGATCTAAGCCACATGTTGATCAAAGTGATGTCAGTAAAAGCCTCCTCTCTCAAATATATATGCTCGGCAGGCTATCCCATAAGTCAAAGTCATGCGTGATGAGTGAAGGACAAGATATGACGATCACTTACAACTTACTCAGGTGAAAACACAATTCTACCGCGTGAAAATGCCTAGAAGATTTCCAAAGAACTATCCCAGAAGTCACCACAAATCGATTATTCAGCTACATCCATAGTTCTGATAGTCCTAGAAGGCGTACACTGTTCTCAATTTTGGTTTACCATCTCCCAAAACAAAGATAGATCTCGATAGATGATTTCGCTAAACAAGTTCACATGAATCCTTGTCAAGACACCTAGTAGAGGTGGGACAACAAATTCATCTTGTCCAGGAAGACTCATGCGGCCAGACACTCTATACGACTCTCCACAGACGTCTCCAACCCGCAGAGTATCGCTTTCTCGCCTTTAAGACTCAATCTCTTATGCTACGAGGGTTTTACTTCATTTTTCCAAGCGTCTCGAGTCGATAAGAATCCCGTAGTCATATATCAAACTGGGGACTAACGGAAAACCGTGTTATACACCTTTGCATGACCAACAAAAGGTGACCCTGACATTCAGTTTCCAGATTGAAGATTTATAAACAATCAATACAAGAGTCTCTAAATATTGGGACACATCGAGACCATTCAACTCCTCAAACCCACATCACAACATGTTATTACTTGGGGACTATGAGACTAGAGTTCGGCCTTCAAAATCGTGAAAGGAAATCATACGTGACTCGATAAATATCGCACCTCTCTTTAGTATCATCGAATTCTCCTTCGCCAGCATCTTCTCTGTATTCAGCAATCGCAACTATGTCCAGGGTCCTCACTGAAGATGTGACGATTCAAATCTGGATAGCTTCGTCCCTATAAGATGTTTTAGGGTTTTATATGCGTGCAACATGACTATATCAAGTAAAAGAAGCATTCAAATTATTTTAAAAAAATGAATGCATGCAGGAGACGAACTAGGGTTCGCAATCGGTTTGAATATGAGTATACAGTTTACAGTCTACTCAGACGCGACTCATACTTTAGTCACATAACTCGAAGAACTAAGACAAATGGGCAGAGAATTTGAAAACTCATCGTCGATAAAAGTATCCTTATATGTCTCTCCTACCATGTGTTAAAAGGGCATGATGGTTCAATGCACGATCCAAGAGATATCATCAAAACACTTAAAGTAATTGTTGCTAAATAGATCTGGATTCCGAGTTCAACTTCGTTTGGATATATCACCGGAAAAACAAGATCCAAATCCTAATTTAACTACAGTATATGAAAGGAAAGTCTGTTTTGTTCGATAGTTAGGGTCAACCACTGTAATCGGACGTCAAACGAAGTTTCTACAGCCTCTAGAGTGAAGGCTGCACAAGGGAGGAACTTCTATTGCGAATTTAACTTTGGGTTTTCACCTACTCGCATACCCGACAAGAGCAATTTAGGGTTTGCATAAAGTTCGAACTCATGAGGGTCCCATTCCTTTACCATATGCATACTGGTAAGGTTCAGAGAGAGAAAATATCAACCTCGAAGAAAATCATCCTACAGAGCCCCCTAGAGAAAATCTCTTTCTCCATGTTATGGTGCTTAATTTTGGCCTCTGCATCTCAAGACACTTTCTTAGCATGTCCCAGCTCTTCATCTACCATATGCACCTCCAGATTAAAAACCTCTCTGAACTCAACTCACCTCGACGGACCCTGACAGAATTGAGTCATTCTCGCGACCACCTCATATTGAAGCGAAGATTCTCACGATGGTCATAAAGATTTACAATATCTTCGGAAGAAAGTCCGTTCAAACAAGTGTCTCATCTGAAGTTATAGAAGACATGAGTCCTGTGAAATCACTTCAGGCCGGTAAGTTGTCTCTCTGTACCATTATTCTCTTTCTGAAGGTCCTATGAAATTGTTGAAGACCGCTTATCCCCACTCTACCAAGGTCGAACTCGTTCTCATCATGAAGAGTGCGCTACAAACGAGAGAGGAATTAGAAGAAGTAAACTAAGGAAGCAACAACACATGACTAGGAGTTTCTCTATATAAGAACCGGCCTTCCCGCCTAAAACCTTGTCTTCATACAATCCCTTCAAGTTTTGTTCATCCAATCCCTTCAAACCTTGTCCTCTCCTAATCTCTTCAAGCGTTGTCTTCTCCTAATACCTTCAACCCTAACCTCATACCTAGAATCTTATACTTATCAAGGAATCCATCTCACATCTTATGGGATGCTCACATATTTTTGGGTCCACACTTTCCATGAAGAATCAAGAGAAGACATGTTTTTTCGTAACTAAGGGTAAAAACGTATAAGCACGCCACATACGCGTTTTGGCTCAAGGGGATCAAATTCACGACAAATAACAAGCTAGAGAAGGTTAATTAGGTCACAAAACTCCAAGAGGCCATTTCCTAAGAGTCTTTATATATCAAGAGTTCAAACGCAACAAGGATTCCTTTCGAAAGCAGATATCCGCACGTTCCAGCGCAAAGACTTGAAAACTGATGACAATTCATAAGGAATTTCAGGGTACTTTCTGAGCAAATGTGTTCCTCTACATCTTCCAACAACATACCAAAAGGGCGCTTCAAACCGACAAATGAGCTAGGAGATGTGGTCCCAACACCGAAGTAAGTGCAATCTGAAAACTCCTGAATTTTTTATACGATATTTTTGAAGTCAAAAGTATGCATGGATTTGATTGGCCAAACGAACTCGGAATCGAGCTATTCTTTTTGTGTTAGAAAGCCTATATCATTCTATTTCAAAGTTGGGTTTGGGGACTCAAATCGAAGTCCTTATAAAGATTTTACATCCATTCTCTCTAAGTGTCTCAAATCTGAAGTTTTATGACGAATACCTAAACGAAGAGAATCCTTGACAAATATGACTACTTATATTCATTCAATGGTCAAATGAATATGAATATATGATCAAGGACGTATAAAGATAAAGACTTACCGAAGATGACTCAATGGGGAACGAAGGATGGGTATCTACATGAGCAAATTCAAGATAATAAGTACTCATGTTAACTTTTATGTCATCAGTTTGAAGACCAATATCGTTTTGAAAGAAGAAAAAAGCTACCATCGAAGCAAAAAGAAGATGTGATCATTCGGAAACATTCATGCCATGTTTGGAATTTTAGGATCAAGAATTAATTGCAAGCATTAAGTATAACGAGCGGGTTTCTTGTAAAACTAGTTCTACTTCAAGTAGAAATAGGAATATGACTCCAACAAAGAAACCCAAGCCATCTAATTGTCCAAATTAATCCAAAAACGTTTTTTTTTACTCCCGCTTCATGTGTGGTCAGCCTCACATGATGGGTTCCACTCGGATCTTTTCTCTCCCTCATAAGCACAAGAGCAGACAGAATCAGGGTTTTGACAAACATAATCTTGATTGAGACTCTTTTCAATATTCCTAAAAAGAGGATTTTATCAAAAGAGTCCGGGACGTGTTATACCTGTTTCTATCCTTACCAAAGGAAATCACAATTCATGTCGAAGTTTCTCCACATCCTTGAACGCAGACTTATCAAGAAAAAAGGCAGAAGTAAACATAGAAGTGCTTCTAGTTCGATATTTTGGCTATTTTGAAGAAAAGGGGATTTGGCCAAGAGAAGTGATCAAATTCTTATCCAATCATGGAACCAGACCCATGCACACAGTTTTCAAGTTATCTCAGCCTCCAATGTGTCCAACTAGATTTCAAGCCAAGCAAGGAAAGGAGTTTTAAGAAAAGACAAAGGAATTCAACTTAAACAAGGAATTCTACTATGAATAAAATTTTTGGAATATACTGGACCGGTGTCTAAACCTAGAACATGTCCAAAATACTCCTCTTTTTAATTTGATTCCAAAAAGGGGAGCCTTGAAGCAAAAGGGAAAAGCAATTAGAGTTAAAAGAGGAAATCAAAGGAATTTGGCTCAAATAAGGAAATCAGGGTCTTTTCTCCTTCCAAAATTCCTCCAAGCCATGTACAATCCCTTCCTATGCGTGAGAATAGCATATCCTAGGCCAGTGGGACGTGATTTATTATCTCGGAATTTTTTTCAGAAGGATCGAAAGTCGAAGAGAATTAGGGTTTTGACAAAAAGCCCTAATTTCAAGAATTTTGTGAAAAAAAGGGATTTATTCTGAAAGAGAGGAGACCGAGCCTCCCCCATTATTTTAGACAATTATATAAGCCTCTATCAATCCTTTTAGTTCATTTCTATTCAACAAAAATGAGCTCATAAGGGATTTTGACCAAAATACCCTTATATTGTAGTTTTGAGTATTTTCAAAGGAGGAAGTTTCAACGCAGCTAGAGACCAACCAAGCTCTCATCTAATTATTCCAAAGGCCTCATTCACGTGATTATTGAATTCTCTAAGTGTCCGAAGAATAACGGTATTGAAACGGAATCCAGAAAAGCAGAACTTCAGGGAAAATAAAGGGAATCCGGCTCGAAACAGGGAATTCGGGTTCATGATTTCCAAAACCAGGATCAAAGATGCGACAATCTCTCTTTCAAGAAGCGAATATGCTTAAGGAGGATCCATATATCTTTCATGCCAAAGAAAAATCAGGCTCATATTGGTTTTTGACGAAAATACCCTTAGTTTCAAAAATATGCATTTTCTCTCAGAAAAGGGGTGTCTGATTGGCACAAGGAAGTGAACAAGTTCTCAACATGCAAGGGTGATGACCCCACAAGAAATATGCACGCCTACCAAGCCTCTTCGAGCATCTCCATAGTGTCTTAAGGAGTTAGACGCGAACAAAAGATAAATTAGGGCTTAGGTGAAGAACAAGCTTGAATTCAAAATTCTCCTGAGATAAGGATTCCGAAACTTCAAAAGGTAAGTGCATGTATTTGTTCACGGCTCTTCACCAACATCAAGGTCATCCAGGAAACCGTTTAGAAACTCTCTCTTCCCCACACACCCGCCTGTACAAACTCGGAAGCTCAAGGATGCACAAAGAGAGAAAATTAGGGTTTTGACCAGGTAAACCCTAATTAACAGCTTCCATTTGTTCAAGAAGGAAATTTTGTCCCATTAAGACTTCATTATCATGTTATTGGCGTTTAGCACAAAGTGCAGGAAGTTCAAGGTCCAAAATCAATTTCAAGATCAAAGTCATAACGATTGAAGGCTAAACATGGGAGTCTGCAAGTCTAAAAAGGATGGAGGAACTGTAATTACGTACGAACGATTTGTTACCATCTATATACTCATCATAGAACAATCAAGGTTCTAGTCTGAGCAGGGGACTTAATGTAAATGGTAAAAATTGGATAAAGGGTAAAAGTGTCATTTCAACCTTATAGACAGAATTCAACTCTCAAGGGAGAGATTAATCCCTTGGTCCTCAAGGCATCCTTAGCCACGTTTTCTAGTATACATCCCCGCGAGACACTGCTGGTCGTGATGTCGTGATTCCTAGCGCACATCCTCAACGAGATACTGTTGGTCACGTAGATTTTGTAGAGCATAAAACATCCCCGGCAGACTTATGAACCAGAACACCCACAATTCCAGCATGTTTTCGCGAGATGCGGCTGATTGTGATGCCATGATTCCTAGTATACGTCCTCAACAAGATGTTGCTGGCCATGTAGGCTCTGCAGATGCGTAAATACTTCCCCGATGGACTTATGACCCAGAGCGGAGATTTGCATATCTCCTGTAAGCATGACTCACCCTATTTGAGATCAAATATTGATTCCTAGTACATCATCGCGAGATACACTGGTCATGTCTGCTCTAGGCTCTGACTCGACTTACTGAGGTTTCCGGATAACTCTCAGGACATCCCCGCGAGATACGTTGGTTATTCTACCTCTGAGCCTTTTTGACAGACTCCTATAACATCCTTTCGAGATACACTGGTCGTGTTGGCTCATCATATGGACACACAGTTGATTCCTAGCACATCTCTGCAAGATACGCTGATCAAAGACGAGTGAGCCAAAGTCTCGCAGAGACATTAAATCGGGCGTACAAAGCCTTTTCTCTCTCTAGGACGAGTGCCAGATGACCGCAAAAAGATACGGATCCATTAAGAAAATCTTTGGAGGGATTTTTGAGTCGTCCGAAAAAATCTCACAGAGATTTAAATCTCTTTGAAAAAATCACAGAGGGATTTTTGAGTTGTCAGCAAAAATCTCTAAGAGATTCAAATCTGCACTCAATGAGGAAATCTGAGTTCTTCCACTAGTAAATAGGGGGATCCCAGAAGGTATAGCCTTTTGAACTGAAACTTTGACACAGACCTTCACATTCTTCTTTAGAGGATGGTTTCTGTAAGGGTCTTGAGCTTCAATCAGTTTTCCCATCTTGAAAGTGAGTTTCTGGAGATCTTTGAATTTAGTACATTCTTTTTGAATACTACATACTATAAACCACATAAGTTCTTAAGCGAATGAAACTTGAAAGTTTGCTTGCCAACATGTTGGAGGAACAACTCTAAGAACTACTAAATACCCACGGGCAAACCAAGGTCGTTGTGAATTAACTCTGTTGAAGTCGTCTTCAGCTAGGAATCTTATGAGAACTTTATTTCTTATTCCAATGAAAGTTGTGGGCACCAACATAAACCGATTATGGCGGAAAAAAATCACAGAAAAACTTTTAAATTCTACAATCGGTTTATGTTCTAAGCCTTATAAACCGATTCTTAGAATTGGTCTAAGAGGGCATCAACATAAACCGATTGTGGTTTGATTTTTTTCAATTTTCTTTTTCTTTCATTTTTTAATGATGAATCAAGATTAGTTGGTTTCTAGTTTAGTTTGACTAAACATCAATTAATCACTCGATTAACACTAATTAATCAGAGGTAAATTAGCCATTATGTAAAATAGTTGGTGAAAAAGCGGGGGTCTAACAACCACACCCAATATTTAGATTAGAAATCTGTATGGACTAACTCCAATATACTTTTAAGAGAATCAACTAGACAGTCAGACTCAATATTAATAAAAGTATATCTATCTTTCTCGATTCAATACTTACTCAAGCAAAAAGAATTTGGTGAGTCTAATTGAATACAAGAGAAATCACTTGAACGGTACCAAAGACCAATGTTCAAGTATCAATCAATTTCAATCAACAACCAAAGGTTGTATTTCCCAATTGATTGATTCGACGCACAATCTGTGATATTTTAATTATATAACAAAATATAATGCGGAAAAGAAATAACACAAACACCATAAGTTTTGTTAACGAGGAAACCGCAAATGCAGAAAAACCCCGGAACCTAGTCCAGATTGAACACACACTGTATTAAGCCGCTACAGACACTAGCCTACTACAAACTAACTTCGGTCTGGACTGTATTTGAACCCAATAAATCTCACACTGATCCGAGGTACAGTTGCACTCCTACGTCTCTGATCCTAGCAGGATACTACGCACTTGATTCCCTTAGTTGATCTCACCCGCAACTAAGAGTTGCTACGACCCAAAGTCGAAGACTTTAATAAACAAATCTGTATCACACAGAAAAGTCTACGGTAATAGATAAATATGTCTCCCACAGAAATACCTACTAGTTTTTGTTCCGTCATTTGATAAATCAAGGTGAACAGGAACCAATTGATAAACCAGACTTATATTCCCGAAGAACAACTCAGTATTATTAATCACCTCACGATGGCGAAACTAGATACTGTGGAATCACAAACGATGAAACGGAGATGTTTGTGACTACTTTTATATCTTGCCTATCGGAGAAATCAATCTCAAGTCAATCCTTACGATTGTACTTAGTACGATAGAAATAACAAGATCAGATCACACAACTACAAGAAAAGTAGTATCGGTCTGGCTTCACAATCCCAATGAAGTCTTCAAGTCGTTAACCTACAGGGTCTCGGTAGAAACCTAAGGTTAAAGGAGAATCGACTCTAGCTAATACAACTAGTATCACATATGAGGTGTGGGGATTAGTTTTCCCAGTTGCTAGAGTTCTCCCTTATATAGTCTTTCAAATCAGGGTTCGCAATCAATGTTTCACTGTTAGATGAAAACCTGATTAGATTCAAGCTAATATATTTCAACCGTTAGATTGAAACTTATCTTGTTACACACAAATGAAATGCACGTTTCTAGGTTTGTGTAACCGTACCCAAACTTGTACATTTAATTGGTTTAACAGTAGTTAACCAAATGGTTAGCCATATGAGCACTTTCATATCAACCATATTTTTATTTACCAGAACTAGTTCAAATGACTCAAATGAACTAGTTAGAGAGTTGTTCAGTTGCTTAGATATTTATGATAGACACAATTGAAACAAAAATGATTTGATTCAATCGAATCGATTCATGAACTTTATATCCACGGTTTGCAAACTTGCATTCCTTAGTTTATATGAGTTTAACTTCATAAATAATCATTTTTAGAAAATAAACATCTTAAGTACGCGGACTTAAGTACCCAGAATAAGTTTGTAAATAGTTCACAAACTCCAGAAAATTTTCTCGGGAAGAGAACCTTTGACAGTACGCAGACGGGGTACGCGGACTGGGTTCGCGGACTCTGTTCCGATTTTGCTGAGTAGCAAAGTACGCATACTTTGGTTAAAGGAATAAGGACTTATACATGTATGAGTTACCTCATAATGCTTATATCCAACCATGGTTATATAATCTAAACTCTCATTTCAATCATTGAAACATTCTTAGAGGACGTTATATAGTTGTTGTTCACAAACCATTTTTCGTCAAAGCCATTTTCAAGTGATTGAAACTTAAAATGACTTTCATCACTAGTAAAGATGAACTTGGCCAAAGCGAAAGCTTACCAACACATATTTCGAGAAATAGATAAACGAGCTAAACTCGGATCGAAATAGCAAATGTGTATAATCAAAGTCTATATAGCAAAACGACTTTTGTCTCAAGATAGGAGATAGAGTAGATAGACTTTTGAGTGTTAGATAAGTTCAAGTGTCCACATACCTTTTAGTCGATGAAGTTCCACCAGTTCCTTGAGTAGTTCTTCGTCTTTGTATGATGATCGCCATGGAGTCTTGAGCTCAACTACACTTTCTATCCTAGTCCGAGACTTAAGTATAGTAGACTAAAAATCAAGACTTATAGTTTTGATCACTAACATTGACAAACATGCTTGAGATAGCAACGCATGCGAGTTCGACCGAACAGTGCTCTAAAAATCTCCCCCTTTGTCAATTTTAGTGACAAAACTATCAATACATACGGAACACAAAAATAGATAAACAAACTTTTGTAGCTTCTCTTCCACATGCCTGATCTTCTTGGTTCTTCAACATTACTCGAAATCTTCGTCACTTCCAAGTACTCCAATGATCCCAAAGGTTGTAAGTTTAGTATCACCGTTGTTCAAAATTCGTAGTCATAACAATGAGAAAACAAGAATTCTCAATCATTGTTATACAATGTCATAGTATTATTATACAGCATCAAAGTTCAATTGTATCAAAACTTCGACAACAATACTATGGTGATATGTGTCACTCCCCCTTAGTCAATACTCCATCTCACATGGAAACTACTCCCCCTTACATAATGATCCGAAAACCATATGTATTTGTAGTGTGAACTACAAATTAATTCTCCCCCTTTTTGTCAATAAAATTGGCAAAGGTACGAAAACTAGTGGGATCCTAATGAAATTTCCATAGAGACATTTCATGACCAAAAGTAAGCACATGTCAACTTTTTAGATGCCATCATATATCCGCAGCTAAATGCATTCATCAAGGAGTTTATTAAGATACAAGATAACCCCTATAATATTCCACATCCGCACTCCCCACAAAGATTTGGCAATTAAGCACAAGTTCAATTAAGAACTCTCCCCTACAAAATGTCATTCCCGGAAGAACAACAAGAGCGACCTTACTTTCATAATAAAAAAAGGATTGCTTTGAACATAACAAATCACATACGAATATGAATTTGAATCCAAAAATACTCAATTAAATTAACCACAAGAAAACCCATGATTAATTCAATCGGAATACACAACTAAATTACCACAAGAGTGTGATCAATTCAATTGGTCATGCTCGACATAAGAGAACTTACGGAGCCGCAAAGTATATACATAAAATATGGATCAGAGAAGATCAATATTGCGGAATAGACGATGATTCATTCTGTTTCCCATCACTATTTGCACAATGACATACAATAGACATAATCCTCGTTAAAAAAAGCTCCTCATATCTTCCATCAATATTTGCATAATGACATAATAGGCTTAAAACTTTTGTAATGTCAAAATCTCATTCAATCTTTTATCAATACATGCATATCGACATACGAAAGACTTAACTTTTGACAAAGTATGGGACAATCATAGTTCACGGAAGAAAACACACATATCCCATAAAAAGTTTGCAATATATAAAACCATAAAGATTAATACTGCAAAAATCATCTTCCAAACAACTTTTTAGAATTTAATCAAATAAATCTAAAAACAATAAAGATGAAAACGTTGGACATAGCTATGTGTAATCACAATAATGGTTATTTCAAACTCTAGATATTTTTCCTAAAAACACAAGAATAAATATCTCATAAGAAGATTTACTAGACAAAATAAAGTCAACAAGCTAAAGACAAAGTGGACTCCTATGCCGAAGGCGAACACGAACTAGATAAACAATTCGGGATCCTCACGAGCCTTGAGGTCTTTCAGCTTGTGATTGACAGCATCAACTGCTTCTTTAGAGAAGATATACTCATTGAGAAGATCTTTAACATGTGTCTTTATGAGACCAAGGTTATAGGTAACCTTTTTCAACTTAGCTTTTAACACATCAAGACTCTTCAAAGTATCAACGAGCTGCAGTTTTGCTTCCTCAAAATATTTAAGAAAATCATGAACCACTTCATCAAAAACCATATCCTCATTCTCAACATGCTGATGTGTATAGTCATAGTAACACGAGGCATTATGATGATCATCTTCTACTAGGGTTCTTTTCTTCCTTCCCTTGGACTCCAAACCAATACCTTTGTCAAGAAACCCTTTTGCAAAACCGCTCGAGTTAGAAGAAGACATTCTTGACTGACCATAAAAAATCTCAGAGTATGCGTACGAGACTCAAGAGTTTTGGTATTTAAAAGGTTTCTTAGGGAAGGCAACTTTTATGGTTTTTAAAAATTCATTCGTGACAGTAACACGGGTACTCGTACGAACACAATCTTGACCCAATAACAAAGGTACGCAACCGGTCGTAATTTTACAACAACACAGAATTTCTGCTATGTGAAAAATATCACAATTTTTTGGCTCAATAAATTTTATATCTCAGTAGAGAAACAATATTAGAGCACTAAAGCAGCAGGAAACATAGTTGCAAAGAGAAAAAAAAACTTCTTCGAAAAAGAGAAGGCAAAACGAAGAACCTCATTAGACAAAGCCAATACTTTACGCAAAGTTGTCTGCAGACAATAGTTGAGTCATAAACGATAAGAAGATAACTCAACTAAACAGAAAACAATTTTGACAGAAGTATACCTGATTATTAACATAACTTACCCAGCAGGATTTTTATGAGTAAGTTCTCAACCCTTGGGATTAATTAGCACAAGTATGAGCTTTCAGCTCATTAGATAAACAAAGTTCATGGTTGAGTTTCTTTTTCCTTTCAAGTCTAGGAAAAAATCTCTTTTGATGTGAAAAATTATCATAAAACTTACTGCCGTCAAAATATGAGACGTAGTTCGAGTTCTTACCAGAAGAATTTTGACGTGAGAAGGTTGACAACCTATTGACAATTTCTTTATAGCCTTCAATTATCTCCTTCAGGTCATTTCTCATATCATCATTTTTTCTCCTTTCTCCTGGTATTTCGTTCACATCAAAGGTAATGTTATCTCCAGAGGAAACGACTTGATCTTTTCTTAGACGGTTTTTGTTAAGACGTCTGTTCTACTTTTGAGCATTCGAGGAGCTCATTGAACTGACTTTCCTGGTAGCATACAAAGGGTAAGTACGAAAACCAATTGGTTTAGACATACGAATGTCAGTTACACCTTTGAGAATTAAGTCTGAGGTATGTTGAAGTTGAACAATGGAATTGTTATTCAACCTAGAGTTTCTCTTTAGCTTAACAGGCCCTTTTGAATTACAAAAGAGACATACTTTCTGACCATGAGGATGATTAGAAAGTTTCGTCTTAACATCATCGTTTGAAGATTTCTTCCTTCCATTTGATGTGCAACATCCTTGACTAATGGAGATTTCAGGCACATCATTTTTAATAGGAAGGGATTCCGATTTTACTTCTGAACCTGGAGATTTGGTTTCAATAGAAGTAGATGGTATAGAGGACTTTCTGACACGACCTTGAATAGAGAGTTTATTCAAGCAATGTTCAATTTCCAAAACATCCGTTTCAAGACTTGCCTCAACTAGGATACGTGAAGACTGATCTTCAGCGTTTTTGGAATTGCAATCTCTTACTACACCAAGAAGGACATTGACATGGTTTTTCAACCAATTAAATCTATCAGCTTGGATTCTAACAAGATTTAGAATCAGTTCACTCTCTTCAGTTGTTTCCCTTTCATTAATAGAGATTGAATCTCTTGAAAGGTAATCAGAATAACACATATCAGTGTCTGTCTGTCTCATCAGAACACTAGGTTCGTTTATATTTGAGATTGAAGAATCTTTCTCTTTAATAGATACAGTCGAGACAGAACTTTTATTTCTGGTGACGCGTTTATCGGAGATAGTACTTTTATCCATAGAGTCATATCGCTACAAACACAGGCTTGTAAGGTCTTTAAACGTGTTTGCCTGCTCTGATACCAATTGAAAAAGCAGGGGTCTAACAACCACACCCAATATTTCGATTAGCAATCTGTATGGACTAACTCCGATATACTTTTAAGAGAATCAACTAGACAGTCAGACTCAATCTTTATAAAAGTATATCAAAGAATTATATCTCTCTTTGTCGATTCAATACTTACTCAAGCAAATAGAAATCTGCGAGTCTAATTGAATACAAGAGAAATCACTTGAACGGTACCAAAGACCAATGTTCAAGTACCAATCAATTTCAATCAACAACCAAAGGTTGGATTTCCCAATTGATTGATTCAACGCACAACCTGTGATATTTCAATTATATAACAAAATATAATGCGGAAAAGAAATAACACAGACACCAGAAGTTTTGTTAACGAGGAAACCAAAAATGTAGAAAAACCCCGGGACCTAGTCCAGATTGAACACACACTGTATTAAGCCGCTACAAATACTAGCCTACTACAAACTAACTTCAGTCTGGACTGTAGCTGAACCCCAATCAATCTCACACTGATCCAAGGTACATTTGCGCTCCTACGTCTTTGATCCCAGCAGGATACTACGCACTTGATTCCCTTAGCTGATATCACCCACAACTAAGAGTTGCTACGACCCAAAGTCGAAGACTTTAATAAACAAATCTGTATCACACAGAAAAGTCTACGGTAATAGATAAATCTATCTCCCATAGAAATACCTACGAGTTTTTGTTTCGTCTTTTGATAAATCAAGGTGAACAGGAACCAATTGATAAACCAGACTTATATTCCCAAAGAACAATTCAGTATTATCAATCACCTCACAATAATCTAAATCGTATGATGGCGAAACTAGATATTGTGGAATCACAAACGATGAGACGAAGATGTTTGTGACTACTTTTATATCTTGCCTATCGGAGAAATCAATCTCAAGTCAATCCTTACGATTGTACTTAGTACGATAGAAACAACAAGATCAGATCACACAACTACAAGAAAAGTAGTATCAGTCTGGCTTCACAATCCCAATGAAGTCTTCAAGTCGTTAACCTACAGGGTCTCGGTAGAAACATAAGGTTAAATGAAAATCGACTCTAGCTAATACAACTAGTATCACACAGGAGGTGTGGGGATTAGGTTTCCCAGTTGCTATAGTTCTCCCTTATATAGTCTTTCAAATCAGGGTTTGCAATCAATGTTGTCTTAGTAACAAAGCATTCAATATTCACCGTTAGATGAAAACCTGATTAGATTCAAGCTAATATCTTTCAACCGTTATATCGAAACTTAGCTTGTTACACACAAATGAAATGCACGTTTCTAGGTTTGTGTAACCCAAACTTGTACATTTAGTTGGTTCAACGGTAGTTAACCAAATGGTTAGCCATATGAGCACTTTCATATCAACCATATTCTTTTTTACCACAACTACTCCAAATGACTCAAATGAACTAGTTAGAGATTTGTTCAATTGCTTAGATCTTTATAATAGACACAATTGAAACAAAAACGATTTGATTCACTCGAATCGATTCATGAACTTTATAGCCACGGTTTGCAAACTTGCATTCCTTAGTTTATATAAATTTAAGTTCATAAATAATAATTTTTAGAAAATAACCAACTTAAGTACGCGGACTGGTACGAGGACTTAAGTACCCGGAATAAGTTTGTAAATAGTTCACAAACTCTAGCAGATTTTCTCGGGAAGAGAACCTCCGACAGTACGTGATAGACACATTTTTGTGTCTGAATTGTCCTCAATGTGTGTATTGTTAGTGCTTGATTTTGTACTAATTATGGTGTTTTATGTGTGTGTACGTATTTTTGGGCAATAAACATTTTTGGAAAAATCGGCTCGAAAAATTATGCGGAACACCCCCCGGAGGATATTTTCTATGCGTACTCTCAGATTGGATAAGGGGCACCCAGTTACTAAGGGACATCCCAGGGCGCCACCTGCTATTCTCACCCCAGGTCTTGGATAAGGGGAATTCATCTTCAACATTTGAAATCTGAAAATTGGCAGGAAAATGGAAGTCAAAACTGGCAGTTTAGGGTTGCGATTTTGAAGGAGTTTTAGGGAGACTAAAGAGCTGATATTGATTGGGTATGTTCCTATGGGCTAGACAGGGATGATAGAGGTGTTAGATTCGATCCATTTTGGATGGATATTCTGCGAGAAGAAAATAGGGTATCACGTTCAACGGAGGAGTATTTCACGGGACCGCATGAATTTGAGCGTGTTCTGCACATGCCTGATGACTTGAGAAACAGGAAGGAGCGTGAAATAGATAACTAAAGAAGGTTGGACAGCTGCAGATGCATGGATGAAGCAAGAAAGCAAAGAAAATAGGGAATTTTAACAAACTTCCACACTTCCAATTTCATGTTTCAAAAACTGCCACCGTTTTTTTCAAAGTTTATTAAATGCCACAACTATTAGTGTTTCCGTCCGGACCCACCTAATTGGTCAAAAGTTCGTTGACCAGGTCAAGATTCTTACACCTGTCTATATATTGACGGCTCAAGAATAGCATCACGAGATTATTACACGTGGCAGTGTGTTAATTTACTATCCTATCCTTCATGGAATGAAACCACAACAAGGCTTTTACTTTCTCATTCATTTCGTTCTCTCCGTGTCTCTCTTTTCCAGCGGAGAAACTTAGGTTAGATAACACTAGGGTTCTACATAGGGATTTGGTTTAGTTTGTGAATATGAGTGAAGGTTTTGTAAAGTTCAAGATGAAGAAGAAAAAGAACGCGAAGAACAACCAGTTGTATGTTTTACTAAAACCCTAACTTCGTTTTTTTCAATTTCTGAAGAAACCCATCTCTTTTTTCATCTTTTTTTTTTCTTCTTTTCATTTTGTTACTTAAATCGATGTTGTTGCATGTTAGGGTTTTGAATCTAAGCATGAGTTGATGTTTGGTTTGTTTTCTGATTTGGTTAGGGTTAAATTTTCTCTGAAATTTTTCTGTAATTTTTAATTAGGGTTTGATTGTTTCAGTAAAGTTCATAGTGAATCGAAGCATGAGTTCAATTTCTGAAGTTCATTTTTTTACTTATGATGCAGTGATGAAACATATTATCCATATAGTATGTTTATGGACAGTAATATGACTTTGTTCTTCCCTCACATGGATAGAGAAAAAATTGACCTCAAGGAATTTGAGCAGATGTTGCGTGTTAAGTTGCGCCTAACTGAAAATGAAATTCCTAGTTTATATTGGATGATAGAACCATGTTTTCCTGAGATTGTGGATAGTAATGAAGACTTGTTTAAGTTATGGGAGCATGCAGTACCTGATGATAAAGGATTTATATGTTTACATTTGAAGATATTAAATTCTGAATTCGGTAATGACAATGACTTCATTGAGGCTGCAATGGAACAACCAGTGACAGTAATTGATGAGACTCCAAAGAAATCCCATAAGAGGATTGTTAAAAAGCCAGTTTCAAAAGGAAAAGTCTGTAAGGAGATCACCAGAAAAGACTGTAAGGAGATCACCAAGGTTGCAAGCTCAGTCAAAGTTTGAAAACTCAAATGGAGGAGTATCTAGGAAATTGTTTGTGGATCTGTTAAATGAAATGCAATCTCAGGGTTATTCTTGCGTTTGTCAAGCCAGTGTTGTGGGTTCTAGCAGTGTACCAATTCTAGTGACTGAAAACTTTAACCATGATTACTGGGTTGATGCAGTCAAGAATACTGAGCAGTGAACCAGATTGATGCAGTGAACAACAATGATGCAGGGGTCAGCAGTGATGATTATGAGGAGAATGTGGGTGTTAGAGAACACTACTGTGGATGAATGTCACCCCATTGAAGACCCAAATGCTCCACCATATATGACAGTGATGAAGAGAGATATTTGATATGAAGATATTGTCAAGACATATAAAGTTGGGAGATGAAAGTAGTGATTCAAGCAGCGGTTGAAGATGATGAAGAAGGTATTGAAGTATTAACCCATTGATGTTTTAAACTTATTGTCTATTTCCCCTTTCTTTAAATGTACTAACACTTTGATGTTGTTTGTTAATTGCAGTTTCTAATGATGGTGGGAGTAATGATAATAATGATTGTCTTGAAGCAATAGATGATAAACATGTGAAAGCGAAGTTTGATTACAAGAACTGGAAAGAAGACTTCAATATGCACAGTGATGAAGAAAAAGAACCCTTATTCCCTGTAGAAGAAGAGGTGGCTCCTGTTGATCCTACAAAGATTGAGGTAAAGTATGCTTTTAATAACAAGAAGGCATTTAAGAAACATCTTAGGGGTTATTGTGTAAAAAATAATTATCAGTACACTGTTTACAAGAGTGACAAAACTAGATTAAGAGTCAGATGTAGGTTTAGGGAAGAGTATGGATGTCAATGGTTTGTAAATGCTAGCATAAAAAGGCATGAGCCTACTTTCATTGTTAGGAAGGTTAATCTAGAACATACTTGTGTTGGAAATCCAAAGAGTTTTAACAGATCTTCCAATCCTGAGTTTGTAAAAGAAGTGGTACATGAGAAGTTAAAGGAGACAGCTGGGGACTTAATTCCAAATCCTAGACATATAGCAAGAGACTTTTTTGTTACTCATAACATAGATATACCATATATTTGTGCATGGAAAGCAAGAAATCTTCTTTTAGAAGATCTGTTTGGTAATTATGATGACAGCTACAAGGATGTACCCATCTTTTGTGAAATGGTGGCTCATACTAATCCAGGGTCAGTTGCTAAATACAGTTATCGAAAAAAAGGTAACATTATGTTCAGTACATCTTATTTATGCTCTTCCCTTTATTTATTTGTAAGTTATGCTCAGTTAGTTACATATTTTGGTTACTTAAAGTGCAGATAAGGCATTCATGAGCATAACTATTTCATTTGTTGCACCAATGAGAGGATTTCAGAAAGCAGGAAGACCAGTCATAGGGTTATATGCATGCCATCTAACTGGAAAGCGTGGTGGTGTTCAAATGGCTGCAACAGCACTTGATGGTCAGAATAATCTTGTGCCTTTAGGCATTAAGGTCTGTCAGAGTGAAACTAAGGAGAAATGGACTGGGTTCCTCAAGGATTTGGCTCCAGCAATCAATGCACATCATGCTGGCAGAATTACCTTTATTTCCGATAGGCAGAAAGGCTTGTTAGAAGCTGTTCCTAAGGTTTTCCCTAGTGCAAGAGTTAGATATTGTTTCAGGTAATTAAGTTTAGTCCCTTGTTTTTTTACAGTAGTTTACATTGTGTATGTGTTTTTCTATTGGTTCAAGAACTTGAAGAAGTACTAACTCTTTATTTGCATATGCAGGCACTTATACAAGAACTTCAAGAAATACTACAAGGCACCAACCTTGCACAGCTCATTGTGGAATGCATGCAAAGCTTACAAAGTAAAGCATTTTTAGGTTTGTGCCTCTTTTGTTAAAATCCCATATGTTTCTTGATTGTTAGTTTGTAAGTTATATATAAAATTGTGATTGTTTTGCAATGTAGGAGCACTTTGAGAGTATATGCAAAGAAAATGCTGATGCTGGTGAATATCGTAGGAAAGAAGATCCAAGTACTTGGTCTATGGCCTATTTTGATCCCCTTAGCTGTTGTGAGCATATGAATAACAATTTCTCTGAATCTTTTAATTCCATGGCTTCTAATATGATAGATAAACCTATAATCCAACTAGGCATGATGTATGGTCAGTTAGTCATGGGTTTGTTATTTAAGAGAAGGGAAGAATCTGCTAAGTGGAATGAAAATGCTTTGGTCCCTGCTGCTGTTAAATTGATAAATAAGATGCTTGACTTGGTTGGAAAGTTTGATACAGAAGGCAGTGTGGTTGGACAAGTTTATTTGGTAACTAATGTGATCACCAAGAAAATATTCACAGTGAACATTATAGACAAACAATGCACTTGTTTGCAATGGCAGCTAAGGGGATTCCCTTGTCAACATGTTGTATGTGCATTGAAACTGCTGAGGCCAAACTGGAAAGAGTAAGTGGTTTATATTATTCAATTACTTTTTTTGTATTATTCATTTACTTTTGTTTTTGTAAGTGGTTTGTAAGTGGTTTTGTATTATACAAGAACTTCAAGAAATACTACAAGGCACCAACCTTGCACAGCTCATTGTGGAGTGCATGCAAAGCTTACAAAGTAAAGCATTTTCAGGTTTGTGCCTCTTTTTTTAAAATCCCCTATGTTTCTTGATTGTTAGTTTGTAAGTTATATATAAAATTGTGATTGTTTTGCATTGTAGGAGCACTTTGACAGTATATGCAAAGAAAATGTTGATGCTGGTGAATATCTTAGGAAAGAAGATCCAAGTACTTGGTCTAGGGCCTATTTTGATACCCTTAGCTGTTGTGAGCATATGAATAACAATTTCTATGAATCTTTTAGTTCCATGGCTTCTAATATGAGAGATAAACCTATAATCCAACTAGGCATGATGTATGGTCAGTTAGTCATGGGTTTGTTATTTAAGAGAAGGGAAGAATCTGCTAAGTGGAATGAAAATGCTTTGGTCCCTGTTGTTGTTAAATTGATAAATAAGATGCTTGACTTGGTTGGAAAGTTTGATACAGAAGGCAGTGTGGTTGGACAAGTTTATTTGGTAACTAATGTGATCACCAAGAAAATATTCACAGTGAATATTATAGACAGACAATGCACTTGTTTGCAATGGCAGCTAAGGGGATTCCCTTGTCAACATGCTGTATGTGCATTGAAAGTGCTGAGGCCAAACTGGAAAGAGTAAGTGGTTTGTATTATTCAATTACTTTTTTTGTATTATTCATTTACTTTTTTTTTGTAAGTGGTTTGTAAGTGGTTTGTAAGTGGTTTTGTATTATACAAGAACTTCAAGAAATACTACAAGGCACCAACCTTGCACAACTCATTTTGGAATGCATGCAAAGCTTACAAAGTAAAGCATTTTCAGGTTTGTGCCTCTTTTGTTAAAATCCCCAATGTTTCTTGATTGTTAGTTTGTAAGTTATATATAAAATTGTGATTGTTTTGCAATATAGGAGCACTTTGACAGTATATGCAAAGAAAATGCTGATGCTGGTGAATATCTTAGGAAAGAAGATCCAAGTACTTGGTCTAGGGCCTATTTTGATACCCTTAGCTATTGTGAGCATATGAATAACAATTTCTCTGAATCTTTTAATTCCATGGCTTATAATATGAGAGATAAACCTATAATCCAACTAGGCATGATGTATGGTCAGTTAGTCATGGGTTTGTTATTTAAGAGAAGGGAAGAATCTGCTAAGTGGAATGAAAATGCTTTGGTCCCTGCTGTTGTTAAATTGATAAATAAGATGCTTGACTTGGTTGGAAAGTTTGATACAGAAGGCAGTGTGGTTGGACAAGTTTATTTGGTAACTAATGTGATCACCAAGAAAATATTCACAGTGAATATTATAGACAAACAATGCACTTGTTTGCAATGGCAGCTAAGGGGATTCCCTTGTCAATATGCTGTATGTGCATTGAAACTGTTGAGGCCAAACTGGAAAGAGTAAATGGTTTGTATAATTCAATTACTTTTTTTGTATTATTCATTTACTTTTGTTTTTGTAAGTGGTTTGTATTATTTATTGTTCATTGTACACTGACACACCTTTGTTTTATTGGTTGAACAGTTATTGTGTTCCTTACTATTCTGTGGAGTATTATAGGACCACATATGCAAATGTTGTCACACCCTTAGAAGACATAACTGAATGGGTATGGGAAGATAAGGTAGATTTATAAACTTTATTGAATGTGGTGCATTTACTTTTCAAGATATTAGTTATTTATTTTTCTCTTTTCCATATTTAAGAATCAAACCCTTTAGGGTTTCATTACTTTAACTTTCTCATTTGTTTTATCTTCTTCTGGCAGAAAACCATGAACGTCAACGTAAAACCTCCTCCTTATCAGAGAAAAACTGGAAGACCAGCAAAGAAGAGGAAGAGAAGTTATGATGAACCTGAAACTGTGGTGAAGAAAAGGAAGTGTGGAAAATGTGGATCTATTGCTGGCCACAACAAGAGAACATGTGCTGGTGGTGATGTTGGTAAAAACCAAACTGGATTCAAGCCAAGCACTGAGTATGATGCTGCAAACTGCACCTTCACACAAAGAGATCATCCTGAAAGTAGCACTGCAAGGGGTAAAGCCAAGGTGAACAGATCCAGAGGTACATCATTTTTTGTTGGTGAGTCATCTGCAGGACCTAGCACTCAAGGAAGACCAATAACAGGACCTAACACTCATGGATCTACACAAGATAATCAAAATTTCAGTCAGAATTTTGCTGGTATTGGATCTGTCAGTCAACATCTTTCTGTCACAAAGGGAAAGCAAACCAAGGCTAAGAAGACTAGGAAGTAGAAGTGTGTGTGCTTTATTGTTTGTTTTAGATATGTTGTGGACAAGTATCTAATTGATGGTTAGTTTTTTTTGGTTGCTTTAGACACTGATTCTGGTCTGGACATGTATATGTACCAGAAATCAGTTTTATTTTGATGGGATAATCTTGCTTTATGAATGAAAATGATATTAGTTAGAACTAATTTTCAGATTACATGTTAATTGTCTTTTCAAGTTAATTGTTACATATTCTCAGATGCATTTCTGATTTGCATTGTTCTTTGTAGCATTCTTGTTTATGCAGTGGGCATTCATTGTAGCAATGGCTCTCTTCTTCAAAAGCGCAGCAACAGTTTCTTTAAGTAGCTTGATGATCTTGGATTTGAGTGGATCAATGGCAGAAACGTAAGGAGAAATAGGAATAGGATTCAGGTTAACTCGTTTTCTTCACTGCACCGAGTCGCGAGTTAACTCTCTGCTCAATCACTAACTAACTCGTTCCAGTTACTGATTCAGGGGCTTTAATGTCATTTTACGCTGCTGATTTAATGCCACATATGCACTAACGGATACTAACGCCAGTTAACTGTTTTCTCAAAAAAACGTGACGGGAAAAGTCAAGAGTGTGGCATTTAATAAACTTTGAAAAAAACGGTGGCATTTTCTTAAACATGAAATAGGAAGTGTGGCACTTTATTAAAATCCCCAAGAAAATATCCGGAGATAATTTTCTTTGCTGCCGAGTGATGAAAAGATTTTTGGAAATGATTAAGCGTGATTCCGGTCGTTGGGTATATAAAGGGTCTACGGGAGCCAATAAGTGGTTACAGAGAGTTTGGGAAGGATTTGGAACATCACAGAGGCGAAATACGATCACCAGAGAAACCTGCTACTGCTGCTGCCATTGACGAACACCAAGAACATAAAACCTCAAGAAGCAGTCTTATTTTGCTATAGTATTTGCGACTGTTCAGTGACAGTCTTAGAGTTACAGTAACAGTGACACATCCTCTGTATCGTTCTTTGGTTTGTAACAAATATAATTGTTACAAACTCGGTTTTGAATTATTTCTCCCTTTTCATCATTTGTAAACCATTTTTGAGCAATGAAATCGAATTCTGAGTGTGTTTCCAACATGATGAGAGGCTAAATTCTCGCTTAACCAAGGCAATGGATAAAGCTATTTACACATGAATAATGGGTAACTATTTCATTTTTTCTTTTTTTTTTTAATTATAATTCACTCAATCACTGCTTTTGCAGAGTTTTTAACTGTTTACATAATTTTCTTAATTACTTGTGATTCAATTTGATAGATTATACTATGTTTAATCAATTGATAGTCTATGCTTGGGGAATACAATTAATATTTGAGAATATGTTTGATTATTTGTGAATTAAGAAATAAGGACTTAAAAGATAATTAGAGTTTTGGATTATTTGCCATAATTTATTCATGTGTGATAGTGAAATCAGTGTCTTGGTTATTCCTAATAATCTTGAATTAAGTTTTGTTTGTTTTAAATTTCATTAAATCTAAAATCTATTGCTTTCACAAGTCTCAACGAACTTTTTACTACAACTCAATTGAAAATCACATCAATTTTTGGCGCCGCCGACGCGGATTTGTCTTTAGGCTAGATTTTTTGATTTATTTTATTTTATTTAGGTATTTTTATTTGTTTGTTCTACTTTACGTTTTTGGGTTTTTGTCGTTTTACTACAGATTCTGGAATTTGGAGCGAAAGAAAAATTTTCCAAAGCTTTTGGTGAATACTTAAAGATTTGGAGTTAAAGACAAAGCGAAAAGAGCGAAAGAAAAAAAAATAATAATAAAGAGAGAGATAGAATTTTTTCTTATTTTTTTAGAATTTTTTTTAGATTATCTTTTTCTTTTGCACTATATTTTTGGACTGTGGACTTTGGAACTTTATTTTTTTTTAAACCCTACGGAAGGGTAGTTTAAATATCAATTGTTTGCAGAGAAGGACGGCGATTACGATATCGCCTCGGCCCCTCGGGTTCGTACATGACATAGGAATCGTGGCCCGAGTCGACTACAATGGTTCATCCCACGTATGGTACGGGAGGTAAGTTTGTCGAAACACTCGCGAATTCCCTGTTAGCGAGTTACTGTATTCCTTCGTTTGCATATATGCTGAGAATTTGAAAACGACTGCTTTAATTTCCTAGTAAAGGGTAAGGACTGGCCATACAAGATAAGGGTTCGGATTTCATCACCGTTACCTTCTTGCCCGCCTTAGGAAAACGAAACAAAACGCGAACCTAAGCCTAAAAGTTGACTAGAACGAGACCTATAGGGTAACGAGTTTAGTAGGAAAGTCATTCGAAAAATATTGGTTACTCTTTTAAGAATGCTTCAAAGTTCATGATGGTTTCTGTGAGTTGAATACACCGCCTTGTAACACCGGTGAGGCCTTGGGTATCAAAGCTCCACTGAGCTTCCCTCGTCTCGATTCAACTTACTTTAACTCGGATTGATTCCAGAGGGGTTTTCTTAAATTGTAACGAATTCCCTTTCGAAGGATTAGAAGCTGGTCTAGAAACAATCTAAGTGGAGCCAACATGCTTTTTGTTTGCTAGAAATCAGTAGGTTTGCTGTGGTGGAGTCAGCCTTGTTTCTATTTGCATAGAACTTCCCTTCCTTTTAGGATTTCTTTCTTTTTCTTTTGTTTTTCTAGTGTATGCCCGAGGTCATTAGAAAACGGGCTTGGGAAAGAGATAATCTAGGTCGATTGATTAGTGAAAAAACTAGTAGTTCTTCTTGTGAAGCGGGGAGCTCGAAGACTCTTCTTTTGAGAGCCCTGTTTTTGGAAACTTCAGTTTTGAGAATCTGTCTCTTCGTGAGGAAAATACCCCTAGTACTTCAGCTGTGCCAGCGATGGCAACTTTGAAAGATTACATGTTCCCAACTAGGTCCACCCGAGCTTCGTGCATTAAATTGCCAGCCACTACGGCTAATTTCGAGATAAAACCTAGTATTCTTCAGATGATCCCTATATTCTTAGGGAAAGATGATGAGAACCCTTATTTTCATATTAGGGACTTTGAGGAAATTTGTGGGACAATTAGAATAAAAGACCTTACTGATGAAGTCTTGAAACTTAAGATGTTTCCCTTTTCCTTGAGAGATAAAGCCAAGACCTGGCTGAACAACCTACCATCTGAATCCATTGAAACATGGCAGGAACTTATTGCTGCTTTCTATATGAAATTCTACCCTAAGCATAAAACTGCGTTAGGCAGAAAATTAGTGCTAGTGTGTGCAACAAGAGGGAGAGTCTCTTTATAGGTTTTAGAGAGATTCAATGATCTCCTATCCCAGTGTCCTCACCATGGATTTGATAAGATGAAACTCGTAGAGATTATTTATGATGGTTTAGACTATTCAACCAAAGCCATGGTTGAGTCTATGTGCGCTGGTGAGTTCACTAGTAAAAGTGTTGATGATGCTTTTACCTTCTTAGGAGCTGTCGCTGAAAAATCCCAACAGTGGGAGTCTTGTGTTGAACCCCCCAAAAGACTCTTGGTCAATAGAAGTAGCACCAATGTGGTAGATACAAGCTTCGGGTCTGATGCTAAGTTTGCTGCTTTGTCTAGAAGGTTAGAAGCTTTGGAATTGAATCATCCTAAACATAGGTCTCTTGTTGAACCTGATGATAGGTTTAGAGCCTCTCAAGTGTCTAGTTGTGGAGTAGAACCCAATAACTCGTTTTGGGAAGGTCAGGTTAGTGAAGAGCAAGCCCATGCTGTCTATAACAATGCTAGGTTTGAGAACCGTCAAAGTTTGACCCATACTCAGAGACTTACAACCCTGGTTGGAGAAACCATCCTAATTTTTCTTGGTCTAAGGGTCAGAATCAAGGACAGTCTAGTAATTCTCAGCCCCCCAGGTTTTGGTTATGCTAAGAACTCTTCAGGTCAACCCCAGTTTCAGAATGAGAAAAAGATCTCCACCTTAGAAGAAACCCTTACTATGTTAGCAAAGAACCATGAGATGTTATCAAAGAACCACTATGGTTTTCAAGAAGAAACCAGGCAGAATTTTAAGAATAATTCCCAGTCTCTTGCTAACTTAGAACTTCAAGTCGGCCAAATAGCTAAGTTTCTTAGTGAAAGAGAAGATGGAAGGTTCCCTAGTCAAACTGATCCTAACCCTAAAGGAGAGAAATCGTACAATCATGTGAATTCTATAACAACCCTTAGGAGTGGAAAGAAAGTTGACAATAAGGTTGCCATGCCTGATAGTGAACATGTTGTAGTTCACCCTTCTGAGCCAGAAAATGAGGAGACTGATAGAGTCTCCAAAGAGACCAATGAGGGTCTGCTGAGCCCGGCTTTGTTCCCAGAGCCCCGTTCCCCCAGCTGCTAGTTCCAACTAAGAGGGAGTCCAACTTTAATGATATATTGGAGGTTTTTAAGCAGGTTACTATCAACCTCCCATTGTTAGATGCGATTAAGCAGATTCCCGCTTATGCCAAGTTTCTTAAGGATATGTGTACGCGAAAGCGAAAACTTAGTGTCCAGAAGAAAGCCTTCCTAGCTAGTCATGTGAGTTCTATTATTCAGAATACCACTACTCCTAAGTAAAGACCCAGGGTCCCCTACTATTTCTTGCACAATAGGTAAATACCGTGTCGAGAAAGCTTTGCTTGACTTAGGAGCCAGTGTGAACTTACCCATACCATGTGTACCTTAAGCTAGGACTTGGTGAGATGAAACCTACCCAGATGACACTTCAGTTAGCTGATAGGTCCGTTAAAATTCCTCGTGGTGTGATCGAGGACGTTCTTATTGAGGTCGACAAGTTTATTTATCCAGTGGATTTTGTTATCCTAGATACCCAACCTGTCCCTGACCCAGAGAACCAAATACCAGTGATTTTAGGTCGCCCGTTTTTAGCTACATCCAATGCGATCATTAACTGTCGAAATGGTATTATGAATTTGTCTTTTGGTAATATGACTATTGAGCTGAACATTTTTAATATTAGTAAGCTACCCTCTGAACTAGATGACTCGAGCATAGAAGAGGTGAACATGATAGGAACATTAGTCGAGGAGTCATTACCAAACACTTTGTTAGAAGATCCATTAGAGAAATGCCTAGCCCACTTTGGGATTGATTTTGATGATGACGATGTGATTAATGAGGTGAATGCTTTGTTAGATTCAACCCCTTTGATAGACACTAGTAATGGCTGGAAACCTAAGTTCGAACCTCTACCCGTTTCTAAGTCTACCCTAGTTCCTTCGTTAGAAAAGCCTCCTAAGTTGGACCTTAAACCATTACCAGATTCCCTGAAGTATGTGTTTTTAGGCCCATCTGAAACTTTACCTGTGATTATAGCATCCGACTTGGATAGTGATCAGGAAAGTAGGCTAGTGACCGTCCTTCAGAATAACAAGGAAGCTTTAGGGTGGACCATAGCAGACATTAAGGGTATAAGTCCTACTGATTGTATGCATCATATCTATTTAGAGAGTGACACCAAACCTTCTAGGGAGATGCAACGTCGACTGAACCCTAATATGAAAGAAGTAGTTCGAACCGAGGTTCTTAAGCTGTTAGATGCAGGCATTATCTACCCCATTTCAGACAGTAAGTGGGTCAGCCCCGTTCAGGTTGTTCCCAAGAAATCCGGTATTACTGTAGTCCAGAATGATAACAATGAGTTAATCCCAACCCGGGTGACCACGGGTTGGCGTGTCTGTATTGACTATAGGAAATTGAACAAGGTCACTAGGAAGGACCACTTTCCCCTTCCCTTCATCGACCAAATGCTAGAGAGATTAGATGGACGTAGCCATTATTGCTTTTTAGATGGATACTGCGGTTATATCAGGTTGTCATAGCCCCAGAAGACCAAGAGAAAACCACTTTTACCTGTCCTTTTGGTACCTTTGCGTATAGACGCATGCCTTTCGGGCTATGAAATGCCCCTGCGACCTTTCAGTGTTGTATGCTGAGCATATTTTCTGACATGGTAGAACGGTTCTTAGAGGTCTTTATGGATGATTTTTCAGTGTTTGGTTCGTCTTTCGATGAGTGCTTGCATCATTTGTCATTAGTTTTGACTAGGTGTAAGGAAAAGAATTTAGTGCTTAATTGGGAGAAATGTCACTTCATGGTTCATTCAGGAATTGTTCTAGGGCATATCGTATCTTCGAAGGGTATAGAGGTAGATAGAGCCAAAGTTGACCTTATTAAAACTTTACAGGTCCGAAAAACCGTAAGAGATATTAGGTCATTCTTAGGGCATGCAGGTTTTTATCATCGATTCATTAAGGATTTTAGCTTGATTTCTAGACCTCTTTGCAATTTGCTTGCAAAAGATGTTAAGTTTGTCTTTGATGATGCTTGTTTAGAGGCTTTTGAGAAGCTTAATACTTTACTCATTACCGCCCCCATAGTCCAGGCACCCAACTGGAACCCACCCTTTGAGATCAGTGTGATGCTTCAAATTATGCTATTGGTGTTGTGCTAGGTCAGCGAGAAAATAAGTTACTTCATGTGATTTACTATGCTAGCAAAACTCTGAATGATGCCCAATTAAACTATACCACTACGGAGAAGGAACTATTAGCTATTGTGTTTGCCTTAGACAAGTTTAGATCCTACCTCTTAGGTTTTAAGGTCATAATCTATACTGATCATGCTGCTTTGAACTATCTTCTTTCCAAGAAGGATACTAAACCTAGATTGATTAGATGGATACTATTGGTGCAGGAATTTTCCTTAGATTAGAGATAAAAAAGGTGCAGAAAATGTAGTAGCAGACCACTTTTCTAGGCTTGTTGTGGATACCCTTAATGATTCTCCTCCTGTTAGGGATAGTTTTCCTGATGAACAACTGTTCTTTGTTACCTAAGCACCTTGGTATGCGAATATAGTGAATTATCTTGTTACTGGTCGAATGCCCCAACATTGGGGTAAACAAGATCGTTCTAGGTTTTTAGCCGAGGTTAAGCACTTCTTTTAGGATGATCCTTATTTGTTTAAGTATTGTCCAGACCAAATTATTAGGAGATGTATACCTGAGAGTGACCAGTCCAGTATTATTTCCTTTTGTCATGATCATGCTTGTGGGGGTCACTTTAGTGCTAAGAAGACTGCTGCTAAGATATTGCAGTGTGGATTCTATTGGCCTTCGTTGTTTAAAGGCTCCCATAGTTACTGTGTTACTTGTGAGCGTTGCCAGAAATTAGGAACCATTTCCCGTAAGAACATGATTCCCTTGAACTCTATTTTAGTTGTTGAGGTCTTTAATGTGTGGGGTATTGATTTTATGGGTCAGTTTCCTAATTCTTTTGGTAACCTATACATCCTTGCCACCGTAGACTATGTCTCTAAGTGGATTGAGGAGGTTGCCTGCAAAACCAATGACCATAGGGCTGTGATTGAGTTCTTGAAAGATAATATACTTACACGTTTTGGTACACCACGAGCTATAATTAGTGATGGAGGGTCGCACTTTTGTAATGGACCTTTTAGGCTTCTGATGAAGAAATATGGTATTACACATAAGGTAGCTACCCCGTATCATCCACAGACTAGTGGTCAGGTAGAGGTTTCCAATAGGGAGATAAAGCGTATATTAGAGAAAACAGTTAATCCTAATCGGAAAGACTGGTCGTCTAGGCTTACTGATGCCTTATGGGCTTACCGTACTGCGTTTAAGACCCACATTGGAATGTCACCTTATTGACTTGTGTATGGCAAGGCATGTCACTTACCTGTTTAGTTAGAACATAAAGCATATTGGGCTGTTAAGCAGCTAAATTTTTCTCTATACAAGGCAGGAGCCCATAGGAAACTCCTGCTCAATGAGTTGGAAGAGATTTGTAGAGATGCATACGATAGTGCTAAGGAGTATAAGAACAAAATGAAACTTGTGCATGATAAGAATATTTTAAGAAAGTCATTTTCTCCAGGTCAAAAAGTTCTTCTGTATGATACCCGCTTGCATTTTTCCCCTGGGAAGTTACGTTCTCGGTGGACGGGTCCTTTTATTGTTCGCACTGTCTTTCCTCATGGAGCTGTTGAGATCGAGACACCGGATGGTATTAGTTCTTCGAAGGTTAACGGTCAGAGATTGAAACCCTTTTTAGATCCCTTTCCTACAGGTGATGTTGAGGAGGTCCCTCTGGAGGACCCTGTTTACCCTTGATTGGCCATCGAGGCGATTGTATGTTGTATATTAGTTTTTGATTCACCGAGGTACTATCTTTCCGACTTCTCTATTTACTTATTCCTCATGTTACTTTACTTTTTGGTATTTCTCTTTCATTATAAATATTGAGGACAATGTTAGATTTAAGTTTGGGGGTGGGGAATAAACTTTTTGTTAGCTTTTAGTGGCAATAAATAAACTCCAGAGCCTAGAAATTTATACTTATTAAGGTTGGCACTAACCAATCTAAGTGGATGGGAAAATCTTGGTTGTAGGAGTTGAGGAACCAATCTGATTAGATGGAAACATCTAAAGAGTCTATTCATAAAAGCACAAAGCTCAGGTGTTATAATTAAAAAAAAACATGGTAGTTTCGCCATATCTCGTTGAATCCTAATCCTTCTGTTTTTATTTTTTTTAAGTGATTTGGCGGGGCACACGATTCAAGTTGTTATCATTGCTAGGGTGAAATAGAGTGATTGAGATACCAAAAAAAAAAAGAATTGAGACGAGACCATCAGACCAACCGGAATAAATTCAAATAAATTCGACCACTGGTGCCCTTGTATATGCCAGTTGTGTTGACCTAAAGTTAGGATTATCACCCGATGGTCCCCTTGTATATGCCAGTTGTGTTGATATTAGTCATACCGGTATCTCAGTCCATTAGGATAGGTTCATCCTAGTAGTGTCCTTCAGACATATATGGGAAACACCGCTCACTTTAAACCATATATTTTTTCTCTTTATCCATCTTCTTGATCTTTTCATGTGATTGGCTGACTCCGGTTATGATGTCCAGAAACTATCTGAGTAGAGCTCTGTCACTTATATATGAATTTAGTATGTTGAGTGCAAACTCGTGTACAACAATTGGAATTTCGCATCAGGGTATTTCATCCTATAGTCAATGATTGTATGCCAACCAAGGAATTTCTTTAGTGCCTTTCAAGGTCCTGCGTAGATAGCTAGGGTCTGGAGTAAAGGTTTTGTGGGTACACCTCTGGTAAACCCTCCCGAGATTAACTCGGTCACTAGGGCCACCTAGTGAGTTAGGATTTTATTTTCTAGATTAGTTTTGCTCGAGGACTAGCAAATAATAAGTTTGGGGGTATTTGATGGACATATTTTTGTGTCTGAATTGTCCTCAATGTGTGTATTGTTAGTGCTCGATTTTTGTACTAATTATGGTGTTTTATGTGTGTGTAGGTATTTTTGGCCAATAAACATTTTTGGAAAAATCGGCTCGAAATATTATGCGGAACACCCGCCGGAGGATAGTTGTTATGCAGACTCTAAGATTGTATAAGGGTCACCCAGTTACTAAGACGCATCCCAGGGCGCCACCTGCTATTCGCACCCCAGGTCTCGGATAAGGGGCACTCATCTTCAACATTTGAAATCTTAAAATTGGTGGGAAAATGGAAGTCAAAACTGGCAGTTTAGGGTTGCGATTTTGAAGGAGTTTTAGGGAGACTAAAGAGCTAATATTGATTGGGTATGTTCCTATGGGCTAGACAGGGATGATAGAGGTGTTAGATTCGATCCATTTTGGATGTATATTCCGCGAGAAGAAAATAGGGTATCACGTTCAACGGAGGAGTATTTCACGGGACCGCATGAATTTGAGCGTGTTCTACACATGCCTGATGACTCGAGAAACATGAAGGAGCGTGAAATAGATAAATAAGGAAGGTTGGACAGCTGCAGATGCATGGATTAAGCAAGAAAGCAAAGAAAATATCCGGAGATAATTTTCTTTGCTGCCGAGTGATGAAAAGATTTTTGGAAATGATTGAGCGTGATTCCGGTCGTTGTTGGGTATATAAAGGGTCTACGGGAGCCATTAAGATGTCACAGGGAGTTTGGGAAGGATTTGGAACATCACAGAGGCGAAATAGGATCACCAGAGAAACCTGCTGCTGCTGCTGCCATTGAAGAACACGAAGAACATAAGACCACAAGAAGCAGTCTTATTTTGCTATAGTATTTGCGACTGTTCAGTGACAGTCTTAGAGCTACAGTAACAGTGACACATCCTCTGTATCGTTCTTTGGTTTGTAACAAATATAATTGTTACAAACACGGTTTTGAATTATTTCTCCCTTTTCATCATTTGTAAACCATTTTTGAGCAATGAAATCGAATTCTGAGTGTGTTTCCAACATGATGAGAGGCTAAATTCTCACTTAATCAAGGCAATGTATGAAGCTATTTACACATGAATAATGGGTAACTATTTCATTTTCTCTAATTTTTAATTATAATTCACTCAATCACTGCTTTTCCAGAGTTTTTAAATGTTTACATAATTTTCTTATTACTTGTGATTCAATTTGATAGATTATACTTTGTTTAATCAATTGATAGTCTATGCTTGGGGAATACAATTAATATTTGATAATATGTTTGATTATTTGTGAATTAAGAAATAAGGGACTTAAAAGATAATTAGAGTTTTGGATTATTTGCCATAATTTATTCATGTGTGATAGTGGAATCAGTGTCTTGGTTATTCCTAATAATCTTGAATTAAGTTTTGTTTGTTTTTAAATTTCATTAAATCTAAAATCTTTTGCTTTCACAAGTCTCAACGAACTTTTTATTACAACTCAATTGAAAATCACATCAATTTTTGGCGCCGCCGACGCGGATTTGTCTTTAGGCTAGATTTTTTGATTTATTTTATTTTATTTAGGTATTTTTATTTGTTTGTTCTACTTTACGTTTTTGGGTTTTTGTCGTTTTACTACAGATTCTGGAATTTGGAGCGAAAGAAAAATTTGCCAAAGCTTTTGGTGAATACTTAAAGATTTGGAGTTAAAGACAAAGCGAAAAGAGCGAAAGAAAAAAAAATAATAATAAAGAGAGAGATAGAATTTTTTCTTATTTTTTTAGAATTTTTTTTTAGATTATCTTTTTCTGTTGCACTATATTTTTGGACTGTGGACTTTGGGACTTTATTTTTTTTTAAACCCTACGGAAGGGTAGTTTAAATATCAATTGTTTGCAGAGAAGGACGGCGATTACGATATCGCCTCGGCCCCTCGGGTTCGTACATGACATAGGAATCGTGGCCCGAGTCGACTACAATGGTTCATCCCACGTATGGTACGGGAGGTAAGTTTGTCGAAACACTCGCGAATTCCCGGTTTTCCTGAGCAGCAAAGTACGCATACTTTGGTTCAAGGAATAAGGACTTATACATGTATGAGTTACCTCATAATGCTTATATCCAACCATGGTTATATAATCCAAACTCTCATTTCAATCATTGAAACATTCTTAGAGGATGTTATATAGTTGTTGTTCACAAACCATTTTTCGTCAAAGCCATTTTCAAGTGATTGAAACTTATCATGACTTTCGTCACTAAGAAAGATGAACTTGGCCAAAGTGAAAGCTTACCAACACATATTTCGAGAAATAGATAAGCGAGACAAACTCGGCTCGAAATAGAAAATGTGTATAATCAAAGTTTATATAGAAAAACAACTGTTGTCTCAAGATAGGAGATAAAGTAGATAGACTTTTGAGTGATAGATAAGTTCAAGTCTCCACATACCTTTTAGTCGATGAAGTTCCACCAGTTCCTTGAGTAGTTCTTCGTCTTTGTATGATGATCGCCATGGAGTCTTGAGCTCAACTACACTTTCTATCCTAGTCCGAGACTTAGCTAATAGTATACTAGAAATCAAGACTTATAGTTATCACTAACATTGAAAAACAAGCTTGAGATAGCAACACATGCGAGTTCGAGCGAGCATTGCTCTAACAGTTGGACAAGGGGTTATCCTTTTTACCTTTTAATTATCATTTTTGTCCTGTAGTCATAGGTCCCAAATAATGTTCCTAAGCCCCAAACTAGCCAGGTTGATTAACTACCCAAGAAGAAAATAACCAACTTGTAGTTTATGATCCTCAAATAAAGTCTTCAAAGTCTCACTCTTGTTCTTGAAGAGCATAAGTAGTGAAAAACAACCTTATGGGACATACACAATTTTCCACAAGATGGTTTGTGTAGCTACATAAATCCTCTATTTATAGTGAATGACCAAGGCTAGGTTGTTTGAATTCTAAGCAAATTCAGTTTTCCTGTTAAAATCTCTCGTTATATTGAGAGTCTTTCATGAGTTGTATAATTTTTAGCATAAATATTCAAATAAATAATTACTAGCATAAATTGTATTTTATAATTATCTCTTAATAAAATAAAATTAGTTAAAAATTGGCTTTGGAAACATCACAGACTTTGAAATTAGCCAAATATGGCAATAGACTGTGTGTGGAAGAATAACCACCTTGCATAGAAAATAAAACATAAAAAACGTCACTAAAATAGGGATAAAGTCTCGTTTTTGCGGTTCAGTTCACGAATGGTTGTTGAAAGTTCGTGTATTTGTTTCCTATTCACGAATTGAACCTTTAGCCATACTTTCTAGCTTTAGTAAATCACTCATAACTTCTTTGCTATGACTCTGAACTGAGAGATCATTGGCTCATTGGATTCGCCTTTTCATTTACTTTAATGTGAGGACATTTTCATGGTTAAAGGTCATGCCCACTAAAGTATAGAATCAAATATCCTCGGGTGTATACAGAAATGTATATTTACTATTATAGGAATTGTTCCAAAGATAGATTAGAAAAGTAAAAAAATAAGGGTTCCAAAAGAAATTAGTCTCCACATACCATTTTTTTAAGAAACCCTCGTTGATATCTTCGTTTTCGTTTAGTCTTTATTCTTCAAGAGTATTCGATAATTTTTGACACTCAACTACCATGCTCTAATCCTAGTCCAAGTCTGACTTTAGTAGACTATAAATCAAGATATACTTTCGATTAACTAAATTTGATAACAAGCTTGATATACCGAAACTTGTGAGTTTGACTAAGCGACGCTCTAACAAAGACTACTAAATTGTGAAAATTCCTTACACAGTACCGAGGCCTTTTAAGATAAAATCCTATATATGTTACAAAAGTGATGAAGGTGGGGACAATATCATAACTATGTAGAATGAACCCTAAATGCGCAAGTTTAACAGGGGGTTAGTCAATTGAAATTTGTGGAGATGCTTAAAGAATTTTAGAGACTTCTAAAATCTCTTGTTAGTCAATAGAGAGTTCTTCAAAATCTCAAACAATCTCTGTTATTGGATCGCGACTTTCTAAAAGTCTTCATAATTCTCTGTTATTGGAATTGGAATTTGAATCAATGATTTATGGTTTTGAGAGACTTGTATAGACTTTTATTGCAAAACATGCCATAAATGGCTAAAAAAAAGTCTCTCCTAAGTTGGTGATATTTTGAGAGTCTTTGTTCTTTCTCTTTTCTTTAAGGATTAAATATCAAAATATTAAAAAAATAACCAAATAAACTACAATTAAATTCACAAAAAATGAAGAAAAAAATTGTTTCTTCCAAAACCCAATAAGTTTACTAGAGATTCAAATCCCTTATGTTCATCTCGTTTTGATTTTATTGGTAAAAATGGTTACAATTTCTGTTATCCATGCATGGACTAATACATTTTCATCGAAATATTCATATATTCATTTTGTAAAATAAATAAATATATTGTTTGTCTCATGTGTATAAGCTGAAATTCATATATGTTTTATTGTCTTAATGAATCACCATAATTCCTTGAACGTCATTCAGAGAGTCTCTCAAAATCTCTAAACTCACGGAGAGTCACCCAAAATCTCTTGCATAAAAAGTCTCTGAATGTCTCTACTGATCCTAATTGACTAATCCCCTGTAACATTTGTAGATCCTTTAAATACTCATTTGAATCTTTATAGACATCTTTAGTTACAACGACTTTATCCAAAGATTTTTAAGAAAGTGCCTTTTATAATAAAGTTGTGATGTATCATATCTAAATCTACAAGAAATTTCGTGGTACTCTTTCGTGGAATTTATTCGATCCAAGTTGTCAATGACATGGATTAATATACTTCATATGTTCAAATCAATGGTTCAAATATTATAGTCAATCTCGTCAGAGATTTCAGCGAGTTTCCCGGTGTCAGATGTAGAATGAGACGAGTTCTCAAATCTCGTTGAGATGGATTTTATCTAAGAAACTCGTCGACTCGGCTAAGTTGGTTCGAGGTCTGGTTCACCTGGTTGAGAGAATAATAATCATATGAACTTGATAAGTATAAATTTAGCACAAAACCCCTAAATGTTTTCTTTCATTGTTATATCCCAGTAAAAGTTTTAATTTATTCAAATTCATTATTCTTGTTTAACTTTTGATAATTGTAATCATCATTCACGTATAGTTAAGTTGATAAAATATAACTCAAGAACAAAATAAATGGATACATACATTATTTTTATCTGTAAAAGTGTCAGTTCTAGTCAATGGAGGCGCTGTGGGTTTCTTTCAAATAAATAGAGGACTTAGACAGGGGAATCTACTTTCTTCAATTCTGTTTGTGATAGCAAAGATATTTTAAGCAGAAATTTTAAAAATGGGTGCAGGATAAGAAGATAATTCATATGGTCAACAGAGCAGGTATACAACCTACTCATATTCTGTTTGCAGATGATGTTTTCCTGTTTTTTAATGGGCACAAAAGAAACATCATTCAATTCAGAAGTCATTGAAAGATTATCAAGATTAATCAGGACAACTCAACAAAAGAGTAAGGTGTTTGTGGGTGGAAGGAAGGAAGAAAACAACATATAACATATGAATTTAAATTTCCTTAATCAAAGCTGCCAGATAAGTATTTGGGTGCAATTCTGCAACCTGGTAGAGTGAGAATAAATACTGTTTGGGGTGTAGTAGAAATGCTTCAAAATAGATTATCTGGTTGGATATGAAGTTTACTATCTTTTAAAGATAGACTGACATTGGTAAAATCAGTACTTTGTAGCATTGCTATATACAATATGTCAGTCTATAAATGGCCAGTAAAAATTGTGAAAATGTGTGAAAGGATAATAAGAAATTTCTTATGGTCAGGAGATCCAGCTACTAGGAATGTGGTAACATTAAACTGGGACAAAGTTTGTGTTCCATTGGAAGAAGGTGGTTTAGGGCTTAAAAGATTGGAAGTTCTTAATAAATCTTTGCTTATGAAGTTATTATGGAAGCTGTTGGAATCAGATGCTAAATGGGCACTTTTTATGAGAGCAAAGTATTTTAATAAGGATGGTGAGTTGGTTTCAAGTTATAAAAAATCCTCAATATTGCCTGGTATTAAATGGGTCATGGAAGAGTTCAAATAACATACTAGGTGGTTGGTTGGTTCTTGTGAGAAGATTTTAGTCTGGAAGGATAATTGGATAAAAGACAAACCTTTATATGATCTATTTCCAGATGATACTTATATTGAATCTACAATGGATATGAAAGTGTCAGAGCTTATAGTGAATGGCAATTGGGTTATACCATAGAGACTGCTACACTATTTTCCAATTGAAGAATTACCAGTTTTATATACTGAGGGAGATAAAAGAATTTGTCCAGCTACACTCAATGGTGAATTTACTGTGAAATCTGCAGCAGAGAGCATCAGAACTCATTATGATCACAAAGTATGGGCAAGAAAAGTGTGGCATCCATTTTTACATCCCACAACTGCCAGTAATGTGTGAAACTGGTAAGAGGAATATGTGAAACATATGAGAAAATGCAGGGGAGAGGTTTTTGCTTAGCCTCAAGGTGCTATCTGTGTGCAAATGATTCTGAAAACTTAGAACATATATTATGGTATTGCAATTTCAGTCAGTTATTCTAGAAATGGCTGGGAAATATGTTATTATTTCTAAATACTCAGTCTTATGAAGAAGTGGTGAACTTAGCAAAGGAAAAAAGCAGTGCAGTTCAGGAAGTATGGTTGTTATCAGCATCAATAACAATGGTGGAATTGTGGTTCTTAAGGAATAAATGTGCTTTTAAGGCGGAAAAGTCTGACATGAAAACTCTCAAAAAAAGAATTCTTAAATTCACTAAGGATTGTGAGATGAGAATAAAGGGACGGATGTGGGATTGCAGTTATGATTTTCAGGTTCTCCGAAATTTTGATTTGCAAAGAAGACCAGTGAGAAGACAAAGAATTATGGAATTAAAGTTTGAACTTCCACTTATAAATCAAATACTGATTTGTTGTGATGGTGCTTCAAGAGGAAATCCAGGGTCTGCTGGTTTTGGTTTTTTTTGTAGAAACCATGAAGGATCTTTTCTGTTTGCAGAAGCAAAGCGGTTGGGGATAGCAACAAACTTCATTGCAGAGTTAATGGCAATAATATGTGCTGCATAATGGGCTATTCAAGAGGAGGTGCAAGACCTAATCATCAACTCAGACTCCACAACAGATGTCAAAGTTTTTATATCAGGTAATGTACCTTGGTACATGAAATATAGATGGAACAAAATAAAAAATAATTCAATGAAGATAACATTTACACACTGCTATAGAGAAATAAATTTTACAGCAAACTCTTTAGCAAAAAGAGGAGCTGGGATGAGCAGAGGAGAGACACACAGTTTTGGGTAAAGCCAGCTTTTTTAAAAGTTTTAGAATTACCAGAAATAACATACTATAGATTTCATTAAACTTTTGGGCCTACTGTAAATGGTTTTTTTTTCTTCCTGTTTTTCTTTTGTAATGGTTTTAAGAGCTCTTAAACCTGGGCTTTTGTATTCTTTCTTTGGTTATTAATAAAATCTATTTTTGATCGAGCAAAAAAAAGAATAAAATAAATGAATTATATATAGATACGATCAAATCCATTAAATATGATTAAATCAAATAATCCTTAGGTACCTAAAAACGAAAAGGAGAGAGGGAGAGAAAGAAAAAACTCTACGAGATTTATGGCATATTATTGTATCATCTGGTATCATAAAGAAATATGTCAGAGAAAGTTATGACGGTCTTAATGCTCAACAATTGGGCCTTATTTATGTCTTTCCAGAGGAAACTAACATATATATCATCAAGGTTCTGACACAATTGACTGTAAAATTGAAAAGAACTTTGTATATAAGTGTGCTAGGAGGCGAGGAATCCAAAGATGGGTGACCTCATGGAAAGTTGTTGATAAATAACCTTATGAGGGCGCGTTGAAAAGTTACACTGCTTGATGATCTTGGTGACTAAGTAGGGATAATGTCTCTGGAGAACCAGGTCATTTCGAATGGTATTAGAGCCAACGATGGGTTACACGTTGAGGGGTAGGGGGTACACCCCCGAATAGGTAGGTCCACGCATTTGTCTTGTGAGAGGCACGAAACATCGAAAATCTAACCACATATTATGGAGCTAGAGCGACTCCATTTTAAATTTGCGGGACTTTAATACTCGTAATTTGATAATGGTTTGTCAAACGTAGTATATGTAATGATATACCTTACACCGAAACTTTTCAACTCAATTTTCTTAAGAGTTGGAAAAAAACCTTGCAATTAAGGAGATCGTGCTGTGAACAATCCAGGGATGAACAATATATGGGCATGTTGTTGCTAGATGACCTCTCACAATACCGCATAGTCGCAGTGACTAAGTGAGAACAATATCGGTGGAGGTAGGTTTAATTATAACACATGTTTTTGGGACGTAAACAAAAGTCCACAATATGACTTAAAATATGTTCATGACACATTCAAATGATTCTCTCAACTATTTTTAGTCTGCCATGTGGCCGAATAATTGTAATGTGTCATATATACAGTGTTACCTAAATTAACCCCGACGACAATAAAATTGTCACGTTATCCAATCTTTATTTTTCGTGTTATCTTGAATCTTAACTGAAATTCAACATTTAATACTAGCCAAAATCAATCACATATCCCTATTAAAAATTGGTAAATGCTTATATTACATATTTTTCGTGTGTCAAATTCATGTTAATATTTTCTACAATGCTTACCTTCTACTTTTAGCACTTTTATTTTCCTGTTTATGTCGTTTTTAGGGAAAACCATCCAAAATCATTAGAAGTGGTGCTCAAAAGAAGACTCAAAGTGTAGTATTATGATTGGGAGAAGTAACCAAGAATATGTAACGCCAAAGGAAGATCAAAAACACAAAACTTGAAGACCTAAAAATTGTGGTCAAACTAAAAGTGGCCTTTATATGGCCAACAACAAAAAGGAAGGGTCGACCAAGTCTAGTCGACCCATTTCGCCGCTGAAAATTGTAAACAAAAAGGTAGGTGAAAGCCGAGTAGACTCGGGTAAGGGTACAACTATTAAGTCGCTCAGAATCAACCGAATATAGAAATTCAAAGGTTTAGATAGGATGGTTTTCAGTAGAACCCTCCCTAATTACCTACTATTTTTGATTGTTTTCAAAACCGTCTTCACATAAGCCCAACCCACTTAAGATATTTGGCATGTGTAGTTACCTAAAATCGGTTAGAGGTTAGAGATGGGATTCTAGGGTTTTTGAAAGTGAGTTACGGGAGGTTGAGCACGAACACTCTTTTCCTAAACCATGCACAGTGGCCGTTCAAAGGCTGCTTCAGTCACAGGGAAGCAGGATTAGGGATGGTCTTAGGGAGGGAAGCAGATGAAGAGAGAGATCAGAGAACAAGTTATTGCTCCGAGAGGTTATCAGAAAGATGATCGTAGCTTGGAAAATAGATGACCTATTTATAACTAGATTCTCTAATCTCAAGTCGGTGAAGATAAGGATTGCTTTTCGTGCCATGCGGAACAATTCTACCTTCTTTTCAGGAATAAGGATAAACTAGGTTGAGTTTATCTCATTATTCCACCGCCTTTATTCTCTTCTGCGGTGAGAAATAAGCCGGATATTTCTCACACGTGCCGTAGACCGCCAGACCAAAACCTTAATTGATATCCTCCCATTTGTGTGAAGCTGAATCAACCTTTGTGATGACGTATTTGAGAGAAAAATATTCTCTTTAGCCGAGTTGGCCAAGATATAGAGATATTCTCTGATTTGTGAGGATGACTAGGATGAGTCACATGAAAAGGAATGAAATTCCTTAGGAATCGTGTGCAAAGTGTGAGAGGAGTTGAGGCTGATCCCCCTCTCTCCGTGGACGGTCACACATGTCATGTGAAAACCATATTATTATTTATAGGTCCCTTTGTTAAGCATGCGGTGCTCAAGAGAGCATATCCACGTTTTTGGATAGCCATGTATAATTCAGGCTCAATTTACTAGCCGTGAGCGTATTTGAGAGGCTGAGAAATAGGCTTTAAGAGCTAGGGAAGGCGTGCGCCTCTCAAAAAATCTCTTTGTGATTTTTGCAGAGAGATTTTGAATCTCTCAGAGATTTTTGCAGACAGCTGCGGACAACTCAAAAATCTCTCTGTGATTTATATTAAGGTTCCTCGATACTTCTGTACTTTCTACTTGGAAATTGAAGCAGAAAGCTATCAAGGAAGCTAAATATTCAAATACTAAATACTCTCTTCCAACTCTCTCGAAGCTTATGATGCCACCAAAGACAGTAATCCATCTACCTGCTTCTACTTCTACTAATTTGGCAAACGATACCATCATGAATCAAAGTGATATTGTGCCAAAATACCCAAGATGGGTCCTCTATATCTCCTTTGTGTGATAAAGGTAAATCTAAGGAGAGCATCCAGAATTCTGAGAAAACTGTTCAGAAGGGGTTGACAAGTAATCTCCAAATGGTACCTTTTGTTAATAGATCCACTGCTCTAAAGATATTTGATGTTGGACCGATTCAACAAAACTCAACTCAGCTGAAAAATGGGTTACCAGTTATTTTCAAACAAGTCACTACTCAGAATGTTACTGTTGAGGCTTCCATTCCTATTCTCGAGTTTGCAAATCCTGGTCCGATTCGAACCTCTAACTCTTCAAGAAAATTGAAAACAACTGATGTTCCGACTCAGACTCCTGCTATCACTCAAGGAGAAATCATATCTTCTGCTGCTGAGCATGATGCCCTATCAAACCTCAAACGTAAAATTAATCCTAGAGCTGATCTGAGGAAACACACTAGGGCTAGTTCTTCTACTTTAGCTAGCATAGTGGTAATTCCTGAACAACATGAAGTTTCTGAGCCTCAACTTTGCACTCCAATCACTAAATTGGGAGATTTACCTACTATAAACTTATCAAACTGTACCCTCAACACCCATTCCCTGGTTGATCCTTATGGAAGTTGTAATGTACCTGTCGATGATTCCCCAAGTAACTACGGTGCCTGCAATAATTCTCCACACAATGTTTCTACCCTGAGTCTCATTTCTACCCAAGATGCTTCTCAAATTGGTGGTTCCAATGATTCTCAACTTGGTGGTGGTTCTGCCTCTACCACTCAGGTAAATTCAATTCCTTCCCCCCCTTTAATTGACCCTCTTAATTATACTATTCATGTCAATCCTTTTCATGTTAATAATGTCAACATGCCTTGCTGGAATTTTAGAGGATTGAGTAAAAAAACTGCTAATAAGGAACTGCCTGCTATGTAGAAACATTAACCTTGATATCATTTTCCTGTCGGAAACTAAAATGAACAAAGATTTGGCAGCTAGAAGATTAAAAAATATGGGCTTTCCGTGCACATTTAATGTCCCAAGTATTGGAAAAAGTGGTGGTCTAGTTCTGGCCTGGAAAAAGGAGATGCAACTCAACATTTTATCCTCAATCTTGAGGAGCATCTATGTCACATCTACTGATATTATCCATTCCAAAATTTGTCATATTCATTTCATATATGGTGAACCTAATAGTAGTCTAAGAAAAGATGGGAAAATCAATGTCAATTACCTCATACACTTCTAGATGAACCAGTTTTGTTCGTAGGGGACTTTGATGCTCTTTTGGGTATGAGGATAAGAATGGTGGGCTAGAAGTTGAAGATTATGATTTTTTAAATATTAGGAATTTTTGTTCTGTGTTTAATTTGCATGATCCTGGTTTCTTTGGCCCTAGATTTACTTGGTCTAATATGCACCAAGATCCAGATCTTTTCCTTGAAAGATAAGATAGATGTCTTACAAATCAGACTGCTGAAGTTTTATTTCCTAAAATTTGTGTCAATAATATGCCTAGAGACTCTTCTGACCACTACCCTTTGCATATAGGATTCAATTTTGAGGACATTTGTATGCCTAACCTTTTTCATTTTATGTCTATGTGGATTGAAGACCCTGATTGTAAACACATTATAGCTAACTCTTGGTCTTTTAATGTTGTGGGTTCCCCTGCTTATAAACTTAAATCAAAACTTCTAAATACTAAGAAAGACCTTCGGGATTGGAATAAATCTTCTTTTGGTAATATTCAAACCAATATATCTACCACTAGGGAGGAATTATTTGAAGTCCATACTTCTAATCCAACTGACTCTAGCTCCATTGCTAGATTTAGAGTCAGGTTGGAATACCTATATAATATAGAGGAACTATATTGGAAGGAAAAATCTAGAGAGGTCTGGTTATTGAAGGTGATAGTAATTTCCCTTATTTTCATAGAGTCACTCTCTTTAGAAGAAAATGTAATGCCATTAGTTGGATTAAGGAATCCTCAAATACCATTCTAACTGATAGAAATAGTATTGGAACATCCTTTATAAATTACTTCAAAATTTTTTATTCCTCCCATCCACAACAATTCCAGGATGAAATTCTTCAAGACCTCCCTGTTAAATTTACAGCTGCTGATAACTCTCATCTGAATTCTCCACTCTCTCCCGAGGAAATTAAGAATGCAATTTTTCAAATGGGGAAAAAAAGGCTCCTGGTCCTGATGGTTTCAATGGTATTTTTTACCAGAAAAATTGGGACATTGTGGGAGAGACTGTCATTGATATGACCCAGACTTGTTTCAGAAGTGGGCATATAAATAAAGTTTTTAACCACACCAATATTGCTCTCATCCCTAAGGTTCCCCTTGCTGAGCTGGTGTCTCAGTATATACCTGTGGGGATTTGTAGTTTTATCTATAAAATTCTTTCCAAAACTCTAGCTAATAGGTTGAAACCTTTCATGAAAAATATAATTTCCCAAAATCAAAGTGCCTTTGTTCCTAAGAGGAGTATTTATGATAATATTCTTCTAGCTAATGTGGCTATATTTGCTGTCAATCATAATGATAAAACAGAAGGCATTGCGACCATTTAAGTTTGATATGTCCAAAGCCTATGATAAGTTGGAATGGTCTTTTCTTGAAATTGTTTTAACTAAAGTGGGGCCTTTTGACCACTGGATTAAACTAATAAACCAATGTATCTCTTCGGTGTCTTACTCCATCCTCCTTAATGGTAGCCATATTGGCCTTTTCAAACCAGATAGAGGATTGAGACAGGGAGATCCTCTATCCCCCTATCTTTATATTATTTGTTCTGAGGTTCTTTTTTCTTATATGGATACTCTTTCTAAGAAAGGTTTAGTTGAAGGTATAAAAGTGTGTAAAGATGCTCCTGCTATGACACATCTTTTATTTGCTAATGATTCTCTTCTTTTCTCAAAAGCTACTCTTAAAGACTTTTAAACTATTAAAGAGTACCTTCAAAAGTACTGTTTGGCCTCTGGCCAAGAGATCAATTTTGATAAGTTTGGCCTTCTCTTTAGTAGGAAAATTCTTGAGCATAGGAAAATCCAACTTGCTAATATTCTTGAGATTCAAAACAATATTTAGGAGAAAAATATCTTGGCACTCCTACTGTATTTCAAGCTTCTGAAATTCAAACCCATATGGGTATTCTCGAAGCTATTGATGCCAGAATTTCAATCTGGCTTCATAAGATCATGTATCAAACTGCTAGATCTACTTTAATTAAACTTATTGGTCAAGCCATTCCCCTTTTTCAAATGAGAGCTTTCATTGTTCCTAAACATCTTTGTAAAAAAATGGATTCCCACCTCTGTAAGTTTTGGTGGGGAGAAACTCTTGACCCCCAAGGACAGAAAACTCCACCTTCTAGGTTGGGATATTTTGTGCTACCCTAAATCAGAGGGTGGTCTGGGTTTTAGGAAAGCTGAGTTAAACAATCTGGCTATGCTAGCTAGAAATGCTTGGAGGATTGTAGAAAATCCAAATTGTATGTTAGCTATTGTCCTTAAAGCCAAATACTTCCTCAGAACTGGTTTCTTAAATGCTAAGTGTACAAACAAGTGTTCTTGGACTTGAAAGTGGCTACATTCTATAAAGTAACTGATCAAGCCTTTTATTTGTTGGATAGTAGGGGATGGTCAATTTATTGATCCATAGTGTGATAAATGGATCCCAGCTCTGGGATCTGCTACACCTAATCCCCTAGTTCCACCTGATCCTAATATTAAAGTATCTTATTTTATTAATGTCGCCACTAGAACTTATGATGTTTCTAGACTAAATACTCACTTTGATGATGCTTCTGTTAAGAAGATTATCACAATTCCCTTAACACAGTTATACACTCCTAACAGGAGGGCCTGAGAACTTTTAAAGAATGGTAGATTTTCTTCTAAATCTGTCTACATGGGACTTAGAGGACTTAGGCCCCTTGTATCAAACTTTGGAAGCGCATTTGGAAGATTTGGGTTCCTTAGAAAATCCAAGTTTTTCTCTGGAAAGCTGTTAGAAATGCTTTACCTGCTAGAACTATTTTACATACTTGAATTCCCATGCACATTATTGAATGTGCTAGGTGTACTGATCCTCATGAATCTGTTATGCATGCTTCGGTCCTTTGCCCTTTTGCCAGTCGTGTCTGGTTTCTCTCTTCTCTTTGTGTTAATACCCAGATTTTTCAAAACAAGTCTTCATTGATTAGTAATGTTTTGGCTTACTGATCCCGTGTCTAAACTACCCGATGAGGCTCAATGTTTGTTTGTCATTTTTCTTTGGTCCCTCTGGAGGAGTAGAAATAACCTGATTTTCCAAAGTCTTAAAGAAACCCACATGACAGTTTTAGGTAGGGCCAGAGCCATGCTCTTGACTAGGAAGCCTTGCTTAACCATTTCTCCCTCTACTCATGTTGGTCTATGTGATAAATGGATGCCTCCCTCTATTGGCTGGATAAGATGTAATACTGATGGAACTTATGATGACATTTCTGGAGCTAATGGTGCAGGCTATGTGACGAGGGACTTCTCAAGTAAAGCTTGTTTTTGTGCATACTTAGTTTTTGAAGTAAATTCTACCAAAGAAGCTGAAGCCAAAGCTATTTGTGCAATCTTGAAGAAACCTATGGAGCAAAACTCCACTCACATTATCATTTAAAGTGATCTTAAGAATCTCATTGATCAATTTTCAACGGGCATGTTCGATGGAGATTAAGAACGGATGCAAATTTTAAAGATATTCAATTTTTTTCTTCTAAATTAGTGGCTTGTGTTTTTACTTTCCAACCTCACTTTTGTAATTCGGCTGCTCATGAGTTAGCTCAATGGGAAATATCAAACAATTCCTCTACATACGGGTCTGTACCTCCTATTTAGCTTCTGCCAACTGGGAGATCATTAGCCTTGCCGAAGGCGGTTGTCAATAATTTTTTTCATAAAAGATGAATATAACCGTCAATATAAATTGTAATCACAGAAGATAACTTTTATTCGGTGATCCGTTTGCTTAAGTTGTGAGGTCAACATCTAGTAACAATTATAACCAATAAAAAATGAATGTAATGCGAAGAAGACCCCTCCGGTGCAACTCCGACCACAAGTAAATCCGGAAAGAAAAAGAGTCCACGGCCAAAATGGACACTGCCTTAAAGGTTTGGAAATAATAGGGCGTTCCACGTTATTTTATTGAAGATTTCCGCACTTTTCTGAAGTAGAATATATGAGTTAATCGACCTTCATATTTCTGGTTTCGGATGCTGATCTCTGTTTCCGATCATCAATATTTAAGAGTTTCAACCTCAATTCATCTACATTTTCAGCAGGTAAAATCAAAATTTTCTATGTATTCTACCTGTTTGATAAAATGTTCATAAGAAATAATCTACCTCTCCCGCTTTTGTGTGCATTTGAGACTTCAGACTTCCTTCTTCCACAGAATTATATTTTTTGCTTTTATGTTCCTAAAATAAATTAAAACACACCCTTCTCTGGAAACTTAGTAACATCCTCTTTAGATGGGAGTCTGGGTCCGTGCTTGTGACTGAATTTGTAGTTTATAAAGTCCCATTTCTGATCCAAATTGCGCACTAGTATGAAAAGCTAAAAACATGTTTTAGTTTTAAATTTGCTGATATCAGTAGATATGTAAAAGGGCTTCGGTACTCTGGGGTTCTCGTATTCTCCCAATGAGTAGTGTGTGAAACTAAAACAACTTCACATTCCATGCATACTCTTCAAAACTTTTGTTCTTCTGCTTTTTAAGAAATTCTAAGTATCTGTATCAATTTTAAACTGTAGCTATTTCACTGCGAGCAGTTATGCGCTGTGGTTATCATTAGTAGTTTAACAAGTGCGGGTAATCTGCTTCTGGACTTAATGTAATTGGTTTCGAGCTAAGTTTACATTCTAATTTCATTAACGAATCATTTCAGAGATTTGGTTCAAGACTTGATGAAAGTACTTTTCACCCTAGGTAATTGTATCGAGTTGCAGTTTTCTCTTGTTAAGTTGATCGTAAATAAGAGAGTTTGCCTGTACCGTAGCGTAGCTAATTCCTTTTTGCGTTGAAGCACCTTGACCAGGAAGAGAGCTGGTCTGTACAAGTTAGGAGAGTTACAATGGGACTCAAGACAGCGATCAAATGGCCAAAGCAGATCACTCCAGCCTTAGTTCAGAAGTTGATTCTGCGGGAACGAGATATTCAGAAAGCAGTCATCATATTTGATTCAGCCACAGCAGAGTACGCTAATGGCTTTCGACATGATCAGAATACTTTTAGCATAATGATTTCTAAATTAGCTTCTGCCAACCAGTTCAGGTCAGCTGAGGACCTCCTCGATAGGATGAAAAAAGAGAAATGTAACTTAACTGAAGACATATTTCTATCTGTCTGCAGAGCATATGGACGGGTTCACAGGCCTTTGGACTCCCTTAGGATTTTTCACAAAATGAAGGATTTGCAGTGCGAGCGCACTAAAAAATCTTATGTTACAGTGTTTTCCATACTTGTTTCTGAAAACCAGTTAAAGGTGGCCCAAAAGTTCCATAGAGATATGAAAGAAGAGGGTATTTCACCAAATGTCGCTTTCCTTAATGTTTTGATTAAGGCTCTCAGCATGAACAAGAGTACCATAGATGCAGCACTTGCAGTGTTCAAAGAAATGCCTGATAAGGGGCATATTCCTGATTCTTACACATATGGTACACTTATTAGTGGCTTATGTAAATTGGGGATGATTGATGAAGCAAAAAGGCTGTTCAAAGATATGGAGACAAAAGGTTGTTCACCCACAGTTATTACTTATACCTGCTTGATACATAGTTTATGCCGTTCTAGCAACTTGGGTGAAGCAATGAAATTGCTAAAAGAGATGGGTAGCAAAGGAATTGAACCCAATGTAGTTACATTCAGTTCTCTAATGGATGGTCTGTGTAAAGGTGGCCGTTCATCGGAAGCCCTCGAGCTACTGGCAAATATGATAGCTAAGTGCCTTACTCCAAACGTGATAACTTACAGTTCCTTAATTAACGGACTATTGAAAGAAGGGAAACTTCAAGAAGCAGTTGAGATTCTTGACAGAATGAAACTTCAAGGATTGAGACCGAATGTAGGGTTGTATGGTAACCTCGTAACCTGTCTATGTGAGTGCTCTAAGTTTCGCGAGGCTGCAAACTTCCTCGATGAGATGGTCCTTGGTAAAGTCTCACCTGGATGTGTAACTTGGAGTCTTCACATTAAGATGCATAATATGGTAGTACAGGGGCTCTGTGAGAAAGATCTGGGTCGAGCTTTTCAAGTGTACTTGAGTATGCGAACTCGAGGCATTTTGCGTAACCAGTCAACTTATAGTTCTCTGGTAGCTTGTTTTTGTTCGACAGGAGATGCTCAGAAAGCTTATCGTGTAATTCATGAAATGGTGCTTGATGGGTTTGTTCCCGATGAGGTCACATGGAATGCTATTGTAAGTGGATTCTTGTGTCGAAAGAAAGTGCATGAAGCTGCTGAGTTAGTACAGCTCGAGTTGGTGGGAGAGTTTCTTAAGCCTGTGGTGTAAAACTGTAAATCTTGAGTTTCGGCGGGTAATGAAGCAGTGATGCTGGACAACAGGTAAAGCCATTAAATGCTATGAGCTTTTTCTCCTTTTTTGATATTTTTGTCATGTCTTACTGGGGGGCCTAGAGTAAGAATTTTGGAGTCAAATGCGATTTAAGCTATGGGACAATTTCGATTGCTTGAAATGTAAGATAGATATGAGTGATCAGAATAGTACCGATAGTTTGCTGGTTGTGATCAAGTGAACCAACTTTGGGTTTCTTTTTGGCCTAGGTATCGGCGTATATGACTCAGTTCATATTCTTTTAATCCGCTTTATATGTAGAGTATAATCTGGAATTGAATCAGAATTGATAACTTGAAGTGCGTGTGATATTCTTAGTATTAATCCGCTATATAAGTGTTTGTCTTTGAATTGTTTTAAATTCGTAACCTTTGTTGGCAATAGCATAAGATTATTTTAACATGTATCATTGATGACCTCGTTTCAGGTGGCAGACTGGTTTTGTTTTTCACTATCCAGTGAAGATCCTGCATGCATAATGTAAACTCTAAAGCAAACTGAAAAAGGAGAACTTATTGGATGTATGAGATAAAATACACTGATTCCTAATGAACCTCGTCAGGTTTACATATGAATGAATTAGGTGTACCAATACAAACAGAAGTTACTTAGCAGAGAGGGGAAAGCCGATCCCGTGGCGTTCGGTAGGGAATGCAACAAACATCATACTGCAAAGGACACCAATACCGACTGGTAAGTTCGTAAGGAGCTCCTTGACTTCATCTGATGGTGTTGGGTAGAAGCACTTCACAACATTCTGATCAAACAAGGCAACAGCTCCGAATACCAGAACAGACATGAAAGCATGCACGAAATCCATAAACCTTAAACGGTATCGTGCTGCCACTTCAGGCATCATGCAGCAAGAGCCATCAATAATGTACAATCCTCGAAAAGTTGCAACCCCGTAAAGTACCTTATCGTTTTGAGCCCTAAAGCTATCAGTGAAACATAAGAAGAAACACGAGAGTCCACAGAGGATCAGAAGAGATGCTGTCATTGTCTGGCTGGCTGACTACATCACACTGACCTTGATTTGTGAAAATTGGTGCTAGAAGTTGGAATGCAAGAACAGAACCTGTAGGGAGGAGATTGGCTAATTGAGCAGTGCTTCTGAACGTTTGGTTTATGGCCTTCTGTATCGGGGTCTGTTCTTCAGCACATAATACAAATTTGTTTTCTTCTAAAAGGGGCTGCTTTTGTTCATCGATGTGCCTAGATTCCTCGTTCTCTACTTTAATCTCCATTATTGTTCAATCTTCTGTCTCTTTATCTCTCTTGGGGAGGAAAATGATGTCTATTTATAAGTAGAAGGAGAGATATGTTTGACTAGAAGAAAAGGGAGAGAGAGGGTTTGCATGTAATGATGCCTTGCAAGAAACTGAAACTTAATGAAACTGAAACTGATGAATCTTAGGAAAAAAGCAATCTTTCACAAGAATTGCAGGAGGGTGCTTTTTGGCTTTTGGTTTTGGTGTTTTTTTGCTTTTGGCTTTATGTGTTTCAATATTGCCAAGGAGGTTGTCAAGGAAAGCTATAATGGGTCTTTACGTATACACTTCTGGTATCGTCAGTTCTTTTATTCATTTCCTTTTTCTGTAATTTTTTTGGATGTGCACCTGGAACATCTTCCAGAGCCGAGTTGGATGAGATCCTATGTGCCACCTAAGTTTATCAGCTGCCAGATGACGCCAATAACAAAGTTGGTTTCATTTGGCTCTTTACTTTCTATAGTCTGAAGGTTTTGGAGTACAGCAACAATTTAGTTGGTTATGTGATTGGAATTGCGGTTGTAGATTGTTTTATTGTTTTGCTGAGACGCAAAGTATGGAAATCGTGTTGGTGTTTCGTTAAGTAGAATGAGAAGTTCGTTTTATTTGGTTTTCTACTTTTGGTGAATGAAAAAGTGAAAAAATATGTCGTGCGAAATTAGTGTGAAACTAATATTCATCTTTTAGCGGAAATGGGCCGTTTAACTCCAGAACAGCTTGCTAGCACTTTCCATGCTTGTGAGAGTCATTTGCTGAAATATGCAAGTGATATCATTCCGGAAGATTCTCTAAAACTTCTAAGTTTCAACCTAAAGCTGATTCATATGAGAAGACGACTAAAAACGAGTCTGAAATCTCAGAAAGACAAACAATATTTTTCAAATAGGAACTTCAAAACTTTAAGTTTAAGGTTTTGTATGAACTTGACAATCTGTTATTCTCGAGACCAGAAGTGTGGAGGGGCTTCAACTCCTGATAAAACTGAGTCAACTCAGTAAATTTTTCTTACTTCAAAATTCGCTTAATTCTTTGTTTTCAAAGTTCTAATCTATAGTAGTTTGATGTCCTTTTACTTTTGCTGATGTTCTTAATCTTTTTTCATGATTTTTAATTTGATTATAGCATATTGGCGTATTTTCAAAGTTTAAAACTCATGTCTTGCTAATCTTATTTCTCCCTGATGTGTTTGCAGCTAGTGTTATCTCCAATGGTGTTTACCATGTTTGTAGTTGTGATTAAGGCGTTTGCAGAAGTTGTTCCAATGCTTTTTGAAGCTATCGTGAGTTTACAGTATGCGATTTTGTATCATCTGGATAATTTTCTCTGCCGAGTTTCTGAAACGGTTCAGTGGGTTGAAGATCGGCGGGCTATCAGGAAATTCAAATTTCAAAAATTCCGTTACAAACCAATTCTATTCTTCACTCTCGTAATTATCGGAATAAGTCAAGCTGCAGAAGTTACCATTTAAAAACCAGATCTCCTTTCATGGAGATATTCAGTCCATTATTTTCTCTCAATCACAAGATTTTCGGAATATTTTATCTCATGAAACAGCTCAATCCCTTGATTCACTAGGGTTTATTCAATATAAAAGTTTAGTTATGAACAAGGTTTCTCACATCAAGAGTATCTCTCAATTTGATTGTGAAACTATTTTATTCATCTCAATGGCAGAAACAAGTGAGAAATCAATCACTGATTTGGCTTCGAAATTTATGCAAGCTGCTCTGGAATTGGGTAACATTGATGAAGTAGTTTATCATCAATTGGACAATGTTGAGGAGAATGAAGCTGAAGAAGAAGAAATTAGCCTTATTGGGAAAATACTCTTTGAAGGAAAGATAGGATTGAAGACTGTCGAGAGAAATATTGGATTTACTTGGGATTTCATTCCTACAGGAGGTCTCAAAATATTTGAATTGGAAGATAATATCATTGAGTTTCGATTCAAGAACAAGGAAATTCAGAAAAGGGTTTTTGATTCTAGACCCTGGAGTATTAATGGTTACCTTATTAATCTAAGACTCTATAGTTCAGGAATGGTTTATCAAGAACTAGATTGGGGTACCCAATGTTTTTGGATTCAGGTGAAGAAGATACTACCAGAGCATATGAATACTTCTGCTATAACTAAGATTGGAAGGATTATGGGTGAAGTGTTGGCAATTGATCCAGCTGATGGGATGTCAGTTGGAGGTGAACTAGTAAAAGTCTGTGTTCAGGTTGATCTTAGTTTTCCACTGAGAAGGGGATTGATGGCAATCACCAATGCTCGTACAACTAGATGGATTAAGTTCTTCTATGAGAAGCAACCTCACAAGATTTGTCCTAATTTCTATGTTATCAATCACACTAAGGAAGCATGTAAAGTTGCAGCTGAATACTTAGAAAAGGCTCATGCTAAACAACATTACTTTGGAGATGCTAAAAAAGGTATGAGGAGCGGTTGGTGATTACAAAGGGGGGAGATCAAGTTCTTAAGTTCAGTCAAAAGTCTAATACTAAAGTTAATTTATTTTTCCCACCTAAGGATGGATATATAATAGGTTTTAGCTCAACTCAAGGAGGAGGAAAAGATGATATTTCTGATAAGGAAAAGTTAGGTAAAATGCAGAGGAAAGAGTGTCCAGATGCTCATGTTTTTGAACATGAAAATGTTGCATACATACCTGTAAGCTCACATACAACTAACATAATCACAGCAGGAGATAGCCAGGCTGAAGGCACTAAGGGGGTTAAGGTAAAATACTCTTTATTTATAATCTTGTCCAAATTTAGTTTTTTCTTTTTTAAAATGAAGATTCTTTCTTGGAATGTGCAGGGTATTGCTAACAATTTTACAAAAAACCAGTTTCAAAATTTAGTTAAAACTCAAAATCCTGATTTTATTTTTTTTGTGTGAAACTAAAATTGAAGAAACTAGAATGATTCAGGTAGCTCAATCTGTTCATTATTTGAATTACACTTGCGTTGATAGAGTTGGTTATGCAGGTGGTCTTATATTAATGTGGAAGGATGGTATTGATGTGGAAATTATAGGCCGTGAAAATAACATTATTCATGTTGTTATTCAACTTTACCCTAGTAAGCCTAAAGTTTTATTTTCCTTTATGTATGGCTCTACATACTCTGATCCTAAGAAAGTTCAGTGGAATTTTTTAGTTGATTCCAGTAAGGATATTCAACAACCTTGGATTGTAATAGGAGACTTAAACTTTCATTTGGATAACAATAATAACACATCTGATAGGTGGGTGCAAAATAAAGTTAATGATGCAGGTCTATTGGATATTGGTTATGAAGGTAAGGATTATACTTGGACTAGCAATTCTTTTGGAACTGGTACTAGAAAAGCTAGATTGGATATGGCTATTTGTAATTCTGATTGGTCTTTAAATTTTTCTACTGCTAAACTTTTGCATCTGAATTTCATTGCTTCTGATCATTTTCCTATTCTTCTTATAACTGACCATATTCCTAAGTTTTTATGGAGACCTTTTAAGTTTTTCGGAACTTGGATAGGACATAATAATTTTAAGGAGAAACTTGAGCAATCTTGTAATCTATAACTCTCTGGGAGTCCTGCTTACAAATTGAAGCAAAAGCAACATAGTGCTAGAATTTCTTTGTCTCAGTGGAATAAAATGGAGTTTGGTGACATTCAGGTAAACATAAATAAATTACAAACTATGTTAGAAATTGCTCAGAATGATACTAATGCTGTTGATCAAAATGAAAGAGTTAAGTCCATTGTCAGTGATTGAATAATTGGTATAAAATCCAATCTGATTTTTATAGAGAAAAATCTAGGGATAAAACTGTTCTTGATATGGACAATAACACTAGATTTTTTCATACTATGGTCAATAAGAGAAAGCATACAAACAATATCAATGTCCTTTGTGATTCCAATGGAAATTGGTATAGAGATAGGAAAGATATTAGTAATCTCCTTACTAGTCATTTTAGTAAGTTGCTACTACTACTAAACATGTTATTGCTGATACTGATTTTGATGTCATACCATGTATTATATCTGATGATGATAATGTAATGCTTCATGCTGTTCCTACTGATATGGAAATTGAAAATGTTGTCAAAAGTATTCCTGCTTGGAGTTCACCTGGTCCAGATGGATTTCAAGCAGGGTTTTATCAAACTCAATGTAAATTAGTTGGTATAGATGTAATTGATGTTGTCAAAAGATTTTTCCAAAGTGGTCATATGCCAAGATGCTTAATAAAACTTATATCTCTCTTATACCTAAGTGCAAAAGTCCCAAAATGCCATCTGAGTTGAGACCCATAGGTCTTTGTAATGCTTCTTACAAGATCATTTCTAAAATTCTAGCTAATAGAATTAGACCTTATCTTAAGAAACTTATATCTCCTTACCAAGCTGCATTTGTACCAGGTAGAGCCATTCATGACAAAATTATTATTGCTCATGAAATGATTCATTATATGAAACAAAATGAAGGTTTCAGTGGTACAATGACCCTTAAACTTGATCTTTCAAAGGCCTTTGACAGATTGGAATGGATTTTTCTTGAAAAAGTCCTTGAAAAATTTGGTTTTAGCAAAGATTTTTGTAATCTTGTGATACAATGTGTTACCACTACTAGCATTAGTATCCTTCTTAATGGTTCTCCTTGTGATCAATATGAGCCAAGTAGGGGCATTAGACAAGGGGATCCTTTTTCTCCTTATCTTTTCATTCTTGCTATGGAATATCTATCTAGAACTTTGTTGTTTGCTGAAACTAACAAAACTATTGTTGGTGTCAAAGCTTCTAGGAAAGCTCCTACCATTACTCATTTGTTGTATGCTGATGATATCATAATTTTTGGTCAAGCCAATATGCAGCACATTAATGCTATTTTGGAGATGTTAAATGATTTTGGTAAGCTGTCAGGTCAGATGTTAAATTTTTATAACTCTTGTGTGTACTTTAGTAAGAATATTAGTCCTCAGGATTGTGATGTTTTTGCTAATGCCTTGAATATGACTATCATCTCTGATTCAGAGAAATATCTTGGAGCTCCTCTTTTATTAGGTCACTCTAAGATCAAGTCTTTGATCCCTTAATGCAATCATTTCAAGCTAGATTGAACAACTATGTCAGTACCACTCTTAACCAAGCAAGTAGATCAACTTTAATCAAATCTGTTTTGAATACTTTACCTGCTTATCAAATGGGATGTTTTAAAATTCGTTCTACTCTGATAAAACATCTAGATACTTTGCAGAGAAACTTCTGGTGAGGTCATAAGGCAGGAAAAGGTATTAAGTTCACTTCTTGGGATAGCATCAATATGCATAAATACTTAAGAGGCTTAGGTTTCAGAGATTTAGAATCCTTTAACACTGCCCTTATATGTAAGTTAGTGTGGAAGATTCTTACTGAGGAAGAAGAACTCTGGGTCCAACTTTTAAGAGCTAAATATTTTAAAGACTGCAACATTTTGCATTTGGAAAAACTTAAAGAGAACTGTTCTTGGATTTGGAGAGGTATCTATAAATGTATCACTATCATTAGAAATAATAGTTGTTGGGCTATTAGGTGTATTACCAAAGCTAAAATCTGGTTAGATTGTTGGGTCATTGGTCTTGATTATCCTCCAATACCAGCTGATGGTTTAGTCAATACTATTTCCTATGTTTGTGTTTCTGATCTTTTTATTGAAGGAACTAGGAATTTGAATTTTCCTTTGATTCATTACTTGTTCTCTCCATATTCTGCTAATAAAATATTAGCTATGAGAGTTCCTGCTACTGGTATTGACACCCTCATCTGGTTGCCTGATAGTAAAGGGGTATTTAGTGTCAAAAGTGTTTATAATGTGATTACTGAATCACCTAATTCTGTTGCAGGTGTTCAACCAGTTGTTAATCAGGTTTGGAAGAAACTTTGGAAAGTTAATTTGCCTCATAAAATTAAACTTTTTATTTGGAAATGTTTAAAGGATATAGTCCCAACTAGAGACAAGATTGCAAGATATAAGCCTGAAATTGATGTGCATTGTAGCTTGTGTAATCATCCCATTGAGTCTGTGGATCATTTGTTGTTGAATTGCACCTATTCTAGATCTGTTTGGTTGGCTGTCAATGTTAATGTGGGTAATATTATTTCCCTGCATGGTTCTTTCAAAAACTGGATTATTTCTTGGTTTCTGCAGGAGCAAATTTGGTATTTGGTGCAGGTATTAACAGACAGGATTTAAACAATCTTCTTATGGTTACTGCTTGGACCATTTGGAAGGATAAATGTTCAAAATTTTTCCAGAATATCAATCCAAATAGAGATTTCTCTTTAGATAACATTCATAAGATTACTAGATCTTGCAATGTTTCCCCTACTAATGTTACCAGAACTTTGCAGATTCATAGATGGATTCCACTAGACACTGATTTCTTGAAAATAAATTTTGATGCATCTTTTTTGGAACATAACTTACAGGGTGGAATTGGACTAATTGTGAGAAATTTTGCAGGTACATGCATTGGAGTTCAAGGAGGCTATCTTAATGGAGTAATGACTCTTGGAATTGAAGTAGAAGAACTGGAATACATAGCAATGCTTACAGCAGTTAACTATGCAGTTGATAAAGGTTTTAGTAAAGTGGTTTTTGAGTCAGATAGTCAAGTTTTAATAAAATCCATCAATGGACAAACTTTCTATGTTCATTGGATAAATCAGTCCCTTGTTTTGGATATTAAGTCCTTGTTAAGTAAGTTAGCTCAGTGGAGTTGTGTCTCAGTTAGGAGGAGTGCTAATGGAGTAGCTGATAAACTGGCAAAAAAAGCCAGAACTTTAAAATCTAATTTTGAGTTTCAATCTGATTTACCTTTAGAATTCCAGGAATGGGTAGATCATGATAACAATGTAACCTCTTAATTACTCAATAAAGAATTTCTTAAATCAAAAAAAAAAGAAGTTTTGTATGAACTTTCGAGCTCGTTTTTAGTCGTTTTCCCATATGAATCAGCTTTAGGTCAAAGCTTAAAAGTTTTAGTGGAAATTTTCTAGTTTCCAGATTGTTATTATTTGTGTAATTTGGTTTAGTAGTCAAGAATATCGATTAAATGATGCATTCAAATCAGCAAAATAGATTGAAGGTTTGTCGGGACGCATATGGGAGGACTGCAAATGTTAGAATTTTGATAAGAAATCCAAATCCATTTGGGATTCTTAGTCGAAATAAGGGTTTGAAAGAGGGGTTGAAGAGGTTTTCTTTCTGCTTTTGAAAAAGTAATTTATTTTAAGTTCATACTAGTTATAGAAGTTAGTTTCCTTTTACGTTCTTTCCTTAATTTCGCGTGAGTTAAACGACCTATATAAGGAGGTATACCGTTATTAGTTTTTCATATCAATGAGAATTAGTTATAAGTTTCTTCTGAATTTTATTATCTTCCTAGACTACTTTGTTGGCCGTGGGTAAGAACCATTAAGTTCTTATCAATTGGTGCCAGAGCACGTCTTTCTTTGGTAAAAATTGGAAAACAAAAACAGGTAAGAACGGAAGAGCAATTGGGAGAGCTAACAAAGAAGATGGGCGGAGATGACAATAAACCAAACCTTGTTAATTGAGAGGATCGTCCAGCTTGTGGAAAGTAGATAAACTGTGACTTGTAAGACATTAAATCAATCTAGTAAATACTAGAGCGCCGCTCGGTCAAACACACAAGTTTTGATATCTCAAGCTTGTTGTCAATATCTAGATGAACAAAACTATGCCTTGATTTCTAATCTACTAAAGTGAAGTCTAAGTCTAAGACTAGGATTAGGGTATGGTAGTTGAGTATCAGACTTCACTGAATAACCCTCGAAAAATTGAAGACTGAAAAACAAACGAAGGCTTTGGAGAACTTCATCGATAAAGAGGTATGTGAAGACTAAACCATCCTATTTACTCATGGCATTTACCATTCTATCTTATTGATAGACACATTTTTGTGTCTAATTTGATCTCAATACCATATATTGTTGGCACTCGATTTTGTACTAATTTTGTTATTTTATGTATTTGTAGGTATTTTTTTGGAAATAAATATTTTTGGAAAATTCGGCTCGAAAAGTTGATTTTGGCACCCGGAGGACAAGTGTTATTCGGACTCTCGCTTTTGGATAAGGGGTAACCTAATTACTAAGAGGCACCCCCAGGTCACCCCAAGGCAGCTGCTATTCGCACCCCAGTTCAGGATAGGGGGACACCCTTTCTTCACGATTCAAAAAATGGCGGGAAAATCTTATGCCATGCACACTTCACTGGCAGTTCAGGGTTCGATCTTGTGTGGGCTTTGAGCGAGATTCAATCGCTGGAAATGATTGGGATGGACCTAATATAGCCTAACAGGCTTGGTACAATAAATTGGATCGAGCAAAATGGGCCAGCAAAGCCGTGGGATGAAGATAAAGCTAAACAGGGAAGAGAAGATAATATCGATTCTGTTTGATTCTAACTTGGAATTTACGTGGCCAATTAGTTAGAGAATATCTTGTCTTTGATTGTTGCTCTATCTTAGGAAGTTTTACAACCAACAGACGCGTGAAGAGCGAAATTTGGAAGAAATATATCCGAGAATATTTTCTTCATCAATGCCGAGTAATGAAGGATTATATGAAGTTATGGCGAGATATTTCAGTGCTGTTGGGTTATAAATAGTTGCCGAGGTATCCTAGAGAAGGTTGTCGAGAGTTGGGAGAAGAGAGGAGAGCCACAGAAGCAGAAATCAAGAGTTGATCAAACTCTGTTTCTGCTGCTGCTGCTGATGAAGAACACCAAGAACGCGAAGAACAGACTCGCGTAAGCAGTGGTTCTTCAACATCGAGCTGAGGGTCGTATTCAAGAGCGTCAACAGCAGGAAAGAACTGTCGTTGTTTAGCAGCAGTCGGTTTGTATCGTTCTTTTCTGAACCAATTTTGTGGGTCGTACGTTTACTGTTTATACATTTTCCCTCTTGTAAACACCATTTGAGCATTAATAAAATATTTTGAGAGGTATTTCACCATGATGAGCTAAACCCAACATTGGGACAATGGAGGAGGCGATTTTCGTCATTCTGGTAAATTTAATTTATTCTTTTTATGACTTTTGCATTGATTTAAAATTGAAAAATGATTTTGATTAATTAGTTATCATTTTATTTGATGCGGCATGCTTGCTTAAATGTTTGATGTCCCATGCTTACGATTTATAACTAATATTCTGAGAATCTATATTAGCAAAGTAAGAGTCCTTACATTTTATGTTTTGAGCGATAATTGTTAAGGATAAATAAAATGTACCATATGCATGAGAATTGGCCAAGTCCTTAGTCCCAGTAACTCTCTACCAATTTGTCAATATTTGTATATATATTTATTTTCTAAAAAAATTATCCTTCACAAGTCCGAGAGTTTGAACCTCATTACTACAACCACGAAAAATATTTAATCATTTTGGCGCCGCCGACGCGGATTTGTGCTTAGGTAGAATTTTTTTTAGGTTTATTATTTTTCTTAGAATTGTTTGTTCCTTTTTACGTTTCTTTTTGTCTTTATTTTGCAGGTTCAAAGTGAAAACTAAGGACTTGGAGAGGAAAAAGCTTAAAACGAAAAGCGAAAAGAGAAGAAAAAAAAGGACAATTTTAGGATTTAATTTTTAATTTTTAATTTTTTTAGAGTGTGTGAGGAAAACTATAATTTTTTATTTATTTATTTTGGACTTTGAACTTTAAACGATTGGACTTTATTTTTTTTAAAACCCTACGGAAGGGTTATAAATTAAAAAAAAAAAAAAATACAAACTGTTTGCAGGGAAGGACGACGATTACTATATCGTCTCGGCCCCTCGGGTTCGCACACGGCATAGGAGTCGTGGCCCGAGTCGACGACAACGATTCATCGCCCGTCTGGTACGGGAGGTAAGTCCAATCGAAACACCCGCGAATCTCCTGCAAGCGGGTTACTGTCTGCCTTAAGGTGATAATTGTTTGAGGACGAACCAGACTGTCTTTATTTTCCTAGTAAAGGGCAAGGCCTGGCCTAAACAAGATAAGGGTTCGGATTTCATCACCGTTCTCTTCTTGCCCGCCTTAGGAAAACGAAACCGAACGCGAACCCAAGATTTAAAATTTGGAATAGAACGAGACCGATAGGGTAACGAGCTTAATAGGAAACTCGTTCGAAAAATATTGGTTGCTCTTTAAGCACACTCCAAAGTTCATGATGGTTTCTGTGAGTTGAATGCGTGACTGCGCCGCCTTGTGATAGCGGTGAGGCCTTGGGTATCAAAGCTCCACTGAGCTTCCCTCGCCTCAATTCAACTTACTTTGACTCGGATTGATTCCAGAGGGGTTTGCTCAAATTGCAACGAATTCCCTTTCGAAAGATAGAAGATGGTCTAGAAACAATCTAAGTGGAGCCATCATGCTTTTTGTTTGCTAGAAATCTTTAGGTTTGTTTTGGTGGAGTCGAGTCGGCCTTGTTTGTGGTTGTGTAGAATTCCCTTGCAATTAAGAATGTCGAACTGGTATGATAGAAGCCAATACAATGAGTATCGATCTGAATTTGAATATGGACATCATCATTTTTATGACCATGGTGGGAATAGTAGTTGGGAACGCCAACCTTTTCAAGGTTATGGTTCATACCATGGTGAGCCCAATTACTATCCACACATGCATCAGTCTTACGAGCAAGAAGATTATAGTACTAGTTCTTCGTCTCTAGAGGATACAATCAAACTATTGAAAAGTAGTCCTTTTTATGATCCTTCTGATAATTCCTCTTTACTAGAGTCAACACGTAAGTTAGCTGAGTCGACGCGTAAGTTAGCTGATATGAATAGTATAATTATAGACGAAAGAACTACAATAATGAGTGAACCTTCTTTAGAAGACCACCTCAAGCGGATAGCTGAGACGAACGAAAGAATTGCTCGAAATTACTTGAATTTCCAATATAGTGTATCCAATAATACCCTTGAGAATGAAGATAGTTATTTACACAATCAAGAGAACTAGGTTATAATTGGTAACACTACTTATTTAGATAAGGTTCAATCAACTTCGTACTATTATGATGATGAGGATAGTAGTGATGAAGAATCTGAAATATGTAGGCATAGTGATCAGGAATCTAGTAATCCAACTGAGCTTTATAATGATTATATTATTTCTAGTTCAAATCCAAATAATTTTTATGATTATTCACCTATTCAAAAGGACGAGGATTTGATTAGGGATACCACCGTTTTAGACGATGTAGTTTTTCCTTTTGATTACGGAGCCGATAGTGGTTTAGAGGAACGGGTTCATTTCGAAAATACTGTTTTAGAGTCTAGCGACTTAGAAACAATAGTCTTGGAAGAAGAAGATAGACCCGTAGAGATGAGTAAATATGCACTACCTGATAATAAATTAGAAGAATCAATTGACCATTTTCAAGAATCTAATGATCCAGAAATTAGGGAGATTGTAACTAGTCTATCTAGAAACACTAAAAACTCTAAGTTTGGGGGTGATTATCACCTTCATAGTGCCTTACCTTTAACTCTCAGAAATTCCCTTCACTTAGGACTTGATATCTCTGCCTCGACAATTTTACAAGATTACCTTCATACTCGTTTTCCCGAACCTAATGATATCCAGGAAGAAGTTCAGTCGTTAGAAACCCATCCTCTGGTTGATGTGGTTTGCCCAAGCTATGATCCCCAGATTGACTTTGTTTTCCCACCAAATAGTTTTCTTCCAACTGTGGGAACGTTTATATTCCAAATGTGTCGAATATTAAGTTGTGAGACTAAACCTAAATGCCTTAGGAAATTAGAATCGACACATTTGCTTAAGAATGACCACTATTCTCATTGTGGTCAATTTTGTAAGTCATATCTGATTGACTTAGAGGATCCGCAATTATTTAGGTTATTACTTTGTGATTCCAAGTTCTTATTTGAGTTTTTCCAGACTCTAGGACCTAATAATTTGGATCCAACCTATGAAGAAACGCAGCCAATGAAAATATTCTATTTAGACCCTTTCATAGAACCTGAACCTGAACCGCAATTAGCGATAGTTTTCAGGAAACTAGGTAAGGGCATGCTTTTCTTGTCCATTTTCTTGGTTCACTGCAGTTTCCTATGGTCAGCTCTTTTTGGTTTTGAAGACCCACAGTTATTTCGATTGTTACTTTATGGTTCGAGTTGACCAATCCTTTTCTAAGTCTGGCTGAAGACTTTAAACTTAGCACTTCTTGGGAGGTAACCCAATCTCATGCGACATGGTAATATCTTTCCTTAACTCTTTTTCTTCAAGTGGTAATAGTTTCTCCTTGTTCATGCTTTTAATTTTATCTTTAGAACATTGAGGACAATGTTAGATTTAAGTTTGGGGGTATGGGAGAAACTTTTTAGTTGCAATAAATAAACTCCAGAGCCTAGAAATTTACGCCTATTAAGGATAGCACTAACCAATCTAAGTGGATGGAAACATTTTTGTTTTAGGAGTTGAGGAACCAATCTGACTAGATGGAAACATCTATAGAGTCTATTCATAAAAGCACAGAGCTCAGGTGTTAGAATTAACATGATAGTTTCGCCATATCTCGTCGAGTCCTTTTCACTTTCTATTTTTAGTTTTCTTTTATTTCAAGTGATTTGGTGGGGCACACGATTCAAGTTGTTACCTTTGCTAGGGTGAAATAGAGTGACTGAGTTATCAAAAAAAAAAAAAAAAGACCAGACCAGTTAGACCAATCGGAATAAGTATTAACACTTGGATAGCAATATGCGTGTGTTCTCCCTGTTTCCGTCGCCTAAGCAAGCGTGGAATGCAGGACCCGTGGGAACTATCGTGTAATCTGCTGACAAGAAGCATGCGCTTGGATCAAAAAGATCTATTCATGCCGTTAAAAAAAAATTAAAAAAAAATGGTTATTGTTATGTGTAGTCAACTGCTGGTTCCCTTGTATTTGCTAGTTTGTTGATCTAGATTTAAGTTATTGACCACTGGTTCCCTTGTATATGCCAGTGTGTTAATATTAGTCAGACCGATATCTCAGTCATTTAGGTTAGGTTCATCTTGGCAGAGGCCTTCAGACAGATATGGGAAACACCGTTCACTTTTCAACCATCTACGTTTTTCTTTTTCCATCTTCTTAATCTTTTCATGTGATTAGTCTGACTCCGAGTATGATGTCCATTGTGAAACTATCTTAGTAGAGCTCTGTCACTTATATGAATTTTAGTATGCTTGAGTGCAAACTCGTGTACAACAATTGGAATTTCGCATCAGGGTTCTTCCTCTTAGAATCAATAATTGTATGCCAACCAAGGAGGTTCTTTAGTGCTTTCCAAGATTTTTCGTAGATAGCTAGGGTCTGGAGTATTGGTTTTTGTGGGTACACCTCTGATAAACCCACCCGAGATTAACTCGGTCACTTTTCAAGAATAAATTTTGCTCGAGGACTAGCAAATAATAAGTTTGGGGGTATTTGATAGACACATTTTTGTGTCTAATTTGATCTCAATACCATATATTGTTGGCACTCGATTTTGTACTAATTTTGTTATTTTATGTATTTGTAGGTATTTTTTTGGAAATAAATATTTTTGGAAAATTCGGCTCGAAAAGTTGATTTTGGCACCCGGAGGACAAGTGTTATTCGGACTCTCGCTTTTGGATAAGGGGACCTAATTACTAAGGGGCACCCCCAGGTCACCCCAAGGCAGCTGCTATTCGCACCCCAGTTCAGGATAGGGGGACACCCTTTCTTCACGATTCAAAAAATGGCGGGAAAATCTTATGCCATGCACACTTCACTGGCAGTTCAGGGTTCGATCTTGTGTGGGCTTTGAGCGAGATTCAATCGCTAGAAATGATTGGGATGGACCTAATATAGCCTAACAGGCTTGGTACAATGAATTGGATCGAGCAAAATGGGCCAGCAAAGCTGTGGGATGAAGATAAAGCTAAACAGGGAAGAGAAGATAATATCGATTCTGTTTGATTCTAACTTGGAATTTACGTGGCCAATTAGTTAGAAAATATCTTGTCTTTGATTGTTGCTCTATCTTAGGAAGTTTTACAACTAACAGACGCGTGAAGAGCGAAATTTGGAAGAAATATATCCGAGAATATTTTCTTCATCAATGCCGAGTAATGAAGGATTATATGAAGTTATGGCGAGATATTTCGGTGTTGTTGGGTTATAAATAGTTGCTGAGGTATCCTAGAGAAGGTTGTCGAGAGTTGGGAGAAGAGAGGAGAGCCACAAAAGCAGAAATCAAGAGTTGATCAAACTCTGTTTCTGCTGCTGCTGCTGATGAAGAACACCAAGAACGCGAAGAACAGACTCGCGTAAGCAGTCGTTCTTCAACAGCGAGCTGAGGGTCGTATTCAAGAGCGTCAACAGCAGGAAAGAACTGTCGTTGTTTAGCAGCAGTCGGTTTGTATCGTTCTTTTCTGGACCAATTTTGTGGGTCATACGTTTACTATTTATACATTTTCCCTCTTGTAAACACCATTTGAGCATTAATAAAATATTTTGAGAGGTATTTCACCATGATGAGATAAACCCAACATTGGGACAATGGAGGAGGCGATTTTCGTCATTCTGGTAAATTTAATTTATTCTTTTTATGACTTTTGCATTGATTTAAAATTGAAAAATGATTTTGATTAATTAGTTATCATTTTATTTGTTGCGGCATTCTTGCTTACATGTTTGATGTCCCATGCTTACGATTTATAACTAATATTCTGAGAATCTATATTAGCAAAATAAGAGTCCTTACATTTTATGTTTTGAGCGATAATTGTTAAGGATAAATAAAATGTACCATATGCATGAGAATTGGCCAAGTCCTTAGTCCCAGTAACTCTCTACCAATTTGTCAATATTTGTATATATATTTATTTTCTAAAAAAATTATCCTTCACAAGTCCGAGAGTTTGAACCTCATTACTACAACCACGAAAAATCTTTAATCACTTATGAGACTATTGTATATCATATGATTTTAGTAGATTTAATATTGCAAATAAGAAATTCATAGTCAAGCTTGTCTTGATAAATATCTCGAAATATGATTCAAGCAATGGATGTTCTTATATCCATAAAAATCTTGGTTAAAATAATTTATTGTTCATGAATTATTTTTGTTTCAAGTTGATCATTTGAGAACTCCTAAGCAATGATATTTATTATCTATGGCCATTAGGAATGTTTCGAATTGCTTAACGAGAGTTCTCAGAACATACTGGATTCTGAAGACAGGGTAGGTACGCATACCATGTACGGGTACCTTAGAGATATGAGCACCAGAATTGGGATATGCACGCATACCAAGTACGCGTACCCCATGGTTCTGAGTCTGAGAATAAGAGGGATGTATACGTACCCCTAGGATATGAGTTTGAGAATATATATGGGTACACATACCCGGTACGCGTACCCTAAGAGCCTGAGTTCGCCGACTTCCCATAGGTATGTGTACCTTATGCATACCTACCCAGTTCTGAACTAAGCATATGCTCATAAACTATTTCACAAATATGTTTATCATTTTCATAAATCTCATATACACTTCTAAGACAACTTCGTTCACTGAATGACTATGTGTTTGTGAATCATGATTTAAGTCTTGGGTGTTATTGAACACCACTTATGCTTGAAAATTCAAAAGGAATACTTGCCAACATGAACTATCATTGTATACGGTTCCAGAACCCTGGACCATAGTGTATATTATTCTATGTAATTTCAAGGGGGTTTCTCACATACTTACATGAATTCCTAATAAGAAATTCATCTAACACGAGAAAGTGTTTGCTTGGATCTCAAGTTTTCTTAGTTTGAATTTAAAGATACTCGGAGCTTTAAAAATATATAAATAGAGAGACTCATGCAACATGGTTTCTTAATCCCTGGCACTTCGTTGTCCTAATTTCTAAGCTAGAATCATCCTCTATAACCCAGGTTCTTCGTGAACTATATTCTAGGTTACGAATTAAAGACAACACTTAGGGATTCGTGAAGCCAGGTCAGACTATCTTTTACCCGATAGTTCTTGTATCTCGAACTTGTCCTTATTGATTTTTGAGTTTTTCGTAACCTCAAATTAGGAACAAGATAGATAGCAATCGTAAAGTTCTCTTCGTCTCAGACTTTGTGATTCCTCAAGATAGATATATAAACTCTTCTTTGATTTGTTTGGATTGTTCTTGAGAGGTGGTTAGTAATCCAGGCTTCTCAACTAACTGAGTGTAAGTGTTCCGGATTCGCGAGGTTTGCTGCACTTTGTATATTTTAAATAAATTTTCAAACCTAGATCAAAAAATCAAAAGGGAAATAAAAAAGGCTTATCTGTTGATGAAGATTAGTAAAAAAATTATTCACTTAGATCGAAGCAACTCTTAGGCTATAAAGGACGCCAACTAAGGGAGTCAATTGTGTTGAACCTTGCGAGGTTCAAGAGACGTAAAGAGCACGACTGCATCTGAATTACTTGGAAGGTTAATTCGGTCTCAACTACATTACATTCTGAAGGGTTACAGTAGGCTAGTGTCTATAGGTGCTTAATGCCGTTTGGTGTTAAAAGCTGGACGAGGTCCCGAGGTTTTTATGCAGGTGCAGTTTTCCTCGTTAACAAAATTTCTGGTGTCTTGTGTTTTCCCTTTTTCGTATTTTATTGTTTTATATTTATAATAGGAATAACACAAGTAGTACTTAATCAATCTAGATAGTTTAATCCTTTTTTAATTGATAACAAAATCAAGACTCGTTCTTGTTGAACTTGAAAGATAGATTACAAGTTTCATACTTGTTAGACTTCAGATCCTCTTGATTTGGATACGACTAGATTGATCTTAAATATTGATTTGTGAGATCGTTCAAGAACTCTTCTACATAATAATGTTCACGGACTTATAAGTCTAGAAATATTGATTGTGGAAGATAAAGATAAAAACTCTACATGCATATTGTTTAAGGATGTTTGTTTAGATTCACTTGCAATTGTATTGGGTTTTATCCATGCAGGTTGCCTTACGAAAAAGTTGGTGGTGTACTTGGTACCCCTTCCTTTCAATTGGTATCAGAGTATGCAAACACAGTTATACCTAAACAAGTATGTGTTTGTATCAATCTGAATTTATGGACAAGAGTTTAACGATCTCAGAGCGATAAAACTCTTGCTAAGGACATATCTATGTATAGCGAACTTGAAATAAATGCTACAAAGCACAATTCTGATGAATTAAATGCTATCATCCATTCCACAAGTGATGCCGTAAAGCATGCACAATGTATTGCAGTACAAGCTTTGTTTCTTCTTATTTCCTACAACAACTTTTAAGAGTTCTTTTTTTAGTTAAACACTTACTACCCAAGTTATTTGAACTCCTTGTTCCTTAATTTAGTTGTCAAGTTGGCTATGTTAAGCAAATTTAAGTCGATTCCTGTTTTAAGTTTAAATACATTGATTATTATCATTAAAACTTAAAGATTATCTTCCCGCGATCTTCTTTTCAACATCTTTGTTAACTTCAATTTTTGTTTTTGTATCCTTTTCATTCTCTCCGCATCTTCTATAATCTCTGTATTGCATTCATCTTATAAGTTCTACATTAATAAGCCAAGATCGTCAACATCATATGTCTACATGCACTATGTTGAAGGATGCTTGGGCTTATAAACCGTATTTGAAGGGAATACCTCAGAAAAAGAAGCAAGGATTCAAAACCCAACTCATGATTAGTAAAACCTTCGTATGGATGATGAAGATATATTAAGGAATTTAACCACAAGTTATCTGAGATTAGGAATGCCTTTCATGTGTTAGGTAGGACTATTTCCAAGAGGGATATTGTGATGAAAATTCTAAGATCTTTGCCAGCTCGATATGAGTCTAAGATACATGTCATCAATGAAGTAAACGATCTTGCAACACTTTATAGAAACAATCTTGTTGGAAAGTTGATCACGAACTATGTAATAGACATAATAGTTCCAAATATGATAATGCTACTGAAAAAGCGGGGGTCTAACAACTACACCCAATATTTCGCTTAACAATCTGTATGGAAAAACTCCAATATATATTACTAGGATCGGTCACACCAATTACAAATATCGATCATACCATCTTAGGTGATTACTTAGGATCAGTTGCACTAATAAAAGTCATACCTATACATAAGTCAGGCACTGTGAATAGTTTTACCAAGATACATAATAAATTATGACCAGTTGTACTAATCACACATATTGGTAATCCAAAGATATGCAATGAATAACAATACCAATAAGCCTAGCGATTTCCCTTTCGATTCACAAAACAAGTTTATGAATGTACTTCCTTTAAAAGAATGTAAACATTGTTTCCTAGGACGAAATCTTCACCCATACCTGTACACATAATTACAATAGCATTCATACGATTATGTCGATGTCTTATACACGAAGTTCAAAAGATAAGTGTTATACTTCATATTGTAATTCCTTAATACTACGTCTAACTAGAGTATAATCATTCACAGCTTCGCAGTTATGTTTTCAATATATCACGACTTGAAAGATAAGTTAGGAATGAAACAGTTCAATTCAAAAAATTACTAACCCCAAGAGGAAGGATGATGTTGTCGATGTAGCTCTTTACTTCTTCACATTCTTCAAGTCTCCGAGTAATACTTGTATGTCTCATATCCTAATAACTTTCTAGTTTAACCTATACGAAGTTGACTCTAGTACATAATCAAGCGACTCTTTAAATGAGTTTTGGCTCACTAAAATATGACAACCAACTTTGACATACCAACGCTTGGTGGGTTCCACCGAGCAATGCTCTAACAAAGCTTTTATGTCCACTCTAGACTAATGTATAGAATATGTATCTTACTTACTTTCTGTTAGAGCATTGCTCGGTCGAACTCGCATGCGTTGCTATCTCAAGCATGTTTGTCAATGTTAGTGATCAAAACTATAATTCTTGATTTCTAGTCTACTATAGCTAAGTCTCGGACTAGGATAGAAAGTGTAGTTGAGCTCAAGGACTTCATGGCGATTCATCATACTAGAAGAAGAACTACTCAAGGAACCGGTGGAACTTCTCGACAAAAAGGTATGTGAAGACTTGAACTTATCTGTCACTCAAAAGTCTATCTACTCTATATCCTACTTCTTGAGACAAAAAGTCGTATGCTATATATAGACTTAGATTATACACATTTGATATTCCGAGCCGAGTATACCTCGCATATCTATATCTCGAAATATGTGTTGGTAAGCGTTTTGCTTCGATCATGTTTATCTTTACCTAGTGACGAAAGTCATGATATGTTTCAATCACTTTGAAAATTGCTTTGACGAGATATGGTGTAACAACTATATAACGTCCTCTAAAAATGTTTCAATAGTTGGAATGAGAGTTTAGATTATATAACCAATGATGGACATAAGTATTGTTGTGGAAACACATATGTGCATAAGTCCTATCCCTTGAACCAAAGTTTGCGAACTTTTTTGATCAAGAGAAACCGGAAGAATGGTTTGTTTCCAAGTCCGCGAACTTTCGAACTTCTCATCCCGAGAAATTCTGCTGGAGTTGAAAAACTTGTTGCGTGAGTACCAGTCCGCGAACCGGCGGAAAGTCTTTGCCGAGATTTTCTGCTGGAGTTTGTAAACTCTGCCCGGTTGCTTAAGTCCGCGAACCTAGTGTGCGAACTTAAGAAGGTTATATATCTGAAGATGATTTCTGAACTTAAACTTATAAAGACTAAGGAATGCAATTTGCAAACCGTGGCTATAAAGTTCATGAACCGATTCGAGTGAATCAAATCATCTTTGCTTCAATTGTGTCTTGTGTGGTACATAAGATTTCCTTGCAATTGAACAACTCTCTAACTAGTTCATTTGAGTCATTTGAACTAGTTATGGTGAAGAAGAATATGGTTGGTATGAAATGCTCATATGGCTAACCTTTTGGTTAACTATTGTTGAACCAACAATGTACAAGTTTGGGTACGGTTAACAAACCTAGAAGCGTGCATTTCATTTGTCTATAACAAGCTAAGTTTTCGATCTAACGGTTGAGAAATATTAGCTTGAATCTAAATCAGTTTTCATCTAACGGTGGATATTGTTTGCTTTGTGACCAAGGCGAAACCCTGATTTGAAAGACTATATAAGGGGACATCTAGCAACTCTGCAAAACTAATCCCCACACTTCACGTGTGATACTAGTTTGCGTGCTAGAGTCGTTTCTCCTTTAACCTTTGGTTTTCTTTTTCTAAAACCATGTTAATGACTTAAAGACTTCATTGGGATTGTGAAGCCAGACCGATACTACTTTTATCGTAGTTTTGTGATATAATCTTGTATCTTCTATCGTACGTGGCTTTAGATTAATATCTCCGATAGGCAAGATATAAAAAGTAGTCACAAACATATTCGTCTCATTGTTTGTGATTCCGCAACATCTTATTTCGCTACCATACGATTAAGATTGTTGTGAGGTGATTGATTTATCTAGGCTATTCTTCGGGAATATAAGACCGGATTATCAATTGGTTCCTGTCCACCTTGATTATTATCAAAAGACGGAACAAAAACTTTAGGGTTTTTTCTGTGGGAGACAGATTGATCCTTTGATAGGCTTGTCTGTGTGAGACAGATTTGTTTATTGTCAAAGCCTGCGATTTTGGGTCGTAACAACTCTTAGTTGTGGGTGAGATCAGCTAAGGGAATCAAGTGCGCAGTATCCTACTGGGATCAGAGGCGTAGGGAGTACAACTGTACCTTGGATCAGTGGGAGACTGATTGGGGTTCAACTACAGTCCAGTCCGAAGTTAACTTGGAGTAGGCTAGTGTCTGTAGCGGCTTAATACAGTGTGTGTTCAATCTAGACTAGGTCCCGGGGTTTTTATGCATTTTCGGTTTCCTCGTTAACAAAATTTTTGGTGTCTGTGTTATTTCAGTTTCCGCATTATATTGTTTTATCTTTATAATTGAAATAATACAGGTTTAGATCATCAGCTAGAGTAATCCAACCTTTGTTTGTTGATTGTCATTGATTGATCCTTTGATATTGGTATTTGGTACCATCCAAGTTATTCCTTGTATTTGATTAGTACTCGCAGTTTCTGTTTGAGGAAATCAAATCAAGAGAGAGAGATAAACTCGTTGATGTACTTTTAATTGATTGAGTCTTGTTGATTCTCTTAAAAGTATATTTGAGATTATCCATATAGATTGCTAAGAGAAATATTGGGTGGTGTTGTTAGACCCCCGCTTTTTCAATTGGTATCAGAGCATGCAAACACGTTCAAGACCTTAAAAGTCTGTGTTTGTAGCAATCTGAGTCTGAGGACAAAATCTCTTACGAATGCCAGGATTCCTCCTAAAGCTTTCAACTATGTAAGTTGTCTCGAGAATACCTCAAAGGATTGTTCCTTAGTTGATTCTTCCGAATCCTGAAGTAGGAATATTGCCTCATCTTGTGTTTATTACTCTTCCTCCAATGAGACATTGGACACAATGGCGAAAGTTGAAATGGAGCTCACCAGAATCGCAAAAAATTCTACCGAGTTTGTTGATCTTCAGAATCTTGATCAACTCATTGATGAATTTGAAAAGTCTATTGATCGAGAACGTGTACTATATAACATTATTGAGTCATTCTCTAAGGATATTGAGAAACTTCTTCAAGAGAATAGTCTATAGCGTGAAAAGATTTGTGATCTTGAAAAGGTTATCAAAGAAGGCTCAATTAGAGAAAAACGTTTGATCAAGACGCATTCATCTGATCTTGACGGACTTCGTGTTGAAAAAGAGAAGCTTAATGCATCACTTTCACTAGCCCATGAACAGTGTATAACCTTGGAAAAGGAAAACTCTATCTTAAGGAAAAATTCTTCTGTTCCAACTATTCCTCATGACATACAGTACATGAAGAAATATCCTCCAAAAGAAGATTGTGTCGAGAAAAGTTTATATAACTTACAATCTTCTCACAGGGCTGTAAAGTTAAAACAGATGTCGTCTGTTGCGTCTTCTCCACGAACCTGTACTTTCTGTGGAAAAGGGAATCACTATGCTATCCGTTGTTTTGCCAGGAAGAAACAAATTTCTAAACTTCGTAATTTGCTTCTTTCCACTGTCAATGGGGAAATAGTCAGTCGACTATTGTAGTGAATCTCATGCTCACAAAACACCAGACATCTTATAAAAATGATCTCCATCCTAGGAATCATTACAGGACTTCTGTGCATTCTAGTGGTATAAAGTCTTATGTTGTTGATGAAAGCATGACCTGTGCTTATAAGAACAACTCTGTTGAATATAAGTCTAGAGTTTGGAAAACCATGTCGGAAAATCCTCTTGAACTAATCTCTAGAGGTGCTAGACTCACTAATCAGAAAGCTCCTTATCTTGAGCTTTCAGGAAGAGCTATGAGAAATTTTCCTAAAAATGGAAACTACCATGGGAAGACAAGAAATGCTGAGATCAAATATCCTGGTGGAAATTACAACTACTCTCTCAAAACCTATGGTGAGACTGTCTCCCTCTGCTACCTAGTAGCAGAAAGTTCCATTCTTGTATCTAACTTGAGAGATACAAGGATGATGTTTGAGAGTTGCTCAAGTAATTAGCTTAGTTCCATTAATTTGTATGTTTGATATCTCTTGATGTGAGTTTTTAGTATTTCCTTCCTTCTTCACTATGACCTTTCTTTTTTGGGCTGAAATTTTTGGAAAGCGACACAGTATGCAGTTTTCCTGGTTGGGTCCATTCTTTGGCGTATGGCTTAGTCCACGAACGTCCATATATCCTCAAGGAACTCTAAGGTTTCCATCTAAGGTGTACACTTGAACATATATATATTTCATATATGTGTTCATTAATATTCAAGAAAGGAACTCAATGGGAATTGTTCCCAAAGAAGAAGTTAACCCTTCTGTAGAGGATGATCTCAAAGGAAGTGATCCTGATCAAGAGTTTATTCTGAAGAAGATGCTTGAAAGGAAAAAGTATAACTCTTGGGTTGGAGAATCTGTCAAGGATTTAATTCTCGTTCAGAATGAAGTAAAGAACGAACTTGCTAACCTTCAACTGCATATCAACCAGCTTATTGATGGACATGCAAAAATCCTTAGTACTAAGAATATCTTGATCAGGAATCATAAGAAAGTTATTCTTGACTGCGCTAAGGCTCGACACTTTGTTCGCATTGTTGGTCGGAAAACTAACGTTCTGACTCATGAACATGGTGTCTCTACGGTAAACAAAATCAAGGATATCAGTGACTCCTATTTCGATGAACCATTCCAGAGGTATGAAATCATCAAGGAAAACTGAGTATTATTTTTTGCCTAGTATGTCTTCTTTTTGGTTTAGTTGGAAGAATAACTAGTGCTTTGAATAGCAATGATTGTGACTACACATAGGTATTACTTTTCATCTTCTTGTTCTTTTTTAGGTTTATTGGTTTCAATTCTAAAAATATTTGGAGGATGATGGTTTGCAGTATTTAATCTTTATGATTTTTTATATTGCAATTTGTTATGGGATATTGGTGTTTACGTCCGTGAACTATGTTGTCCCATATTTTGTCAAAAGTAAAGTCGTTCATGATCGGTATTCATGTATTGATTTAAGGATAATAGACTTTTGACATATACAAAAGTTAAGCCTATACTGTCAAATCTTTGATGGAAGATAGGTTAAAATCTTTTGTATTCAAGGATTATCTCTATTAAATATCGTTATGAAAATAGTGATGGAAGATAAAATGAATCCTTGTATATTCCACAATATTGATCATCACTGATCCATATTTTATGTAATACTGTGAGGCTCCGTAATGTGTCTTATGTTGAGCACGATACAACCAATTTGATTAATTTTTGATTAGCTTTGTTGGTTGTTCTGTAAGGTACTTTATGTTGAGTATTCTTGAATTAAATTAATCATCTTGTTTGGTTATTTAGTTATTGCTCCATAAGTCTTTTTATGTTGAGCAAAACAAATGACAATTAAATTGATTACTTTTGTAATTAGTTTGGTTGTGTATTCCAATTAGATTATTTATGGGTTCTCTTGTAATTAATCTAGTTGAGTATTTTCATACTCCGTAAGATTCCTCTTATGTTGAGTATATGAACGACTATCCTATTCATTTTCTAATGGTTATGTTAGTCGTATACTCCGTAAGTTCTCTTATGTCGAGCATAATCAATTAAGTTGATCAGTTTTGTGTTTAATTTGATTATGTATTCCGATTAAATTAATCATGGGTTTACTTGTGATTAATTTGATTGAGTTTTTGGATATAGAAAATCATTCTCATGGTTTTTGGTGTCCAATAAAAATCCTTCCTTTATTTTGAAATTAAGTTCGCTCTTGTTGTTCCGTTGGGAATGACATCAAATGGAGGAGAGTTCTTTTGAACTTGTGCTTAATGGTCATATCTTGAGGGGTGTGCGGCTGTGGAATTTTAAAAGGGTTATCTTGTATCTTTAAACTCCTTGATGAATGCTATTAGACTCGGCTATATGATTGCATCTAAATTAGATGGTATGTATTTTTCTTTTAGTCATGAAATGTCTCTTACGGAAATTTCGTTATGATCCCGTTCTTGTACCTTTGCCAATTTTATTGACAAAAATGGGGAGAATTAATATGTAGTTCACACTACAAATACATATGGTTTTCGGATCATTGTGTAAGGGGGAGTGATACATATCACCATAGTATTATTGTTGAAGTTGTGATACAATTGGACTTTGACACTGTGTAATAATATTATGACACTGTATAACAATGATCGAGACCGATGATTTCTCATTTTTATATCTACGGATCTTCAACAACGGTGATTCTAAACTTACAACCTTTGGGATCATTGGAGTACTTGGAAGTGACGAAGATTTCGAGGAATGTTGAAGATTAGACATGTGGAATAGGAGCTACTAAAGTTTCTTTATCTTTTTTGTATTCCATATGTATTGATAGTTTTGTCACTAAAATTGGCAAAGGGGGATATTGTTAGAGCATTGCTCGGTCGAACTCGCATGCGTTGCTATCTCAAGCATGTTCGTCAATGTTAGTGATCAAAACTATAAGTCTTGATTTCTAGTCTACTATAGCCAAGTCTCGGACTAGAATAGAAAGTGTAGTTGAGCTCAAGGACTTCATGGCAATTCATCATACAAGAATAAGAACTACTCAAGGAACCGGCGGAACTTCTCGACAAAAAGGTATGTGAAGACTTGAACTTATTTGTCACTCAAAAGTCTATCTACTCTATCTCCTACTTCTTGAGATAAAAAGTCGTATGCTATATATAGACTTAGATTATACACATTTGGTATTTCGAGCAGAGTATACCTCTCCTATCTATATCTCGAAATATGTGTTGGTAAGCGTTTCGCTTCGATCATGTTTATCTTTACCTAGTGACGAAAGTCATTATATGTTTCAATCACTTTGAAAATTGCTGTGACGAGAAATAGTGTAACAACTATATAACGTCCTCTAAGAATGTTTCAATGGTTGGAATGAGAGTTTAGATTACATAACCAATGATGAACATAAGTATTGTTATGGAAACACATATGTGCATAAGTCCTATCCCTTTAACCAAAGTTTGCGAACTTTGTTGATCAAGAGAAACCGGAAGAATGGCTTGTTGCCAAGTCCGCGAACTGCCGAACTTCTCATCCCTGGAGTTGACAAACTTGTTGCGTGAATACCAGTCAGCGAACCCAGTCCGCGAACCGGCGGAAAGTCTTTGCCGAGATTTTCTGCTGGAGTTTGTAACTCTGCCCGGTTGCTTAAGTCCGCGAACCTAGTGTGCGAACTTAAGAAGGTTATATATCTGAAGATGATTTCTGAACTTAAACTTATAAAGACTAACGAACGCAATTTTCAAACCGTGGCTATAAAGTTCATGAATTGATTCGAGTGAATCAAATCATCTTTGCTTCAATTGTGTCTTGTGTGGTACATAAGATTTCTTTGCAATTGAACAACTCTCTAACTAGTTCATTTGAGTTATTTGAACTAGTTATGGTGAAGAAGAATATGGTTGGTATGAAATGCTCATATGGCTAACCTTTTGGTTAACTATTATTGAACCAACAATGTACAAACCTAGAAGCGTGCATTTCATTTGTGTATAACAAACTAAGTTTTCGATCTAACGGTTGAGAAATATTAGCTTGAATCTAAATAAGGTTTTCATATAATGGTGGATATTTTTTTCTTTGTGACCAAGGCGAAACCCTGATTTGAAAGACTATATAAGGGGACATCTAGCAACTCTGCAAAACTATCCCCACACTTCACGTGTGATACTAGTTTGCGTGCTAGAGTCGTTTCTCCTTTTAACCTTTGGTTTTCTTCTTCTAAAACCAGGTTAACGACTGTAGATAGTGGATTTTCGACAAAGGCTAAAATCGTGAACCATAATTTTATATATTCTTGATCCAACAATCAGATGAGTATTGAGGCTCATGTCTATTATGGAAGCATGAAAGCTCATGCCACAAGAGTCTCTGACTGAGTATACTTCTCTAAGAGCATACATGAATATGCAGTCTCTCAACTGAGGCAACGGCATATTTCATGAATACTGAGCAATTTCAGTAATCACTTTTATATAGAATCGAACGATTGGACGGCTCCTAGATAGCTTGCCTGCTAGTATAGAGCGATAACGTCTTCAGGATGTAATTATGTTTTCCCTGACTATATAAAAGACATGTTATATAATCTTAATGATTGGACGGCTCCTAGACATCTTGCCTGCTAGTATAGAGCAATAACGTCTTCAGGATGCAACAAGGTTTTCCCTGACTATATAAAAGAAATATGACGTTTTTATCAAGCTCATATCTCTCAATTCTCTGATAATTAATGCTCCTAGATAACATGCATCCTAGTATAGATCCATCAATTAATTATCTCTAATCGTTAACTGAATATTCAGCAATATTCTACGATTCTTCGTAATATTTCGTCACTTCAATTTGTGGTTCTTCCTAGCAGAATTCCACGGGTTAGTGATAAATATTCAACGTGCGGGCATCTGAGCCGGAGTAAGCCTCGACCAAAATGGTGCAAGTGTACTCAGCAATAATGCACAAACGAGCACCTGAATGCACGAACGAGCATTCCAAAACATGAAGGAACAATGAACCTATGCAAAATAGGAAGAAAATAATAAATAATAAAATATTAATTGAGGCGCCAGGGGGCTGGGTCCACCGGCCGCCGGTCGTGCCGTGGCCAGTCCCATGACCAATTTTATATTTTATCATATTTTTATTATTTTCCTTGATCTCATGAAAATCTTTTCATTTGAGCAAATATCCTTCGTTTCATGAAAACTCCTTAAATTCATGAAATTTCTTTCAAGTCATGAAAAATAATATAAAATTAGGAAAACTCGTGGGACCGGGACCTAGCCGGCCGGTCATGCCCTAGCCGGTCCCACGCGCTTCTTAATTTATTATTATTATTTTTTATGTTTCCCTCATCTCATGGAAACTCCCTGATTTCAACAAATTCCTTGGTTCCAACAAACCTCTTGATTTTATGATATTTCCCTAAAATCATGAAAAATATTATAAAATTGGGGAAAGTGCCTTGGGACTGGCTCTTTAGCCGTCCGGCCATGCCTTGGCCATAGCCGGTCCCACACTTCATGACTCCCTATTTTATTATTATTTCCATAATCTCATGAAATTCCTCAGTTTCATGATATTTCCCTCACATCAGGGAAAATACATAAAATTACATAAAATTGGGAAAGGTGCTGCGGGACCGAGCTTTCTAGATGGTCGTCCATGCCCTAACCGTGGCCGGTCCCACACATTGCAATCTCCTATTTTATTAATTATTTTTCATCATCTCATGAAGATTCCCTAGTTTGAGCGAAACCCTGAATCCTTCATATTTTCTCAAAATGTTGCTCAAACGCGTATCAGAAAATATCGAAACTCCCAGGACTGAAACACGGACATTATAATGACACAGGCATGTCTCCTTGACCGACCAAAGCCGTCCCTAGGGCTTGAAAATATCCGGTCCCACATGTTTTAATAATTTTGACCTAATTTGCTCAATTGCTCATATTGGGTCCAAACTCTTCTCAAACAACTGGGAGTTTGCTCAAACGACCATCATTTGGTCCCACGACCACCAAGAGCCGGCCCCATGACCCCTTGGTCGGTCCCTCATCTCTCCATAATCATATTTTACTACCTAACGCTCACACGAGCATTATTTTAATAAATGATTAAACCAGCATTTGATCATCCTTTCACCAACTGGTTTTCAGGAGACTTTGGTATTTTGCTCATCTGAGCATCTGGGCGTTACATGGTCGATTCGACATCTCATGTAGCCGGTCCCTCCTGCAAATCACGTTCGACTCAACAACACAAGGACTCATCGTCTCATAAAGTCAGCAACTGACTCCACAATCACGAGATGTCAATCGTGTCACATGGGGGATATTAACCAGGGTTTTGGTATGGCGGTCTACGGCACGTGTGTTCATACACACAATGAGAATGTGAGAAAGTCGTGCAATCAGTTGGAGGAGTTATCAAAGTAGTGGGTGGAAAACTAACCAAGTCTCCGCACGATGAGCAACTGGTTTTGACACGATTTCCCACTTCCCCACTCTTTGACTCCAGCAACTGTCACACTTCATGGGATCAAGGTGTTTACAATTATGGCAATATAAATAAGTCTCTGAATCATGATTGAAAGGACAAGACAATCTCTCGTCAAGCAGATAATACGAGATTAACAACTCAACGTCTGAGCAATTACTCTCAACAGAGCAAAAAAAATCAATCAATCAGAACTTATTTTATTTCTTTACGCAGAATACCCAACACACCTACAATATTTGATCACCATTGATCTCACACATTTCCCATCTTCCCTCCTACAGATCGACCCATCCTCACCTGTGACCGAATTTACTCTGGAACGATAATTGTCTTGGTTTAGGCCAGAGTCTTACAGATTGATCTCTCGAACTTAAAGAACTCCCTTCTTGCAGTGCATCTGTGTGAGGTTGAGCATTTGCTCGGTTCAAGGAGTCTCCTCCGCACGGTCGTCTCCTCAGTTCCGTATAAGCAACAAATCGTTTTTCACCATCTAGAACGACTTAAAGACTTCATTGGGATTGTGAAGCCAGACCGATACTACTTTTATCGTAGTTGCGTGATCTGATCTTGTATCTTTTATCGTACGAGTAAAATCAGATTGATTTGCTTGAGATTAATATCTCTGATAGGCAAGATATAAAAAGTAGTCACAAACATCTTCGTCTCATTGTTTCTGATTCCGTAACATCTTGTTTCGCTACCATACGATTAAGATTGTTGTGAGGTGATTGATTTATCCAGGTTGTTCTGCGGGAATATAAGACCGGATTATCAATTGGTTCCTGTTCACCTTGATTATTATCAAAAAACGGAACAAAAACTTTAGGGTTTTTCAGTGGGAGATAGATTGATCCTTTGATAGACTTGTCTGTGTGAGACATATTTGTTTATTGTCAAAGCCTGCGATTTTGGGTCGCAACAACTCTTAGTTGTGGGTGAGATCAGTTAAGGGAATCATGTGCGCAGTATCCTGCTGAGATCATAGGCGTAGGGAGTACAACTGTACCTTGGATCAGTGGGAGACTGATTGGGGTTCAACTACAGTCCAGTCCGAAGTTAGCTTGGAGTAGGCTAGTGTCTGTAGCGGCTTAATACAGTGTGTGTTCAATCTGGACTAGGTCCCGGGGTTTTTCTGCATTTGCAGTTTCCTCGTTAACAAAATTTCTGGTGTCTGTGTTATTTCAGTTTTCGCATTATATTGTTTTATCTTTATAATTGAAATAATACAGGTTGTGCGTTAGATCATCAATTATAATAATCCAACCTTTGGTTGTTGATTGTCATTGATTGATCCTTGGATATTGGTCTTTGGTACCATCCAAGTTATTCCTTGTATTTGATTAGTACTCGCAGTTTCTGTTTGAGGAAATCAAATCAAGAGAGAGATATATAAACTCGTTGATGTACTTTTAATTGATTGAGTCTTGTTGATTCTCTTAAAAGTATATTTGAGTTTGTCCATACATATTGTTAAGCGAAATATTGGGTGGTGTTGTTAGACCCCCGCCTTTTCACTTTCCTGATGTTCATGTTCAAAATTTTAAAAATTTCAACAGTATTGACAATTCTCCACAATGCAACCTGCTTACCCCAAAAGAGCGAATTAATCTCTTGATATAAGAAATTCACTAAATGAAGGTTAACTTTCATCTGGAGAAAGAACGCCTCGTTAAAAAGTTTGAAAATATGAAAATTCAGCTGCATCTAATGAAAAGGGAACAAATAAGTACTAATAAGCTTAGTCATGATCTTAAGGTTCACAAGGAGAAGAATCAATACATCAAATCGAGAAAATCTCCTAAGACCGTTCGACAAAAATCCTTTAAACACGCTAATTGTCCCAATTCAGTTATTTCCAGTTTGAAGAAATACCAATCTATCTACAAGGGAACAAAAACCATCTCTCAGTGCTCAGTGTGTAAAGAATGAGGCCATTTAGATAATCAATGTGTTATAAGAATCATACCTCAGAGGAATCATTATTCACGTATTCCTCACCCTTACGATAGGAAGAGAGCTCGAAAATCAAAAGAAACAGATCTATCAAGAGAAATGCACAAAACTATGCTTGATATTCAGGGCTCTATCAAGGTATTAAGGAACAACTTACGGAATGTGAAGAGACAAACAAAGTCCTCAGGTAAGTCTTCTGACTTTATTCTTGATCCCTTGGTTTATAAATCATAAGGAAAGATATCACACAAATAAAAGTTTCCTGAAAAACTTATATATTCCTAAAAATCCTTCCAAACCCCCACCGAGTGGGAGTAATTGTCTCATCTCTTCCTTGGGTGAGAACTACAACACTAAGACAGTAAAAATGTCTGGTTAACTACTTTTAGATACTGATACAGGTGTATCCGTACTGCTTTAGGGAATTTAGTTAACCTCAAGCTAAGTTGACGGAAGAATCCTATTCTAGGCCGGAATCCTTGTTTAGGCAGAATTCCTAGTTAGGAAAGAGTTGTTTCAAGCAATACTCTTAGTTTAGGAAATAGATTCCTAATAGAAGTCCTTGGTCGGCTGAGTACGATGAAGGCTATAAATAGAGGGATTTGGCTAATATCTAAATATACAGAGACTAGCCACAGAAAACCTAGGGAAAGCTTGGAGCAATACTTGTGCAAGCTTAGCAAACAGTTTAAGGTTAATCCACTGTTTAAAGAAGACTGTGGGCGTGACAAAGAGAGAACTGTAATCGTATTCTTGTTCATAATCTAGAGAAGATATTTTTCTTTGAGTTACTACTTGTGTTCTGTTTTATAAGTTTCTCGTCTATTATTATTCTGAATTTCTCCTTTATAGTAATAGCTGCCAAGGTACATAGATCAATACATATCAAGTTGGCATCACGAGCAAGGTTAGTTTTTAGGGTAAATCCCTGTGGTTTATGGTTTTCACTAGATCTCTCTACATAAAACTTGGTGAGGTACTCGAAAAGCTAGAAGACATTAACAAAACAAGGGGATCAAGGATGACAAAGTTAGATGATGATCCTAAGGAAGGAGAACCATAAACTATGGAAGAAAAGGTGGCTACGCTGCAGACAGACATGAAGACAATTTAAGTTACCTTTTAGAAGATGAATGAATGTATTCGTTCTCATACACCCAAGTCGAAGACGAAGAAAAAGATTACACCTTCACCTGAAGCTTCGGAAAAAGATGATTCTGAAGAAGACGATTCAGAAAAAGAAAAAAAAGAGGAAGAAGAAGATGAGGATGACAAAAAGAAGAAAAGTGAGTTGCTTAAAAGTCCTACATCAACTAGACCTCATGGTAATAATCTGAAAATTGATTTTCGTGTTTATATTCCACTTTACGATGGGAGTGCCGATGTTGAAATATTGGATGATTGGATTGAACGTCTAGAGACGTATTTTTCTTTCTTTGAATATGGTTCAAAGGAAAAGGTTGCTTTCGCGGCATTGACGCTTTAAAAGCATTCTTTAACCTGGTGGAAAGCTTATAAAAGACAAAACCTAGGTAAGGGAGTATTATCGTGGAAAAGATTCAAGGCGGTTGTAAGGAAACAATTTTATCCGGTTGGCTACCTTGAGGAGAGATGGTTCAAGTGGTACAACTTGAAGCAGACTTACAACCAAACCGTGCAAGAATATACTTTGGAATTTCAGAATCAAGCTATGATTTTGGATTTAGACTTGGAAGATTATGTTATCTATATGAAATAGATTTCCGGGTTCCATGAGTATATACGGAAGGAGTTGAAGATGTTTTCCGTAGATACTATCTCTGAAGCAAGTACAAAATATAACGTTATTGAAGGCATGCTTAAGAAATCTGATTCAAAGGGAAATACTAAGGTGAAATCTGGAGGTACCACTTGGAAAGGAGGTGAAAGGAGCAAAGAAGAAGGGAAGACTAGTGACAAGGAAGGTTTGTCTTGCGCCCATTGCAAGCAAATATGTCACATTATCGACAAGGGTTAGGTAAAGAACTCTCATCTAAAGCCTAAAGGGTTGCATATGAAAGAAGCCAAGAAGGCAGCACTAGTCGCTCAAACTCCAAAAGAAGTCCACGGACTAACGGAACCCAATTCAAAGCTTTCTCTTATGACATGGGCAAAAAAAAGACCTTCTAAAGATGATCTTAGGGAGCGACTCTTCACAGTGAAGATGCAAGTCAAAACAACACTAATTGATGTTGTTATTGACCCGGGAAGTCAGAAAAATTTAATTTCAAATTCTTTGGTGCAGAAGTTAGGATTGCAGACTATTAAACATCCAAAACCATACCCTTTAGGATGGATTCAAAAGGAAGGGGGATTACAAGTTTCACAGCAGTGCACGTTCAAATTTGCTCTATATGAGTCATACATTGATGAAGTTACATGCGACGTAGTTCCTTTTGATGTCTGCCAGGTAGTACTAGGTAGTCCTTACCTATGGGATAGAGATGCAACTCTACACAAGAGGGAACAAAAGTATACCTTTACAAAAGATGGGGAAATTTTTGTGATTCGGGCTATAGATTCTCCTCTTGAGGGAGCAAGCTTAATCACAGCCACTCAGGATAAGAGGTTGGTGAATGCTAGCACAAAGTTCATTCTCCTTGTGATCCGTTCTTTTGAAGAGGAGCCTAGTAGAGTATGTTTGGCAACCTTAACTGATCAACAAGAAGGTGACCTAGAAAGGTTGAAGTTGAAGTAAAATGAGTTATTTTCTAATGTCACGGGGTTCCCGCCAAAGAGGAGTATGGAGCATGAAATTATGTTGACCGGAGAGAGTTCTATTCCTAATATAGGTCTTTATCGCACGACCGTAGAGGAATCTAATGAGATCAAGGAACAAGTCCAGGAACTTCTAGAATTAGGAATGATAGTGCCAAGTGCTTCACCATGTGGATCCGCGGTGTTGTTGGTTCCAAAGAAAGATGGAGGATGGAATATGTGTATTAACTATAGAGCATTGAACAAGATCACTATCAAGAATCGCTACCCTCTACCTAGGATAGACGACATGATGGATCAATTAGAAAAAGCTCGAGTCTTTACAAAGTTGGATTTCAAATTCAGATATCACCAGATGAGAGTTCGAGAAGATGATACATGGAAGACTGCTTTCAAAACCAAACAAGGCTTTTTCGAACGGGTGGTGATGCCTTTTGGTTTGTGTAATGCTCCAACGAGGTTTATGCGTTTGATGAATGATTTTTTACGACTTTTATAGAAGATTTTGTGATTGTTTATTTGGATGATATCCTTATATACAGCAGGACTTGGGAAGAGCATCTCGATCACGTTGAGAAGGTGTTTAAAGTGTTACATGAAGGCCAGCTGAAGTTGAACGTAAATAAGTGTGAGTTTGGAAAGGAGGAGTTGGTGTACCTTGGATTCATTGTTGGAGATGGACAAAGGAAGATTGATCCAAGAAAGTTTGAAGTGGTCACTAAGTGGCCTAGACCTAGTACTGTAACTGAAATCAGGAGTTTCTTAGGGGCTTGCACCTACTTGCGTAAGTTTATCCGGCATTTTCGAGTATTACAGGACCGTTACATGGTTTGATGGGAGCTAAGGAGAAGTTTGAATGGCAGCAAACCCATGAAGCCGCTTTTCAGTTACTAAAGAGGAAGATTTCAGAAGCACCAGTGTTGGTATTTCCTAACTTACAACGTACTTTTGAACTTGAGACCGACGCTTCTAACTATGCACTGGGAGGAGTGTTGTTACAGGATGGTAAACCAGTGGAGTACCATTAAGAATTGTTCTCAGGTGCTATTAAGAACTACGCATCTTATGACAAAGAAGTTTATGCTTTATATCAATGTATCAAGCATTGGCTAGTGTATCTCTTGGGTAAATAAGTAGCGGTACATTCATATCACAAACCTTTGGAGTACCTACATGCACAGACGAAACTACAACAAGCTCGGCACATGAAGTGGATGTCTTACTTGATGAATTTCAATATTCTCATTAAGTACAAGAAGGGAGTAACAAACAAGTTGGCAGATATGTTATCTCGACCTCCGGTTCG